>NC_054558.1:6413030-6734297 GCF_017654505.1 Polyodon spathula | reverse complement strand
ATATGCTGATCACAACACATGCTGTAGTTAATACACTAAGCTCTATAGCCATTGCAGACGATTACCATTAATTATTCTTAGGGCAAAGCCGTATGGGGACTGGAGACTCTTGAAGCGAGTTTGATTCCTCCAAAGTGGACGAATACCGTGCTTGTAGACGTGGTGATGCCTACAAAAACAGAAAGAATCAAGCTGACGTGTTTTCAATGCAACATGCCTCTTGAACATTAGCTTTTTTAAAACCGGGGTTAAAGTCCGCTTTCACTATATAATCAGAAAGATGTTCCTTACCTATAGTAACGACACTGAAGGGGTACAGTGAATGGCATAGATCTCCGAATTGTACTGTTGTGGACAGACGGGACATATTTAAGGACGTTCTTGTAGACCAACTGTCCAGCTTCCATCTTGAAGGTGGTATAGAAAGAAAAAAAATTGAGCGTTACAGCAGAAAGCAGATCAATATTTTGATTATATTAGAAGTAGCCTACACAAAGATAAAATCGTAACATAACGCATGGTTATTAAAATGAAAGCCACCCCACACGACCTGATGAACCTGTTGCTTGTAAACAATTTTAAAGTAGAGAAAGAACTGGCTCCAGCATGGCATACTCACAGACACCTGGCTCCCACATGCTTTCAGGTCGTAGGTAAAGAGAAGATACCCGCTAGAGAATCCATTGCTTTTGCAGCCGGTCCCCAGAGTCAGCTGGCCTGATTTACACTTGAACCCGTACATGTCAGTCCGTACCCTCACGTACATTGTGCTTCCACTGCACAACACGCGGACCGCTGCTGCAAGGCTAATGGGTAGCGGCCGGGGAACTGCAGTAGGCTTGGGATTCATAACCCTTCGGAGCTCAGGCGGCACGGGCGCGTTGACAGGGATCACCCGAGGGCTAAGCAGCTTGAAAGGAAAGGGAGTGACAGGCACTGGGATGCCATAAGGTGGAAAAAACCTTACAGGGTAAGGCCTTGATGGTACTGGATGTTGAACCAGAACGTTTTCCTCGCCGTGCGGCTCCAGCTCCACCTGTTCCAACAGTGTCTCCGCAAGGGGGTCACTCTCCTCGCCGTGCGTCTCCGCAAGGGGGTCACTCTCCTCGCCGTGCGTCTCCGCAAGGGGGTCACTCTCCTCGCCGTGCGTCTCCGCAAGGGGGTCACTCTCCTCGCCGTGCGTCTCCGCAAGGGGGTCACTCTCCTCGCCGTGCGTCTCCGCAAGGGGGTCACTCTCCTCGCCGTGCGTCTCCGCAAGGGGGTCACTCTCCTCGCCGTGCGTCTCCGCACGAGGGTCACTC
This sequence comes from Polyodon spathula, assembly GCF_017654505.1. Classification (NCBI taxonomy): domain Eukaryota; kingdom Metazoa; phylum Chordata; class Actinopteri; order Acipenseriformes; family Polyodontidae; genus Polyodon; species Polyodon spathula. Next base: position 6,732,996 of record NC_054558.1, on the reverse strand, counting down.
TCCTCGCCGTGCGTCTCCGCAAGGGGGTCACTCTCCTCGCCGTGCGTCTCCGCAAGGGGGTCACTCTCCTCGCCGTGCGTCTCCCGCAAGGGGGTCACTCTCCTCGCCGTGCGTCTCCGCAAGAGGGTCTCTCTCCTCGCCGTGCGTCTCCGCAAGAGGGTCACTCTCCTCGCCGTGCGTCCCCTCAAGAGGGTCGGTCTCCTCGCCGTGCGTCCCCTCACGAGGGTCGGTCTCCTCGCCGTGCGTCTCCGCAAGGGGGTCACTCTCCTCGCCGTGCGTCTCCGCAAGGGGGTCACTCTCCTCGCCGTGCGTCTCCGCAAGGGGGTCACTCTCCTCGCCGTGCGTCTCCGCAGGGGGTCACTCTCCTCGCCGTGCGTCTCCGCAAGGGGGTCTAGCTCCTCGCCGTGCGTCTCCGCAAGGGGGTCTAGCTCCCTCGCCGTGCGTCTCCGCAAGTGGGTCTAGCTCCTCGCCGTGCGTCTCCGCAAGAGGGTCTATCTCCTCGCCGTGCGTCTCCGCAAGAGGGTCTATCTCCTCGCCGTGCGTCTCCGCAAGAGGGTCTATCTCCTCGCCGTGCGTCTCCGCAAGGGGGTCTAGCTCCTCGCCGTGCGTCTCCGCAAGGGGGTCTAGCTCCTCGCCGTGCGTCTCCGCAAGAGGGTCTAGCTCCTCGCCGTGCGTCTCCGCAAGGGGGTCGTCCTCGCCGTGCGTCCGCAAGGGGGTCTAGCTCCTCGCCGTGCAACCCTGTTTCGATGTGATCCCAGGGTTGACCCGGATTAGACTCGTTTTCTTCGCTGTACGTCTCTGTTTCCCCGTGCCCCGCAGAGCTCTGCGAAGGAAAAATACCAGCAACAAAAAAGCAGGAGAAAAGGAGAAAAAGCTGCATCGCCGATGGAATGGAGCTGCGTAATGACCGGGACGCTCGCCAGCACCGGTCAAAAAACTCCATTATGCACATAGCAAGAACCGAAGAGTACCTTAGCTTTGCCCGACCACACTATTATAGCGCTGCCCATTAACAATAATCACCTGTGACCACTGCCAGCTAATTACCCCTGTAGTCAAATGTGACGATCACCTCTAACACCTTCACTGGACTCCCGTTAAATGACAGTTAAACCAGGTGATTTTTCTTGAGAACAAATGTTACCCTTCCTCTCATTCAATCACTTCCAATTACTGGTCCCAACATTTTTCGCCAAAACTTTAAAAAACAAGTCCCGATTTCCAAGTGCGCCAGATAGCACTCGTTACAGAAACACTCGGCAGTCATATTAAAAATATGGGTGCAGAATAATATTGTGAGTCTAGGTTTCCATATTAAATAAAATAAATACTCAAAATGATATCAATTAAGATTAAAAATAGCTCTACACCAGGCTATAACATATAGGTGAACCTGAGCACGAATTGGAAATGGAAGGCGCGTAGTCGCGCTGCAGTCAGAGGTTGTTTATCTCAGTTTAATGCTAAAGCACCAGAGAGACAACAAACAACATGGAAAGTAAATTGTACTTGATATGTTTTCTTTACTTAATATATTATACTAAAATGTGTGTTTTCAAATCTGAATTAATATTTGTCTTCCATGTTTACCGGTTTCAAAATGCTTCTGATGGTGATATTTTCTGAAAATAGTTTTTAAATGGACATATAGACAATATATACTTAAGCATGTATAATGTGATTCGTATTTAATTTGAAAGGAGTACATAAGATTCTAAAAAATGCTTTACTGATTCGTATTCAGTTTTACAGCGAGTTGTAAACAGCAAAGTTGACAGTAGCACTTAGTGAACCCTAGTATATTTACATAAGGAGCATGCTTAAAAACAAAAAAAAACAACAAAAAAAAAGGATATTTTTAAAACTATTTTATATGTGTGTGTCCCTGTTCTTAGCTTTGGAAATAGAGTCACCCCAGTGATACCCGTTATTTAATGTGCTTGCTGTAGTTCATCAACACCATGTATTGCAAACTATACAGTGACAGTGACATACGTTGTTTTTGAACCTCGGTAATATTAATAGTTGCGTCCCTGCACAGCTTATTCTTGACACATCTGCAGAGTTCTATCATCAAGGGTTACCTGTTTAATACTGCAAGAACCAGATCCTTTCAGTGCCAGTCATATAAATATACCGTATCTACTGAGTCTATCTACCTATTTCTCGATCTGGAGAGAATATCTTTCAGTAAGAAATCACTCAGATGATTTGAGTGTTCTCAAAACTACCCGTTTTGACATGTTCCTGGGAGAACTTGTCTTTACTGAAAAGAAAACTGTATGTAAAAGTGGTAATGTGAATGCTTATGTATATAATGCAGTTCAAGTTATGCCACTAGAGGTCAGTAGCGCCCTACATACTTAACCTCTGCTAGGATACCTGGGGGTCGAGGAAGTCCTTAGTTAGAGAATAGTAATGTGTAGGTTTCAACAGAGATTGTTCAAGTAAAGACACTGTGATTAAAGTTATACTCTTACATCTTGAATCTCGGGATATTAAATATGGCGAGGAGGAAAACGGAGACAACGAAGGAGAAGAGACAAGTGTAGCTGCATAGCTTCGGCCCAACCTGCTAACGTTAGCGAGAGCGCTCACAGACAACGGAACATGGCTGCCACTGTAGGAACAACCGCGCCGTTTGATAGTCAGTTACAGACATGGGAGGAATATTGCGAAGTGCTGTCGCATTTATTTTTTTTGAAGTAAATGAGATAGACAACGGCAAGAAAAACGGGCGATTCTCTTAAGTTCTGGTGGCCCAAACTAGATGAAGAGGTAGAGACACGGGTAGAGGCATGTAGCAAGTGTCAGAAACACCGGAAAGCACCAGCCACAGCCCCGCTACATCCCTGGGAGTGGCCAGACAGACCGTGGAAGCAATTACACCTAGATTATGCAGGACCATTTATGGGGTAGATGTTTTTGATACTCATAGATGCTCATTCCAAATGGATGGATGTTTACCCGGTAACTTCAGCAACATCAGCTGTTACAATTGACTGCGAAAAAGTTTTAGCAATCAGGGATTACCAGAAATGGTAGTTTCTGATAACGGCACCTGTTTTGTCAGCTCAGAGTTCAAGGAATTCATGAACAACAATGGCATTGTCCATGTTACATCAGCCCCGTTTCATGCGTCTTCCAACCGCCTCGCAGAACGAGCCGTTCAGATATTCAAGACGATGATGAAGAAAGCGGGAGAAGGAAGTATGTCAACTAAAGTGTCAAGGGTACTATTCAACTATAGGTTAACACCTCAAACTACCACAGGACTCTCTCCAGCAGAGATGCTACTAGGGAGGAAACTTCGGTCTACGCTTGACTTAGTGCATCCCGATTTAAAGAGGAAAGTGGAACTTAAGCAGAATAAACAAAAGGAACACCACGACAAGCACACAAAGGGGAGGAGTTTTGGAGACGGAGACTCTGTGATGACAAGAAACTTCAGTTATGGCCCCAAGTGGATACCAGGAGTCATTGCAGCAGTGACTGGTCCTGTATCTTTCAAGGTAATGCTGGGAGATGGCAGAATAGTACGCAGACACATAGATCAGATCCTGTCTAGACAACAGGACAACACCATTGGGTCAGAGGATATTGTGCAGGACACACCTGCAGAGGTTCTACAACCACCAGCTAGAGTAACCATGCCAGATGAACTTGTTCCAAGCAATGCGGACACTGTCTCAGAGCAGCTTGCTTTGAAAACAGAGGAACAAGCTGGGAGTTCCCCAGAGGTGGGCAGGGACAATCAAAGCATGGCACAAGCTGTGCGTCTTTCCCAAAGAACTCTCAAAAAGCCTGGTTACCTGAAGGACTTTGACTTTGTAAATAAAAAATTTAAAAAAAAGTTTGAAATTCAATGTTTATGTACAGTTAAGGATAGACTATTGTGTGTAGTTTTTGTTACAGCAATAGTTCAGAGACATTTAGTGTATTAGTGTTACATTTTGTTTATAACTGTTTAACTGTTTCCAAATTTTAGAGAATTTGAAATCTTAAAGGGGGGGGAGAATGTAATAATGTGAATGCTTATGTATATAATGCAGTTCAAGTTATACCACTAGAGGTCAGTAGCGCCCTACATACTTAACCTCTGCTAGGATACCAGGGGTCGAAGAAGTCCTTAGTTAGAGAACACTAAGGTGTAGGTTTCAACAGAGATTGTTGTAATAAAGACACTGTGATTACAGTTATACTCTTGCATCTTGGATCTCGGGTTATTACAGTAAATCAGAAATCAGATCAGGACTTCACCAACACTGAGCATGCGAGCTGCAGCATGGTATGTTCCATGTATTACCACTGTACACAATTAGAGTTGCGGTCACCAATTCAATACACAACACTTGCCAAATATTTAAAATTATAAACATGCCAAGTTCATTGCAGTCATCGTCTGCATAGATCAACCATTCAGCAGAATGAGGCAACAAACAAGCAAGTACAGACACAACAAAACTGGTTGTAATGGGGTAGGGCTTGGATTTACAACAGCAGTTTAAGATTGCACATAGTTACTGGTACACCTGGCGATCGCTGTTGGAAACACCGGTACTTGAGATGAAATGGTTGAAAACCTCCGATTTAGGTTAATGCTTTCTTCCACGGTAGTGTCATTATAATGTTTATTATTATTAAGGATGGCAGAAAGGGATCATAAGGTTCGAATCCGAAGGGTTTTGAAGCAAAGGGTCGAAGCCTCATCTGAACCTAAATTCTCAAGTCATCACGCTTTTTGTTTCTCCTGTCCCATATGCGTAACATTGCAACAGAGATGGGATGACGATACCTGCTCGTTTGGATGACGATGAAAACTACTGTTGAAACAACGTTCTCATGCATCTTCGTCTGGTGTTTAATGACATATATATATATATATGAATAGACGTAGTGTAAAACAACGTACATGTAATTGTAAAATTATGTGTTGTGTTTTAAATATTTTGACAATAGGCGACATTCATTAAAATTTTCTCGATTTTATATGCAGCAGTATCACATATATTTATAGATTGTAGATTGTTATACTTGGAAGTCATGGGATAGCAATTCACGGTCAAAGCAAGATGTATATCAATTGTATTGTAATGCAATGCAAAAACAAACACATTTTCTCACTGATTCGTCCATCTTTCATTGGTAAACTATGATCTTTTTTAAGGAAATCACTAAACCTGTTTGTTCATTATTATTATTATTATGCGGGTTATAAATGGATCATATATTACCATATCCATATACCATATCAATGTGCATGAAACCATGAAAAACTTACAAGCAAGGGCATGACATTGCCTCCTCAACATAGCTAACTGGTGTACTGTAAAGCATTGATTTAAACTATCTTCAGACCAGAAAAGCAATGACACTTAATCATTATCACGTGCCATCGTATTACCGGGGTTCGTTTCCGCTTTGAATGAAGCAAACAAAACGAAGTTGCCTTCGTGAAATGCTGCTGACACCTGTGAATGGTTCGCCCTAGTTGAACTGAAACACAAGATTCACGGAAAACCGCGAAGCAGGCAGGTCGCGATTTGCTTGCTTTCTGAGTCGCTTGTAAGAATTACCATACTCCCAGCCGCTACCAGATGGCACTGTTGAGCACCATGCCCCAATTGCCTTGAATCAGTCAACCAGTTCTGAAGCAATTGCCTCATTTTTGCCATCACCAGTTTTTATGCATGGTGTTTTGCACTGCATTGTGGTAGCATGGGATTCTTAATCTGTCCCCCATGGCAGCTGAGAGACCCTGAGCACTGGTCTGAGGGATTCATTATTCACACAGTTTCACTGTTTCCTATTGCACTGTGATAGGCAGTTCAGAATAGCCCAAGGAATACTCCTCCTCTCTCTTTCTTGTAAAAATCATAAATACTCCAGTGGTCAAAACAGCATCCTCCCATACAAAATACCCCAGTTCCACATCAAGGACCTCCCTAGAAGACTCATGAATCTCACAAAACCAATATAAAAAACACTTTGGAAAAGAAGAATGCTACAAACAGGTGCCACATTCAAGCACACAGTGATTCTTTTTTAATAGAATATACACGTGAACTGCACTCCCCTGGTTTTCTCTATTACAGGGCAAGGCATCTCGACAGGGTCCAGCTATGGGCCAGTGTTCTCTACCCAGAGGGAATTTGCAGAGGAAGAGCTCACACTTGGGTGTGTGCACAGCCTGGGCATTAAGTTCACATTAGCAATGATGTAACTCTTTCAGAGGTAACTCGACCGGGAGCATTGAAGTTGTGGTAGAAAGGGGTGCAGATAAATGAGGTTCTGCTGTAAGACACACTTGATCTGCTTGTCTGCACACACTGTGACAAATCAAGCATGTCATAACCCTGCTATGAAATAGCAGTATTGTTCCTATCCCTGATCCTATAGCCACAATATAGTCATTCCATTTCCACATTTTCAGGTAGTGGTTATTTTGCACAATGGTGGTTCAGGTCCAGCAAATGTTACTGCATGGTGAGTTTGCTTTCCCTGCTCAAGCGGGTGTAATCCCACCAGACCAAGGCTGCTCCTAGACTTGGTTTCCTCAATACATAACAGCATTTAATCAGCATCAGTTTTTAGCAGACACTATTCCAGAGCGACTTGGAGAATAGGGGGTGAACTATGCAATAGCAGAGTCCCTTCCATCAAGAGCTCAGTTCTCTCTCATTCTAAAATAAAAATTAAACCCCATTTTCTAAAAAAAGCCAGATGAGGGGGAGGCCATTCAGTCCATCCAAAAGGTTACCTGGTTCAGAGTAGCCAATTGATCTCAATTTTGATTTAATACAGCCTATTTGTTTAGTTGGTTGATTTAAAACCAAATTCAAAGAGGACAAAACAAAAGGTATGATCTCAAAACATTTATTTAGCAGTCATGATAATCCAAAAACTACACAGGAGAACTGCATCTTCCATTATCACCTGAGAAAGAAAAGATGATCAGTATTAGAACAAGGGCAATGTAAATTAAGAAATGAAACGAATATTCACCACCACAACTGAACTATTGAGTGCTTAACCTCCAAAAATACCACTGAAAGTGTAGGGCATCAGACAAACTCTGGGTTTAAAACCATGTCAGATCTGCAATGGTAGACTCGATACAGTCAAAACAAACCACAATGTTTATTTAAAAAAAAAAAAAAAATAAAAAAAAAAAAAACCAACCCATACCAGTGCTCTGCAGATAGTGCCCTCCACTGATCCGCCTCTTCAAAGTGACCAGGTTCCCCAGCCCCCTCATAGTTCGCAGGGTCACTGTGCTCTGGCACCGTGGTGTCAGCATACGTCTCTTCCAAATGCTGGATAGGATCATGATCTTCCCTGCCTTCTGCCTCAACATCAAGTCCCTGCTTTCCAATTACCAGCAGGGCATCGCTGCTTATGGTGCTTTTACTACCTGAGGGAAGAAACGATTTAAATACAAATATTGAGTTGGAGGGTACAGGCCAAGACCTGAACACTGCTACAAAAGTCAGTCAAGCAGAAGTCACGGTATCTGAAATTCCTAAACCCTTCCCCTTGCTTTCTAGGGGTCACATACATACCGACAGGCAAAGTCGAATCTTCATTGATGCACACAGAGTCACAGCAGGAACAGACACTGTGGTTACCTTCAAGTTCCACCCACCTGAACAGAGACAGTCGTTATTCACATCTGCCTCGGAAGCGACATGCTGCTAGAAAGAGGACGGGGCCTCATTGGAATGCCACCCTCCCAGAACAATGGAAGCTAATCTTTCGTACCAGAAAACAAACATCATTAAATTGCTGCCTTCATCTTGCGCTACGCAAGGCATGCAATGGAGAGATACCTGCCATTCTTAAAATGTAACCTACCTTCTCACACTCTTATCATAGTGGCAAGATTTGGCACTCTGCGTTACCACGCTGTTGCTCGTTACCACCATTGTGCAGTGCATGTAGTATTTGTTCACCTTGGGAATAGAGAATTATTTTGTTAGTTACAAACTATACACCAGGTTAGTGGGGAGCGACATGGTCAACTTCTGCAGCAAACCATCTGTGTGCATGCAACAGTGTGTACGTCGGGCATCAGAACTACATTGAAGGAGCGTCATGCCACACTACCTAAATACAGCACAATCACGTCCACACTTGTGGTTGCCATTCACTTCATGCAAGCGCCACACTTCCAACACATGCTAGCAATAGTTTCAGGGGGTGTGAACATGGCACTGGTGTCCGTTACAGAAATTGCATTGGAAGAGATCCAGGCAATCGTGAAGTAGATTACAGGGTGCCAACAGGAGTGTGTCAAAACACAGTATAGGGATTAGCAGGTACAAAGGGAAACCTACCAGAGGGGACAGCACATTGAACTGGAAAGCATCAACAAAGAAATTGATTGTATTCTTGGTTCTGGGAGGCACAAAATGGGAGCTACAGGTTTCATACTTGCTGTCCACCATACACCTGGAAAGGGAGGAAGTGTGTGGGTTTTTAAACATAGAACTGGACATTATAAAAGGAATTTAAGCCCTGCTATGTTTAACATGTGATGTCACTGCTGTGGTGTGTTGAGGTAATGCAACTCCAGAATCAATTACAATCACTCCCAAGTCATTACCTTGCAACATGCTACACCAAAGCCACGTACTACAGCTTTAAAAGCAGTACATTTGCCTGCCTCTGAAATTCTAGTTCATGCAAAGTTAACTGGGAGCATCCCTGTGAAGCATTACCAGCAAGCAGTGGATTTAGAACAGCTGACCTCCACAGAAAAGCCATGAGAGCAGCATCCAGGTTTCAGTAGAATAAGCAATAGTCTTACCCATAATTCTCAATCACTGTATATCTGGGGGTTGAATTTAAAGCTGGAGATGCTGTTGCATAACAGCTGTGGATGAAAAGCTTAGTCCCAGGAATAGTGAGATTTGTAGTCGCTTCAAAATGTATGGGCTGTCCAAGGTAGAATGTATTCATCATGTGATCAGGAACCCAATCACCTAGGGAGTAAAAAGAAAGGGTGAGGACAGCTGAAGTATGCCGCTTAGGATTCATATTAAAAACCAAGTCACTACTTTGACATGTGGACTCATTCAGAGAACCACAGTCCAGTGTAGCAGCACCCCCCCAATTTCAAAGTACTTGACCTCATCTATATACACCCTATTAAATCATATAGATAGATAACAGGGAACCCTTCTGATATGCTGATCACAACACATGCTGTAGTTAATACACTAAGCTCTATAGCCATTGCAGACGATTACCATTAATTATTCTTAGGGCAAAGCCGTATGGGGACTGGAGACTCTTGAAGCGAGTTTGATTCCTCCAAAGTGGACGAATACCGTGCTTGTAGACGTGGTGATGCCTACAAAAACAGGAAGAATCAAGCTGACGTTTTTTCAATGCAACATGCCTCTTGAACATTAGCTTTTTTAAAACCAGGGTTAAAGTCCGCTTTCACTATATAATCAGAAAGATGTTCCTTACCTATAGTAACGACACTGAAGGGGTACAGTGAATGGCATAGATCTCCGAATTGTACTGTTGTGGACAGACGGGACATATTTAAGGACGTTCTTGTAGACCAACTGTCCAGCTTCCATCTTGAAGGTGGTATAGAAAGAAAAAAATTGAGCGTTACAGCAGAAAGCAGATCAATATTTTGATTATATTAGAAGTAGCCTACACAAAGATAAAATCGTAACATAACGCATGGTTATTAAAATGAAAGCCACCCCACACGACCTGATGAACCTGTTGCTTGTAAACAATTTTAAAGTAGAGAAAGAACTGGCTCCAGCATGGCATACTCACAGACACCTGGCTCCCACATGCTTTCAGGTCGTAGGTAAAGAGAAGATACCCGCTAGAGAATCCATTGCTTTTGCAGCCGGTCCCCAGAGTCAGCTGGCCTGATTTACACTTGAACCCGTACATGTCAGTCCGTACCCTCACGTACATTGTGCTTCCACTGCACAACACGCGGACCGCTGCTGCAAGGCTAATGGGTAGCGGCCGGGGAACTGCAGTAGGCTTGGGATTCATAACCCTTCGGAGCTCAGGCGGCACGGGCGCGTTGACAGGGATCACCCGAGGGCTAAGCAGCTTGAAAGGAAAGGGAGTGACAGGCACTGGGATGCCATAAGGTGGGAAAAACCTTACAGGGTAAGGCCTTGATGGCACTGGATGTTGAACCAGAACGTTTTCCTCGCCGTGCGGCTCCAGCTCCACCTGTTCCAACAGTGTCTCCGCAAGGGGGTCACTCTCCTCGCCGTGCGTCTCCGCAAGGGGGTCACTCTCCTCGCCGTGCGTCTCCGCAAGGGGGTCACTCTCCTCGCCGTGCGTCTCCGCAAGGGGGTCACTCTCCTCGCCGTGCGTCTCCGCAAGGGGGTCACTCTCCTCGCCGTGCGTCTCCGCAAGGGGGTCACTCTCCTCGCCGTGCGTCTCCGCAAGGGGGTCACTCTCCTCGCCGTGCGTCCACTCACGAGGGTCACTCTCCTCGCCGTGCGTCTCCGCAAGGGGGTCACTCTCCTCGCCGTGCGTCTCCGCAAGGGGGTCACTCTCCTCGCCGTGCGTCTCCGCAAGGGGGTCACTCTCCTCGCCGTGCGTCTCCGCAAGGGGGTCACTCTCCTCGCCGTGCGTCTCCGCAAGGGGGTCACTCTCCTCGCCGTGCGTCTCCGCAAGGGGGTCACTCTCCTCGCCGTGCGTCTCCGCAAGGGGGTCACTCTCCTCGCCGTGCGTCTCCGCAAGGGGGTCACTCTCCTCGCCGTGCGTCTCCGCAAGGGGGTCACTCTCCTCGCCGTGCGTCTCCGCAAGGGGGTCTAGTCTCCTCGCCGTGCGTCTCCGCAAGGGGGTCACTCTCCTCGCCGTGCGTCCCCGCAAGGGGGTCACTCTCCTCGCCGTGCGTCTCCGCAAGGGGGTCTAGCTCCTCGCCGTGCGTCTCCGCAAGGGGGTCTAGCTCCTCGCCGTGCGTCTCCGCAAGGGGGTCTAGCTCCTCGCCGTGCGTCTCCGCAAGGGGGTCTAGCTCCTCGCCGTGCGTCTCCGCAAGGGGGTCTAGCTCCTCGCCGTGCGTCTCCGCAAGGGGGTCTAGCTCCTCGCCGTGCGTCTCCGCAAGGGGGTCTAGCTCCTCGCCGTGCAACCCGGTTTCGATGTGATCCCAGGGTTGACCCGGATTAGACTCGTTTTCTTCGCTGTACGTCTCTGTTTCCCCGTGCCCCGCAGAGCTCTGCGAAGGAAAAATACCAGCAACAAAAAAGCAGGAGAAAAGGAGAAAAAGCTGCATCGCCGATGGAATGGAGCTGCGTAATGACCGGGACGCTCGCCAGCACCGGTCAAAAAACTCCATTATGCACATAGCAAGAACCGAAGAGTACCTTAGCTTTGCCCGACCACACTATTATAGCGCTGCCCATTAACAATAATCACCTGTGACCACTGCCAGCTAATTACCCCTGTAGTCAAATGTGACGATCACCTCTAACACCTTCACTGGACTCCCGTTAAATGACAGTTAAACCAGGTGATTTTTCTTGAGAACAAATGTTACCCTTCCTCTCATTCAATCACTTCCAATTACTGGTCCCAACATTTTTCGCCAAAACTTTAAAAAACAAGTCCCGATTTCCAAGTGCGCCAGATAGCACTCGTTACAGAAACACTCGGCAGTCATATTAAAAATATGGGTGCAGAATAATATTGTGAGTCTAGGTTTCCATATTAAATAAAATAAATACTCAAAATGATATCAATTAAGATTAAAAATAGCTCTACACCAGGCTATAACATATAGGTGAACCTGAGCACGAATTGGAAATGGAAGGCGCGTAGTCGCGCCGCAGTCAGAGGTTGTTTATCTCAGTTTAATGCTAAAGCACCAGAGAGACAACAAACAACATGGAAAGTAAATTGTACTTGATATGTTTTCTTTACTTAATATATTATACTAAAATGTGTGTTTTCAAATCTGAATTAATATTTGTCTTCCATGTTTACCGGTTTCAAAATGCTTCTGATGGTGATATTTTCTGAAAATAGTTTTTAAATGGACATATAGACAATATATACTTAAGCATGTATAATGTGATTCGTATTTAATTTGAAAGGAGTACATAAGATTCTAAAAAATGCTTTTCTGATTCGTATTCAGTTTTACAGCGAGTTGTAAACAGCAAAGTTGACAGTAGCACTTAGTGAACCCTAGTATATTTACATAAGGAGCATGCTTAAAAACAAAAAAAAAAAACAAAAAAAAAGGATATTTTTAAAACTATTTTATATGTGTGTGTCCCTGTTCTTAGCTTTGGAAATAGAGTCACCCCAGTGATACCCGTTATTTAATGTGCTTGCTGTAGTTCATCAACACCTTGTATTGCAAACTATAAAGTGCGTTACACTGTTTTGTTTAAGTTTGTGGTCAGAAGGAGCCCTTAGTGCGTTGAATACACTATTGTGTTTTGTCTCGCATTGGTACAGTGACACGGTTTTTTTTAACCTCGGTAATATTAATAGTTGCGCCCCTGCACAGCTTATTCTTGACACATCTGCAGAGTTCTATCATCAAGGGTTACCTGTTTAATACTACAAGAACCAGATCCTTTCAGTGCCAGTCATATAAATATACCGTATCTACTGAGTCTATCTACCTATTTCTCGATCTGGAGAGAATATCTTTCAGTAAGAAATCACTCAAATGATTTGAGTGTTCTCAAAACTACCCGTTTTGACATGTTCCTGGGAGAACTTGTCTTTACTGAAAAGAAAACTGTATGTAAATCAAAAGAACTGTGTGTGTTACATGCATTCAGATCAGGACTTCACCAACACTGAGCATGCGAGCTGCAACATGTTTTGTTCCATGTATTACCACTGTACACAATTAGAGTTGCGGTCACCAATTCAATACACAACACTTGCCAAATATTTAAAATTATAAACATGCCGAGTTCATTCACCATTCACCAGAATGAGGCAACAAACAAGCAACAAACAAGCAAGTACAGACACAACAAACCTGGTTGTAATGGGGTAGGGCTTGGATTGCACATAGTTACTGGTACACCTGGCGATCGCTGTTGGAAACACCGGTACTTGAGATGAAATGGTTGAAAACCTCTGATTTAGATTAAGCTTTGTGCCACGGTGCAGTCTTTATAATGTTTGTTATTATGCATGATGTTTTGCACTGCATTGTGGTAGCATGGGATTCTCAATCTGTCCCCTATGGCAGCTCGGAGAGACCTTGAGCACTGGTCTGAGGGATTCATTATTCACACAGTTTCTCTGTTTCCTATTGCACAGTGATAGGCAGTTCAGAATAGTCCAAGGTTTACCCCCCCCCCCCCCCCCCCCCCTCTTTCTCTTGTAAAAAGCACAAATACTCTAGTTGTCAAAAGAACATCCTCCCATACAAAATATCCCAGTTCCATATTGAGCACCTCTCCAGAAGTCTCATGAATCTCACAAAACCAGTATAAAAAACACTTTGCAGAAGTAGAAAACTACAAACAGGTGCCGCTTTCAAGCACAGAGTGAGTCTTTTTAGTAAAATATACATGCAAACAGAACTCTTCTGGTTCTCTCTGTTCCAGTGCAAGGCATCTCGACGGGGTCCAGCTATGGTCCAGTGTTCGAGGAGCAGCCCTCCAGTGTTCTCTACCCAGAGGGATCAGCCGAGGAGAAGGTGACACTCTCCTGCAGAGCCAGAGCCAACCCCTCAGCCTCATACAGGTGAGTTATCGTGTCCCGTTATAGAGGCTCCACAGTTTGGTACATGTTGCAGAGTGTTTTTTAACTGCTATTTGTCTAGACTAGAAACCTAATATATACTTACTTTATAAAGGAGGCATGGGGATTCATTGCTACAGTATAGTAGGACTTTGTTTTAATTGGAGAGATTGTCCTGATTATTGCTGCAGGAATCGATTATTCTGAGCTCTCCACAGAAATCAGGTGCTGACAATTAGGTGAGGGGTGATTGGTGTTGACCTGGCTAATTTACCAAGCAGCTGTTTCTACTGTTGTTTCACTTGGAATGGTAAATTTGCCCAGTCCATACCTGTGGAGAGCTTGATCAGAATAATCGAATAATGGGTTTGTGCAGCTCTAGTCTTGATCCAGAGAGATCTTACATGGTCTGCTCCTTGTGGTTAGCTGCTCTTTAGATTAAGCTAGTTGCAAGGTTGGGGATGCGCACACTTGCATGCATATACTGAGTCATAGTTATTGTGCATAGCGTTATACACTATAGTGCAAAAGTGACGTGAGCACCACCTGCAGGTGGAAGATGAACGGCACAGATCTGCGCTTGGACTCAGACCTGAGCTACAGCCTGATGGCAGGTAACCTTGTGATAAACACCCCAATGCGTGCCCGGGACAGTGGCTCCTACCAGTGCTTTGCCACCAACCCCAGCGGCACGGTCATCAGTAGAGAGGCCCTGCTCCGATTCGGCTGTGAGTGTTGCACCCGCTTTCCAGAGAGCCTCTTATCTTTCCAGATTCAGAATCATGGTTTCTAAAGCAGCCATTCTGGATTGCTGGTAAATGTATCATATTTGAGGGTTTCCACTGCTCTTGAGGGATGGCTTGTTTCTTAAAATATGCTCCGTTCAGCATTGGTTTATCAATCTCAATATATGTTGGAGAAAGCTATTGCATACTGAATTAACTGTATACAGTAATTTTGTAAATATAATATAAAATAACTATAACCTGCACCCTTTGTATAACGCAGATGACTGATAAGCCTAGGGTTACATGCCTTGTATAATGTGCATCCAATCAAAGATACCACAGTATACTATGTATAATATTACAACATATAAAATAACCTGCAACATATTGCATGAATGTACTATATTCTGAAAATTAAGGAAGGGATTTATCACTGTGCAGCCTTGTCAAAATGTATTCATACACCCCTTCCCCCTTTTTTACTTTTTAGACCTCCATGAATTTTCTCCAGATGAACGAAGCACTCTGACGGTTAACGAGGGAATGGGATTCACCATACCTTGCAACCCACCCCAACACTATCCGGGTAACCTGTCTGGGTGGACATGTCTAAATACTCAATCAAATATAATGCTACACATATGAAGGAAATAAACTGCTTTGGGATTGTTTCTTAGAAGACTATCTTGTGCCGACTTAGCTGCCTGTCTCTTAGTTTGGTCCTATTTTTTGTAATTAATAAACTTCCTCTCCTCTTTCTCTTTTTCTTCCTCTTGAAGGCCTCTCCTATCGCTGGCTGCAGAAGGAATTCCCGGAGTTTGTGCCAGCTGGGAACGGCCGCTGGTTTGTCTCCCAGGTGACGGGTAACCTATATGTGGCTAGGGCGGATCTTCAGGATGTGGGCAACTACTCCTGCTTTGCCACGAGCCGCATTGACTTCATCACCAAGAGTGTGTTCAGCAAAGCCACGCTGCTCAGAGTCAACAGCGACAGTGAGAACACATTCCCTTATTGTAACATACACCCATCGTCTTTGACTTGAGTTCCAGCTGAGACTGACTTTCGTAAAGCTGCAGCATAACTTCTCATCCCCCTCTGTCTCTCTATCTCTCTCTCTCCAGCCAGCCATAGAAAATACAGCCCCAGCATTAAGGTGCGCTTCCCCTCCGAGACCTATGCCCTGGCTGGGCAGACCGCACAACTCGAGTGCTTCGCCTATGGCAAGTAAGGGCCGCTATTGGTTCATTCTACCACATTGTGATTTGCTGCAGAACCCATAATGTCTACATGGATGGGTGCTGTATATAATATATTTTACACAACAATCACCAGGAATTCAGAACATTGAAATAGGACTGATCTGTTTAGCCAGACCATTCCCTCGCACTCACTCTCTTGCCCAGCCCTATCTCCCCACTTCTCTCTCACATTCCCCTGCTCTCCCTCCCTATCGCCTCTCTTTTTCTCTTACACAAAGAGCCTTCCTCACTGTTGCGAATCTCCCCCAGTCCAGAACCGGAGCTACAGTGGCGGAAGGTGGACGGTTCTCTTCCCACCAAGGCCCTCCCCACAGCCAGGAAACCCATCCTGCAGATCCCCGAGCTGGGCTTCGAGGATGAAGGAGTATACGAGTGCGAGGCCAAGAACACAGAGGGCCAGGTCAGCTACCAGGGCAGGATCACCGTGCAAGGTAACAGGACCTGGGAGGACCCAGGTTCAAAACTACATCCTAATGAATCATACAAAAGACTTGTTATTCAATTCTGTTATTAGATGTTAACTGCTTGATGGGGGTGCAGGGTTACTAACCCACAATCTTCAGGTTTTCTTACCGCACTAGTATTTGAGTTGGTGGAATATTGGTATCCCTGACATTTTCCCTCTCCCCCAAGCCCAACCAGAGTGGTTGCAGGTGATGAGTGACACAGAAGTGGAGATTGCCTCTCAGTTGCGCTGGAGCTGCGCGGCTGCAGGAAAACCTAGACCCTCAATGCGGTGGCTCCGCAACGGGCTGCCCCTGAGTTCACAGGTACGCAGTCAGGTGTGCTGAATACAAACACTGCTGACCATTGTGAAGTCTTCACAATGACATGGGTTAAACATGATATCTGGTGGCAATGAATATAACTGCTATGAAACCACGTATCTGCAAGCAGGTGAATCCATTATCCGTTTATTGCTAATTTTATAACATTCAAATTGTGCTTTTTGATTCAGAACAAAAAGTAGGGGCATACAGAATGCGTATGTGTGGCAAAGTGGTAATTAGTAGAGCAGGTGATGTGCAGGTGGAGTAATTCAACAGGAAAAGACAACAAAGTGCTGGTGAAATGGTTTCTGTTCTATTTGTAATCCAAATGGTCTGATGACCCAACAGTAAATAACAAGAGGACTGGCAGTACACAGCCTGTGTTTTGCACAGGGAATAATTATCGGTTGCAGTCCCATAAACAATAAGAAACAATAGTCCAGTACAAACACACACGAGATACAAACACCGTCACCAGTCCAAAGTGCGTGCTGTAGTGCTCGCTGTGAAGTACAGTTTATCTGTGATGCAACGTGCAGGATTGTCCGGGTTTAGTGCTGGCCGTGGGCAACAGCTTTGGATCGTGTTAGCTGTCTATTCTTAATAAACAAACAAACAATAAGTTTTAGACAGACAGACAAAACAAACAAAACACTCACGGTAATAATCACGGTATCCGTCCATTCGGTTCTTTGCATAACCATCACAAGGAACAGATCACCTCACTACGTCCCCTTTATATACTGTCAACCATGACCCCTTGGTTAACGCATGCACCCGCTCCTCCAATCCACGGGTGCCACACCGTTAACCTTCTGGGTCAATGATTTAGTGTACCGTAGCTCAGTCCCCTTTCTAGATGGCCAACTTCCACCTAACCCTGGGAATGAACTGCTGGGCCATCCAATCCTGGGTACTCTGTTCCCTTTACACAACGCCCTCACAGGTCAGGAAGGAGATCTAACACCAAGAATCATTCGATCTCTGTCACAGTATGCAATAGACTATGCAGGTTGCTGTATCTCAACATTTGTAGTTCATCCCTCTTTGCAATCTTCTCCCAGGATCGTATCGAAGTGAACAATGGAGAGCTGAGGATCTCTGGCCTGACCCTGGGGGATTCTGGGATGTACCAGTGTGTGGCAGAAAACAAGCACGGCACCATCTACGCCAATGCCGAGCTGAGGGTACAAGGTGAGAGGTGAAAGGGTAAAACCTGTAGGAGGGACGTATCTCTAGAGTGATCTCTACTCCCTATCCAGCAAGAGCTTCCATAGAGGCTTATACTCGCTCATTATTTTGCTAGTTCATTTTTCACCCATCTAATCTGTCATTACAATATTAAAACATGTCTCAGAAAGCTTCAAGTAAAAACGTCCGTCCATTACAATTCTTTTTCATTATAAAACTAAAAGCTTCTAAGAGACCTCCCCAACAATATTTCGTCTATTAAGTATTTCACAAAATGGTGATCTATTTTACAAAGCCAGGGATGTAATCTGTTGGATAATTAAAACAAAAACGTTATAATTTACAAATGGTACCCATTATGGATTCTCTATAATCTGACATCCTGTGCTGGCTATCTGATTCACATTCTGTTTTTCCTGTTGTTCTCTCCCCGTTTCTCTGGCCGCAGTCCAGGCTCCTGATTTCCGGTTGAACCCGGTGCGACGGTTGATCCCGGCAGCACGGGGGGGCGAGGTTATGATCAAGTGTCTCCCACGAGCCGCACCCAAACCCGAAGTGTTCTGGAGCAGAGGCACTGAGCTTCTCACCAACAACAGCAGGTAACCCCAGCCCGTTCATTTCATGAGTAGATTCAATCTGAGGATCCACACTATCTACATAACATGGGTTCATCATGTCTGGAACACGTGACTGTGAATGAAGTGAAATGCGATTGCAAATCTGTTCAGTGTGAATCAGGCATAAGTGTGATGCTGCTCAATTTAAGTCATTCAGACAACTCTGGCTTCGGTCAAAGTTTTCAAAGTTCTGCAAATGTGTTTAATTATTACAAGTTCCCGGGCACCTAAGCGAATGAGAGCTAAGAAATGGATTTCATACCTTTAAAAAGCGTGTCCCGGCTCGCAGGGTCACCATCACGGAGGACAGCAGCCTCTGGATTCGGAATATCAGCCGTTCAGATGGGGGGAAGTACACCTGCTTCGCTGAGAACTTTCTGGGGAAAGCCAACAGCACCGGGATCCTCTCAGTCCGAGGTAGGACTGCCCTGCCCCTGTCAACCCAGCCCACTCCATCCCTACTCCCACTGCGAACACAGATACTGTATAATATACACCCTTATTAAAGATTACCATGGTAAAAGCATACAAGGAAAAAGATGGTTTTACTGGGAGTTTAATAAGACACTCCTGAGATTGTTACCTAACACTGTGGCTAATCAAGCTTGTTTTAAAACCTGGGATGGGTGAAATTCATATTCATTCATATTCAGATTCATACGAAATTCATATTCATTCATATGAAATTCAAAAGTCTTATTTCCATCTCTGCAAAAACATCGTAAAGCATAAGCAAGGCCGGTAAAGTTGCAAAACTACTTCCACCACTGGCCGATAAATGGTCTTGTTGTCCCTGTTGACATCTCTCCGTTTACCCCATGCAGATGGCACTAAGATCACTCTGGCCCCCTCCAATGCTGACATCAACCAGGGCGAGAATGTCACACTCCAGTGCCACGCGTCACATGACCCCACCATGGACCTGACCTTCACCTGGGTGCTGAACGGCTTTCCTCTGGACATGGAGAAGGCCGGCGGGCACTATCAGCGCGCCACAACAGTGAGCCATCGCACTCTGCTTTCTTTCATTGCTTTTCTGATGTTATTATGTGTCCAGGTTTATGTGAACAGGATGTGCAAAGGGTGTAATAAATGTAATGTCCAGACCAGGGTTTCGCTTCCAAAAACTGCCCCTGTTTATCTAATTAAAATAACAAAAGAATAAAACTTCTCAAAAAAAAGCAGGTCACCCATATACCAGCAATGGTATAGGGGAAGCACAACATGGCGGATTGCAGTCCCAAACAAAATAAACAAAGCAAATCAAGACAAAGGCTTAGTCATCCACTCAGCGTAAAGCGGCGTACTTGCGTAGCTGCGTCCCTTTTGTACTACCCAACTCCTCCCTGCATTCAGCTTGGCGTCCCGGTGAAACTGCTTGACCCAAAGTTGATCACTGACAGCTACGTGCCCCCACCAAGATTGCCTACTTCCTGTTTCCGCCCAAAGTCGACCCGTCTATGGGGATATGTACTACCAACTTTACACAGCGCCCTTTCTGGTCGGGAGGAAGATTTACAACATTGATCCTTTCTCTCTTTATCGCAGCCTGTTACTGAATTGTATTGAAATGTCTCCCCAGAAAGAAACTATCGGAGACCTGCTTATTCTAAATGCGAAACTGAAGCATTCTGGGAGGTACACATGCACAGCCCAGACCGTGGTGGACAGCGCATCGGCCTCCGCGATGCTAGTTGTAAGAGGTAATGTATAGATTGGGAAGCGCAGTTTAATCGGATAGCACTTTGGCTTAGGTCCTAGTAATGGCATAAGTTGTATTTCTTGCCCTTAAAAAGAGTCTGGTTTTCACTTGGTGTAGGTCCTCCGGGTCCACCAGGGGGGGTAGTCGTGAAAAATATCAAGGAAACGGAGGTGGAGCTGAGATGGAGCCGGGGGTATGATAACCACAGTCCCATTGGAAAGTACACCATCGAGTCCAGAACTGCACTGTCTGCGGACTGGAAGAAAATGCAGACTGGTGAGTCATATTAATCTTTACTTTGTTTTCGAGCTTCATGAGTTCACGTTACCTTATGCACACAGAACAGCTCCTCAAGCTATTCCTGGTCACAGGTCATTGATAGTGAAATACAGCAGCCTCTTAGAGTCTGATAGTGCATCGTTAGTGTAAAACCATCCTATCTGATCGAGGATGAGATAAGGAAGTACCGATTACAGCGCTCTGTCCCGCCCCGCAGACCTGCCGAATATTGAGGGTAATGCAGAGTCTGCCCGTGTCCTCAACCTCCTGCCCTGGATGGATTACGAGTTCCGGGTCATCGCCAGCAACATTCTGGGGAGTGGGGAGCCCAGCAGCCCTTCACACAGGATCCGCACCCGAGAGGCAGGTCCGTACAGCACATTGACCTGTCACCCAAAACTGTGGCCGAAACCTTTATTTATCCAGATGAGTCAATTGAGAACAAATGATCTTTTACAATGACGACCTGACAAGAGGCTCACACCTTTTCCAAAGAGCAATGTGAAAGCAACTGAAAATTCAGTTTTTACTCCTAAATGACATTTATTTTCATGTTACACTGGGCTATTGGACACAAACGATGGGGCTTTTTGAACCCACGGCAAGTTGGAAAATCTAGATCAATATAACTACAAGTAAATTAATTATAGCCTGTGATTGCAGCTGATGTTTAAAGGCCATGATAAAGTGACTTGCCTGTTAAACATATATATTGGGTAGGAAGAACAGTTGTGGTTAGGTTTGGGTACTTTTACAATGGGTTGGGCAGATACCAAGTTTCAGAAGGGTGAGGAGTGAGGTAAGCAAGCTGAAGTGTTTGTGTTGATCTCCACAGCTCCCACTATCGCCCCCTCTGGATTGGGGGGCGGAGGCGGGGACAGGCATGAGCTCATCATCAGCTGGACTGTGAGTGTGTCTGCCAGCTTTACTCATCTATAATATTCCATGTGGAGTCGTTTGCATGCATATCCTGCAATAAAAAAACACATCATAGCAGGTCCATAGCTTCTGCAGCCTGCCACCAAACCAAATGACTGCTTAGGCTGAAGTAACTCAGCAGCACTTAACTGACTGTCAAATTAAAAACAACAGGAAAACAGAGCAAGGAAAGAACAATGCTCTTGTCATATAATACTTATCCCTCGCTAGTATAAAATCCTCAGCCTCAAGAGTTTAGTTGCTCCCTGTGTGATTACCCTTTTTATTGCAGCTTAATTATGGTTTGCAATTTTTTGTTTAATGAAAATTAGAAACACTTTTTTTTTTCTCATCGGTAGCCAATGGCCCGCCAGTACCAGAATGGAGAGGCATTTGGCTACATCCTGGCATTCCGAAAGAAGGCAGACCGGGACTGGCGCCTGGAGAAAGTGGCCAACGTGGAATCTTCCCGCTTTATGTACCGCAATGAGACCACAACCCCGTACTGTCCCTTCGAGGTCAAGATCAAAGGATACAACCGCAAAGGAGAGGGCCCTTTCAGCCAAACTGTCATCATTTATTCTGCAGAGGAAGGTGAGCGCTGAGAGACTGGAGGAGGAGCATGGCCAAGATGCTGTAGAAAAAATAATTTGTATGGGCTCCCGAGGGGCGCATCCAGTAAAAGCGCTTTGCGTGGAGTGCAGGATGTGCCCTATAGTCTGGAGATCACTGGTTCGAGTCCAGGTTATGCTATCGCCAAACGTGGCTGGGAGTTCCCAGGGGGCAGTGCACAATAGGTTGCCCACCGCCTGGGTAGGGAGGATTCAGGTCGCAGGGTAATCTTCGGTTCACCGATCAACAGCGACTCCTGTGGCTGATTGGGCGAATGCGGCTCTGTTGTAGAAGCCACTCTGTGTTGTCCTCCGGCACTATGGGTCTGGTGGCTTCGCTGTAGACCTGCAGCGTGAAAAAAGACAGCTTGGCAGGACACGTTTCGGAGGACATGTGCGTCTGCCGCCGCTTGCCGAGTTGGCACGGGGGGGTTGCAGTGGTGAACCGGGATAAAAAATAATAATTGGGCATTCCAAATTGGAGAGAAAACTGGGGTAAAAATCATTGGCAACGACTAAATTAAAAAAAAAAAGAAAAAACTAATTTCTATATTGCTCAACCTTGTTGAGGGGTTTCCCACCAGACGGTGCCAATGAAATACATAGCAAAATAAGAAATCAATATTTTTTTCAGCTGTCTATCCCCAGCTGTAAAAATAATATGAGCTATAAAAATCAGACCAATGTCAAAATGTCTTTTGGGTCAAGCCATTGAACAATTTTATAACTAAGTCTTTTTTTAGTACTACAAATGTATTGTTTAATGTTTTTATAAAGGCAAAATGCAGATGATGACAAGCCAAAGCACATGGTCTTTAGGAGTACAATTGTCATCATCCTGAGCCTCTTGTTCTTGGGTGATAAATACAGTAAGCAGCACAGCTTGCCAGTTCATACAGTAAATTCACCAGGAACATCCTCACTTTGAATAGCATCATGCTGGATAATATTTCAAGCATCACGCTTGGGGACTGAATTCTGTGATGGAGACTTTAAAGTTAGCACTAAGTTAAAGGGTAAAATTGTGATTTAATTGTGGAAACATGGATGTCTCTAGAGAATCTGGCTCCGGAAGAATCAGAGAATTGTGTGTTAAATATGAATAGAGAATACATGCCAATCTCCCTCCGTTCACCACAGAACCAACAGTGGCCCCCAGAAGAGTGAATGCCAGCAGCTTGTCCGCTTCCGAAATGCTGGTGTCCTGGGACCCAGTCCAGAACCTCTCCATCAACGGCATGCTTCGTGGATATGAGGTGAGGCACACAGTCATGGATTCATTCACTCATCTGTTGTCTGTTTAATGGCATTTATAATTGGTTATCCTGACCTAATGATAGATGACCACCTTATTCAAAACTGACATTCATTAAACTGTGTTAGATGGATGCTTCCTTTTTTTAGGAACAGTAGAACAGATTCCTGAACACCAAGCTGCCATTATTTGGCCTCATTGGTCACTATAGCTGTAAGTGTACCATGTTTCCTATCTGTGCTTTTCTTTATAATGCTCGGATGTTTTTTTAAAGTTGAACCAGGGCAACTTCTTGTACTCCATAGAGTTCATGTAAACAGTTTTTAAAAAATTTAATTAAAAAAACGGTGATGAAAGGGGATTTATGAAGTTAAAGCTTTGTGAATGGTTTGAGTTAAAAAGTAACCAGTTATCAATTCTATTGGCAAGATGTTTGGTTTTGTTTGTCTGTAGTTATGACCCATAATGTTTTATAGGAGTAATTTATTTGTTTGTTTGTTAACTTTTATTACCACTGGAACTGCACACAAATATACTCATTAAATTACAACCAGTGTGAAATTTGGCAGGTCAGTTCTTGTTTTCAAAGCCTGAAAAAATAAATAAATAAATAAATAAATAAATAAAACCGAGCCTACAGGATATCAAGTTTCAACCTACTGAAATGTGTTCTGTTTTTGTTGATGGTGACCCTCACTAACCTGAGCGGTTTTGTGTGAGATCATTCTCTTCGCCAGGCGGACGTAGAAAGAAAATAGGGACCCTCGCTCCTATCAGGCACTGTCTGTGTCTTAGCATTTGGTTACATGTTCTCGCAGTTAATGGTGGTTTTGGTATCTGTTTGGATCATGGTGTATTTGAGTGGGATAAGCTATTGAGCAAAAAACAGTGAGTGTCTGTTAAAAAAATAACATTAGCTAACAAGCAGAGTGGGAGTTAAAAACTCCTTGAGGGAATTTCCAAAGACAGATTCAGTACAGTAATGAAAATAATTATGGAAACCCACTCATTAGGAGATCCTTTATAACTGGTTATTGATAAATCCTCACACCTACCTACCTACCTATCTACCAACCGGTACCTTTCTCACTTGTTTCACTATGTTACACTCCTCCGCTCCAAACCCTCCTACACAACCCACACCAAACATTTATTCCTTTGTTCTTTAGTTCAACCTGTTCAATAAAACTGCAGTTCATTTAAACAATTTAACAAGCCCTAAACCAATTCAACTGTTAACTCCACCTGTGGCTTTGCCCAGGGAGCTCCAAATACACATTTCATAGTGTGCAGGGCCTCTGCCCTGTCACACTTCCTCCCCCTGCTCTGCCACAATACATGCATGCATACATGGTGTACATTTTCTAAAAAGTGTTCAAATGACAGTTCATAATAATTATATATTACAATGCTGGCATCAGGGGTCGGTCACGTCAGCAGCAAGGCTGAGAGTGTGAGATCAAATACTGTAGAATCGTGTCCCTGATCAATACCTGCAGGTAAAATGAAGCGTGACCAATTCTGAACTGTTCCAAGTAAAGAAGTCCCCCCTCCCACCACCACTTTGCTGCATGACAGCTACAGTGCAGAGTACAATGCTACATGGCAAGAGTGATTGAAGCAAAGAGGGAACGAAGGAGGCACAGCAGATAGCAGCACAGTGTAAAGTGCAGCTAGAGCCCCACTGGACTCGGCTGCTGTTGCAGAAGAAACTCCAGCTGTTTAGTGCAGCTCATATTACCAAAGGTCGGGTCGGCTTTACATTCCTGTATGAAAGAAGCCAAAGCCAGTCGTGTGCTATGACAGCAAATTCATCAAAGGATGAAAAAGCAATATTATTAGCGATGCACAAGGATTAGTAGTATGGCATTGCAGAGGGATAATAGGATGGGATTGTAGATTTGCAAAAATGTTACAATGAGCCATTTTCAAGCACAGTAACACACTTGAAGGCACGGGTTGTACTTACTTGTTTTAAATATAAAAAACTGGCCAGAACACAGATATTTATATTAAGTTAGTATTTCAGCGGTATAACTGAAGCCATTGATGCAAACATATTGGTGTAGCATTTTTTTTTTTTTTTACATTTTGAACGGTAGACATAGCAAGTGTCACCAGACCACTCCAAAGTATATTTATACTACCAAAATCCTGTGAACTCATATTCTTGGTTTCAAATACAGGGATGGGAATAAGACTCCCACTGCAAGCAAGAGTCTCATTAACATCCTTGAAATATGTGAGACATGTATCAGTGCAGCTAGGGTGCATTTATTTTTCTTTTTGGTTACTGCGGTATTATAGATCCGTTACTGGAGGAAGAATGATAATGAGGCAGCTGCAGACCGAGTGAGGACGGCCGGGCTGGAGACCTCAGCACGAGTCTCAGGCTTGAGGCCTAGCACCTTGTACCACGTGGCGGTGCTGGCCTACAACAGTGCAGGGACTGGGCCCCCCAGTCCCACCACCACCACTGCCACCAAGAAACCACGTAAGACAACCTTAGGTTGAGGGTTAGGGTTAGGGTAGTGCTAGGGTTAGTGTTAGGATTAGGGTTGGGTTAGGATAAGGGTTATTGCTAGGGTTAGGGTGAGGGTGAAGGTGAGGTTAGGGTTATGGTTAGTTAGTGTCATGGTAACGGTGAGGGTGAGAATGAGGATGAGGGTGAAGGAGAGGTTAGGGTTAGGGATAGGATTAATTAGTGTCAGGGTGAGGGTGAGGGTGAGGGTGATGGTTAGGGTAAGGGTTAAGATTATGGTTGGAACTGGAGTTGGGGTTGGGGCTTGGTTTGTATTTTGGTTTGGTTGATGTTAGGGTGGAGGATGGAATCAAGTGCGTAGTTATACAAAACAAGGTAAATACAAACACTCCACAGCAATGTTTTATTTCCCACCTTGCTCTGTGTGTGCACAGCTCCCAGCCAGGAGCCTGGCAATGTTTCGTGGAGGTCTGATGGATCGTGGGTAACGGTGGTCTGGGATCCTGTCAAGGCACTGAAGAATGAGTCAGCCGTGATGGGATACAAGGTGTGTGAAAAACACTGCTTTCAGTATTTTCAAGAGAGCTTCCAAAATCAATAATACAGTAGAACTTTGGCCAATTTTGACCCAGAGAAAAGAAAACAAATCTGTTTCTAAGCTGTGATGAATAAAGCTGAGTTTAAGTTTCATCATCACCATTCAGAGGGTAATTGCACTGATGGTGTCTATGATAGGAAGACTCATAGGCCATTTACAAGAGTCGGAATCTGATAATGGTAATCAAAC
This sequence comes from Polyodon spathula, assembly GCF_017654505.1. Taxonomy (NCBI): domain Eukaryota; kingdom Metazoa; phylum Chordata; class Actinopteri; order Acipenseriformes; family Polyodontidae; genus Polyodon; species Polyodon spathula. The sequence continues at coordinate 6,706,684 of NC_054558.1, read as the reverse complement.
TAAGAGACATTGTGTGCTGTCTGTCTGTTTCTCATTCCAGATAACAAGGCGTCTCTCTCAGCTAAATTGTTCCCCTTCTTATCTGGGATGGGCTGGGTGCATTGGCTTCTGATAGCACCAGTCTGTGCCATGCTGCAGGACAGAATGTGACACTGAGAAATGACAATACCTTGCAATACAACGCATATATTTACAAAATGCAGTGCGCTGCCTAAAGGTGAAACTGTAATGTATTGAGTCTACCTGTAGCTTCACTACTATGTTTAATTACCAGATCTGCTCCCTAGTCCATACATTACAGTCAGAAATGGAGAGGTTACCATACAGTTACCATAGAGTGCAAGTCAAAAAATACAATAATAATAATAATAATAATAATAATAATAATAATAATAATAATAATAATAATAATAATAATAATAAAAAAAATAGCAGACACCACATTCTCATGTTCAAAGCTTTCAAGGTTAAAAATATTCTATACTGTGATATCAGGGGGACTATAACCCTGAATGACATCGATTCCTGAAACCGTAACTGACAGCAATCTCAGTCAAGCGCACAATAGCAATAGCAAAGTATCAGACATTTCTGAGACTTGCCCCTTTGGTCTTTCAATTGATTCATTCTGCAAAACTTCGAACTAAAAGTGCCTTTGAGGCTTTGAAGAGAAGGGGCATGCAGGGCAGATATATTGTTGATTAGCGATTAGTGCTACAAATCCACAGAAAACCCCTGCGAGGTTTCTTTGTTTTTTGGCTGCCAGGACCACGGACAGCAATGTGAAGTATTCCACAGAGGCAGGACCACGGACAGCTCAGTGGAAACTTCTAGACTGCAGCAGAACAGCCACACCTGTCTCTAGTTGTAATCAGAGCCAAACTGCAGACAGGTGATACTAATCAGTTGCTCTATTTAACCGCACCCTGGATTTCTTTCTTTGTCTTTTTGACCCTGGCAGGTGAAGGAGTAGGTGGTGTTTAGAGAGAGAGAGAGAGAGAGAGAGAGAGAGAGAGAGAGAGAGAGAGAGAGAGAGAGAGAGAGAGAGAGAGAGAGAGAGAGAGAGAGAGAGAGAGAGAGAGAGAGAGAGAGAGAGAGAGAGAGAGAGAGAGAGAGAACGTGGAGAAGGAGGTTTTACAGAGATAATTACAACAAGGATTGAACACTCAACGACTAACTAGGACTGGACTGGAGACTCGAATGGCACTTGGACCCATCTTCTTTATGAAAACGACCCTCGGTAACAAACCCCAGCTTGAAAAAACAACGCTTGATGGACCTCCCACTGGCAGCGGATTATTTACTTTGGTTGTTTTGATTTTTATTTATCAAGAATGCTGTGAAAGCCTGAAAATAATAAACAGGTTTTAAAACCTTTACTTGGACTTGTGTTGTGTGGCTTTATGTGTAAACCCTGCCTTACAAAGAACCCGCCCCAGAAAACATTACTTTGGTGGAGAATGCAGGCAAGGCAGTGAGGTTACACACAGACGCACAAAAAAAATATATATATAATATATATATATATATATATATATATATATATATATATATATATATATATATATATATCCCTTTTTGGTAGTTTTTGGTTGTTTTAAGGGCAGACAACTATGGAAGATCTGTTGAGGCAATTAGTCACTTCCAATAACATGCAACAAGAAGCAAATCGGCAGCAAGTGGAAACCAATCGCTTGTTGTTGGAGGAACAAAGGAAATGCCAACTACAGATGAATATGGACATGCAAAAATTAACTGCTGAAATCACTGCAGTGAAAATTGCTCATCAGACTGCTGGTCTACCTATCGTGGCTACTCTGTATCTGCAGAAAATGACGCCGGAAGAAGACATTGAGGCTTTCCTAAAGACATTTGAGTGCACTGCATGACGACAGATTAGGCCAAAGATAAAGTGGGCGGGAATACTGGCTCCATTTCTTTGTGGGGAAGCACAAAAAGCATGGTCTGATCTGGAGGCAACAGAAGCTAATGACTATGACAAATTGAAGAAGGAAATATTAGCACGGTTGGGAATCACTGTCAGTTTGAGGGCACAGCAATTCCATACTTGGACATATCAACCCGAGAAGGCACCCAGTTCACAGATGTTTGACCTTGTCCACCTAGCAAAAAAATGGCTGGAGCCCGCAACCCTCAGTACTGGTGCTATAGTGGAAAGAATAGTGATTGACCACTTCATTCAAGGCTTACCTTACGAGCTAAAGAAGGTTGGCAGCCAGGGTAGTCCCACCACAGCGGACGGAGTGGTGGACCTCGTTGAGAGATGTCGAGCAACTGACGAACTGCTCAAACCCAGCCTTCTGGACAGAACCACCCATGAAAAGAGAGGCCTCAAAGAAGGAGGAAGGAAAACATCCCAACTTCAGCCACCCCGGGTTTGGAAAGAAAGAAACCAAAGGGCAGATGAGGAACATACGCGCCAGGACCCTGTTTCCCCACCTGAAGCAAAGATGAGGAATAGGCGGTTTGTCGACACACACCCGAGAGTGCTACAACTGTGGCGAAACAGGACACATCGCATGGAACTGTCCCAAGAAGGCGGAATCTATGCAGGTCGACATTTCCAATATACACCACTGCCATGTCATTTCTGCCCATGTCCAAGCCCACCGCCACCCACCGCACCTCAGTCGGGTACAAGGGAAAGAAGTAGATGCTCTTCTTGACTCCGGGAGCATGGTCTCCCTCATCATGTCTTCGCTAATAACCCAGCCGCAGATGACTGCAGCACCAACCATGGACATCATTTGTATACATGGGGACACCAAATCTTATCCAGCTGCAGATGTAGAGGTTAACACCACCAGAGGGCGGTTCAGAGGTAACCTAGGATTGATTGAAACCCTACCATATCCTGTGATACTGGGCCGCGACTGTCCATATTTTTAAAGAATTATGGAAAGGACTACAGGACAAAGGAGATGGCTGGGCCAGTAATAGGGCATGCCAAGTACCATTTACATTTTCCAGTGAAAAGAAAATGAAGACGCTACCAAAGAACTCCCTGTCCTATGAAAGGAAAATTAACAAATTGGTACTTACCTGCCCGACTCCCTTATCCAACACACTTGTTCTCCTGGGGGAGGAAGGGGAAGAAGACGATGAAGAGACAGGAAACCCAGTCGGGATAAATGGTCCAGAAATGGTGGAAGAGGAGGAGCCAGAAGAGCAGGGTGAGGATGCTGGAAATTCTTATGCCAATGAGATTTTTCCTCCTGCGTTAACACAGTATAGGGGAAAGTTTGGTACTGCTCAGCTGGAAGACCCCACACTACAGAACGCAAGACAGAATGTCAAGGTAATAGACGGTATACCTATAGATCCTGCTAATGCACTCACTTTTCCTCATTTTTCCATAAGAAATAATCTCTTGTACCAGGTCACAAAGTCCAATGACGTCACAGTGGAGCAGCTGTTGGTTCCAACCCCATTTCGGCGAACAGTGCTGAACCTGGCCCATAGCCATTTGTTGGGGGGACATTTACGAAGAGAGAAAACACAAGAACGGGTGTTACAATGTTTCTTCTGGCTGAGAGTGTATGCGGATGTGGTAAGATATTGCCAGGGGTGTCCTGACTGTCAAAGAACCTCACCACTTCCTGTTTTACAAAATCCCTTAATGCCATTGCCAGTGATAGACACGCCATTCAATAGAATTGCTATGGATTTAATTGGACCATTACCACGGTCTGCGAAAGGCTTTCAATATATACTTGTTGTGGTAGATTATGATACCAGTATCCCGAGGCCATTCCCCTGCGTAGTGCCAACACCAAGAGCATCGCTAGAGAGCTGCTGCACATGTTCTCCCGGGTAGGTTTACCCAAAGAAATCCTGACAGACCAAGGCACGATGTTCATGTCTAAGGTAATGAAAGATTTATGTAAATTGCTTCAAATCAAACAACTGCGCCCTCCTGTATATCACCCCCAGACTGACGGCCTAGTCGAGAGGTTAAATAGAACCCTGAAATCTATGCTCAGACGGACTATGGAGCGGGATGGGCGAAATTGGGATCAGCTGCTGCCATTTTTGATGTTTGCCATAAGAGAGGTACCCCAGGCATCCACTGGTTTCTCACCATTTGAGCTATTGTTTTCCCACAGGCCCAGGGGATTGTTAGATGTGACTAAGGAGAACTTGGAGCAACAGCCCAGCCCCCACAACACTGTCATAGAACATATAGAAGAAATGAGAGAATGAATAAACAGTGTAATGCCCATTGTGAAGAAACATTTACAGCAGGCCCAGGAAGCCCAGAGTCGAGTATATAATCGTCCCGCTCAAACCCGAGAGTTCAACCCAGGGGATCTGGTAATGGTGTTAGTACCTACGACGGAATGTAAATTCCTGGCCACATGGCGGGGACCCTATGAGGTGTTGCAGAAAATGGGACCCGTGAACTACCTCATCTGTCAGCCAGGAAGACGAAAGCCAGAGCAGGTGTATCATGTTAACCTGTTAAAGTGGGTAAGTCAAGAAGCACTGTGGTGTAAAGAAAACATACAGAAGTCAGTGTTTTCAGCCACTTCCTCTACTTCAGAGAACCTGCTGGAAGAAATTTCCATTGGAGATATATCGCCTTCCCAGACCCAGGAGCTGCATGAGTTGGTTATGAAAAATAAAGATGTGTTTTCTTCCTTACCAGGACACACCCATCGAATCCAACATGACATCATCACGCCTCCAGGGATACGGGTCCATCAAAAACCTTATCGGGTGCCAGAGGTGAAGATAGTGGCAATTAAAGAAGTGAGGAAGATGTTGGAACTGGGAATCATTGAAGAATCACACAGTGCATGGTCCAGCCCGATAGTCCTGGTGTCAAAACCAGATGGATCAGTACGATTCTGTAATGACTTCCATAAGTTGAATGCAATTTCTGAATTTGATGCTTATCCCATGCCGAGAATAGATGAGATGATAGAAAGACTGGGAGATGCACGATTCATTAGTACACTTGACCTAACCAAGGGGTATTGGCAGGTTCATCTGACCCCCCAGCAGCTCGTGAGAAGACTGCGTTCTCTACTCCAGACGGCCTGTTCCAATATGTGCAACTGCCCTTTGGACTTTGCAAGTTTGTATTGATGACAGATCATGCTCCCCTTACCTGGATGAAGAAAAATAAGGACACTAACACCCGGATCACCCGTTGGTTCCTCAGCCTTCAGCCCTTCCATTATCGGATCGTCCACCGTTCTGGTTCTAAACATGGTAATGCTGATGCCATGTCTCGTATGCGTGCCATGTTTTCCTCGACCGCTCTGACCACAGGGTCAACGCTGGGGGGGGGAAGGTATACAGAGGTTTCAGGGGTTGTGTTATGGATGGACGTTATGCGCCTGCGAGGTTTCTTTGTTTTTTGGCTGCCAGGACCACGGACAGCAATGTGAAGTATTCCACAGAGGCAGGACCACGGACAGCTCAGTGGAAACTTCTAGACTGCAGCAGAACAGCCACACCTGTCTCCAGTTTTAATCAGAGCCAAACTGCAGACAGGTGATACTAATCAGTTGCTCTATTTAACCGCACCCTGGATTTCTTTCTTTGTCTTTTTGACCCTGGCAGGTGAAGGAGTAGGTGGTGTTTAGAGAGAGAGAGAGAGAGAGAGAGAGAGAGAGAACGTGGAGAAGGAGGTTTTACAGAGATAATTACAACAAGGATTGAACACTCAACGACAAACTAGGACTGGACTGGAGAATTCGAACGGCACTTGGACCCACCTTCTTTATGAAAACGACCCTCGGTAACAAACCCCAGCTTGAAAAAACAACGGTTGAAGGACCTCCCACTGGCAGCGGATTATTTACTTTGGTTGTTTTGATTTTTATTTATCAAGAATGCTGTCAAAGCCTGAAAATAATAAACAGGTTTTAAACCTTTACTTGGACTTGTGTTGTGTGGCTTTATGTGTAAACCTCGCCTTACAAAGAACCCGCCCCAGAAAACGCTACAATATTATTTGCTAAAAGTAATGCAATCACACAAGGACGAATTCTGATGGTACTCAGTGCCAGTGTTGTGTCAAATAGTGTCATCAGAATGCCTAGAATTATTTTTTCCTCCATCTTTGCCAGAAACCTTTTGAATCAGTATATGAAAATGGAAGCACTTGGTTTTAGAAAACATTTACATTTTATTGAGGGTAAACACCCTAATAATTGTTGCAAAAAATCAACAAAGAAGTTTAAAATATGCTAACAAGTTCTCTTTGGAAGATAGCAAAGCATAGTATTGAAAACTCTTACAGAACCCACCAGATTATAATCTACAGATTAGTCTTCAATTATTCTTTACCCACCAGATTATAATCTGCAGATTAGTCGGCCAATTTTTCTTTTAACAGTTTGTCACCTTAATGAAATGTTATGCTTGCCATGTTTCATAAATAGAGAATCGATAATACTTATTAGAATAGTCATATTCAGTATCTGCTCATAAACTATACCAACGAGCGTGGTGCATTCCCCTAACTCCTCCCTACTCTGGTACTCTGTGTACCCACACTCATCTTCTCTTGCTATAATACGACAGGAGTATTTCTTAATGCTCCTCATCACTGTCCCTCATCTTGCAGGAAATTGGCATTTGCTATACAATATATCGCAGCCCTTTTTCGTTCTGGTGTGACTGCTCCATAACGATGTATGGTTATCGTTTCAGGTGTGATGGTGGCTTTTCTCATTGTTTATCCCTTACTTAACAGCTTCCCATTTGATAGTGTTTTTACAATGAAACAATAGCCCCTCTAGGGATTGGTAGAAATTCATGGGCTCTATTGTGAAGCATGTGGTACACGAGATGCTGTATATCTTCCCCAATTCAATACACATTTCTGATACTAACTGATGTTCCTACTGGCTACACTAGTCAAGCTGCTGCAGAATGCTATGTGTGCTTGGCTCGCCCAGGGACCTTTCTCAAGGTCTCAATCATGCTGCCTTACAAGCGTAATATATGCTATTCCTAAAACTGATAAGATCCGATCTTATCTCAAAACCTATGTTTTACTGTGTTCTTTGTAGTAAAAAGAAAGTTTTTATTTTGACAAACAGTGTCTGTGCTGTGGGTGTGATTCAGGTATACAAATTTGGAGATAAGATTTCATAGATCTCACAAAAAGGCCAATATAGTGATTCATGATGTCCAACAATTTAGTGTATTTCAATAAACAGCAGTTCAATGTAAATTCAAATGCGCCTTTTTCCACTTCTGAAACGCATTCTTTGCCTTAAAAAAATAAGCAAATCACGCATTGCTCCTGGTCACATAGCTGTTCGATTCAGATCAATTGAGTGGACACCTGTATTACAGGAATAACCCCCAGCCAGAATATACAGCTTGCACTAATTGCATTACTGCATGATGTAGCTCACAAAAGTGTGGGCTGTACTGTTAAAGTAGCATTTCCATTCATATATGGGAATACACTACATGCTGTAAGTATCTCGGAAATGTACTATATTGGATTTTACATTTAAGAAACCATTTTTTTCTGTCTCACACTAACTGTTTAATCCCACCAGAGTGTTGGACTGCACTGTAATGCATGTGTGCCGCTCTCTTGCTCCAGATCCTGTACAAGCAGGAGGGTCAGGCAGTGCTGAAGGTCCTGGATAAGGGGAAGACCTCCATCCAGCTGCCCCTACCCCGAGACAACGGCTATGCTGTGCTGGAGATCCGAGTCTGGGGGGAAGGGGGTGACGGAGCCCCAAAAGAGGTCATAGTCTCCCGGGACTCAGGTGAGGGAGGAAGAGAGGGAGAGGGCAGGTATGAGGGAAAGGGGAGGTGATCCCAAAAACATCTCTGAGATCTCATTAGTAACAGAACCTTTATCAAATTTTGTCAAAGTTGACCATTTCCAATGCATTTACCAAGCCTGACCATGGTTTTGTATCATATTTTTCCAGCGGTGCTTGGCTTTACTACACTTCATTTCGCTGTGCTTTTGCATTGTAATTGCAAAGTGGTTGTCTAGTTATAGTACAACTCCGGGTATAACTACCAGATCAAAGTTTGTAGGTGTTGTGGTGTTTCAGATTCATAGTGTAGCTGCTCACTGTGCAGTTTCAATCACACTGCATGTCAAGTGCTGCCTGCTAATTTAACACAGGATATTTTCTTTGCTGCAGGCACCGGCATGATGGTTCAGAACTCAGCAACAGAGCACACCCCTCTGCACATCGTCTTCATCACCCCCTTAGTAATGCTCGCTCTCATTGGATTATTGGAGCACTGACTCCAGCCTGAATGAAACTCCTTGGTTGGACACACTTTTCTGACTTTTTATAACAGGAAGAAAAAATAAAGGATGCTTTTTTTGTTGTTGTTTTTTTTTTCCTTTCTTTTAGAAGATTTCATAGTACTCTGAAGGCTGTTTTTGAGGCACCTAATGACTTATCAGGGTCTTCAGAAAGACTGACAAATGTGATTTAAACAATCATTTTGATAGAAATCTGCATTATGGATTATTAACTTGAATAGTTTTTAGAAAGTAACTATACCTTCACATAGAGCAACAAGGCATAGCTGTGAGCACGCTCACAGCGTCATGTGAAAAAGAGCGCAGCACAGTCTGCAAACCAGGGGCCTACCCAGCAGTTTGTAACACTATCGAGATGCATGTAAAGGTTTTTCCTATGACATGCAATAAGCTATATTCTGAAAGCACATCTTGGCAACCTTTAAGATTGCTCTGCTTTGTAAGATACAGTGCATAAAAGCAGTTCTTTGGGACTGCCAGTGTGCTTCATGAAAGCAGCTGATGAGTTGGTAAAATTCGTCAAATGAGACCCGACCTTTGCCATGTGTAAATGTTCCTGAATTCCCATGATCCTGAATTCCCATGATCCTGAATTCTCATTACCTCACAGCTCATTGGCTAAAAGCTTAAAATCTTGTTTTTTGCACTGTTTCCTTTTTTAAAAACCTGTAAATATAATTGTATATTGAATGACTGAATGTGAGAGCTATATAGGTCTAGACAGTAAAATAATTCATGCACTTCACAATTTGAAGCTGTTTCCTTGTACAAATCTCAACACAGTTGGGTACACCCCAGCTGGGGAGAAAGCATCTATGTTTTCAAAGCATATTGAGAGTTGTAGTCTTCTTCAAGGTCAACATTCATTTTATAAGCAGTCATGTTATGATTAACAGTAAGCGTCCATTTCTACTGATACATTTTCTAAGCTCGATCAATTTAATCTCTCAAGGCTGTTTTATTAACTTTATTACAAATGGATCAAAACTGATTACATATACTGAGCATCAAAAGAAACTTATCACTTATATTTGAGCATCAGAAGTAACGTATCACTTATATTTGCGCATCAAAAGAAATGTATCACTTATATTTGGATAAAATTCATTAGATGTGATCAAAAAATGACAAACTCTGTTTTAGAGCAGCTGCAGTGACTTTTTATTGTGCTTATTAACAATTGAAGATGAAGATGACATCACGAAGATGCTGCAGAATGATATGTCGATCTTGGGCAGGTGTTGTGACTCTTGGTTGTGGCCTGTCACTGACAGTGTGTCTGGTTATACCGTCTCGCCAGGTTTGAAATTGCTGGCTGTGAGCACCCAAGAGGGCGAGCCACAGTGCGCTGCCCTAGTCCAGCCTCCAGCATGTCGATTGCACGAAGGTGCTGCTCTCTTGACAGATTGTGGCATATTGTTTTTTTCTGTGATTTTATTGTTTTTAATCAAGCTTGCAATTCAGCAGCTGAAATCACTCCATATCCAGTGTCCGATCAACTGTCTCAGTAATTAGGTGATTAATTGCTTATGCTTCAGTCATAGTCACTCAAGCGTGTCATGGTCAAGGATGAATGATCGAGTTATTAAAAAGAAAAACATTTTGTCAATGTCCATCATTTATATACCTTTTTTTTTTAAATAAATGTGTTATAATAGTGATAAGTTTCTTTTTATGCTTGGTTTACATTCTGTTTACTAAAAACTACAGCTCCAGTCTCTTTGATAGATCTCTTTTAGCATAGATCAGTAATGGTACACATAGGGCATAAATCATGCAGGTGGTAAATGGGATGGGATCAGTACACCTCCCCACACACAAGTTTTCAAAGTGGACACAGCTCCATTAGTCCCTTCCATTCCTCTGTTAACTTTTAACAATTTCACCCATTGCTTTTAAAGTGAAGCTGTGGATGAAAAAACTACATCCAATGAACAAATCTGTAGGTGCAATAAGTAAATGCTTCAACACTGGGATTGCAAAAAAAAAACATTGACATTGGCACCTTCCCTGCTTGGTCTCCCTATTTTAACAATAAAGGCTTTTTACAAAGCTTTTATTAATGTAAACCTGTTAATGTTGCAAAACAGGTACCACAAGGGATTCTTACATTACCTTCTGTTGGTGAACCCTTCCAGAGCCAAGCATTTAAAATGCCTTTGCGTGGAGAACAGACCCCAGATCTTCCTATCTGAAAGCGTTTTTTTCTATAGATTTACGCCCTTAATCAAGCCACTTTCTTTAGTATTCCTAAATTCAGCAACGATGAGAAAACCGAAGCAGGGAGAGGATAAACAAAAAGGTATTTTTGAGCACCAGGGTGTTTACGTACAGTGTGTGGCATTTTACATTGTATGCCTGTCTGTAAGAGCCCTTTGAAATCTCCTGAACACCGCAATTCTTCTTCTTGGAGAACTGAGCTCTTTTTATAGGTATCGTACTGCATGTGATATTTATTAAAAATGACGTTGGGTTGATTTTGATGCTACTTCACTGTACGGATTCCTGGTCACAGATAACAGGTCACAGGGCTGTTAGTGTTCTGGTTAGCAAAATAAAGTTTCCCTAATTAAAAAAAAAAAAAACAGTCCTTAGAAAAAAATTCCTGAAACCAGTCCTTAAAGTGTATGTGTGTGTGTGTGTGTGTGTGTGTGTGTGTGTGTGTATATATATATATATATATATATATATATATATATATATATATATATATATATATATATATATATATATATATATATATATATATATATAAATGAAACCGGGCTTTCTGTGGAATGTAAAAACACATAGGAACACCACCTTACTGCACCATGCTTCTGTGGAATCTGTTAGCATGTGGAACTAACATTCAAGTAGCTTCAAATCCCCTAATGAAACAGTGAAGGTATACTGTATATCAACTACATTTTTGTAGAATTGCATTTGTTACCTGTATCACATCCTAATTGGTCTGTTCTGTACGATTTTCTATTGCTGTTTCTGCTCATATCACTGTTTATTTATCAGAAGCCCTTTTTGTTGGAATAATTAGTAAGCAATGAGCATTGAGGAGTCTTTGCAGAAGCAATACTGGCTGGTGTAATTGGTCATCGTGGCAAATAATGATCTAAGCAGAAGGCGCAATAGAGAATCATGCAGGACACAAATAGCATTACACCAGACTTAGAAGAAAGATTAGGGAAACTTAACTGACACAAAGCATTTCTTTCAGGCTCTGAGATTGGCCACCCACTAATAAGCATAGTAATTGTCTCTTAATTTGCTATGGTCACTGTTATTAACAAACCTCATGCAGTTAGCTTGTATCTCAGTTATACAGTGTAGTTTTAGATCATGTGATGAAACATCAAAAGGCAACAGTTTCATTGCAGCTGTGTTTGTGTTGTTTGTACGCGGGGGGTGGGGAGAGAACGGGGTCTTTTGGGGTAGGAGGGTCTATGATGGACAATCATGAAACCGAGCAGCGAGCTCCCCCAGGGTACAAAATATCTAGTGCACTGGGAACCAAAAGGGTAGTTTGTAATGTAATCGAAATGTCACAAAGGGAAAATAAAAAATAAAAAGGCACCTATAAATAAGCTATTCGATAAACGAGTGAGAATTGTCGTAAAAACAATACTGTCTTGTCTTATCTCCCCCATTAGATTACAATGTCATGGAACTTTTCAGGTCCGCAACTTAACGAGCCAACTGCACCAGGTATTCAGAGATATAAAGCTTTATTAGTTTGAGTAAACGAGAACAGCTCAACACATCAGTGTTAGGAAGCCCGAGCAGTGTTCTGCCATACAGAGTTAGCATACAGTTATTATACCTTTACAGAGAGACAGGGTGGTTTCCCTTTCAACCAATAAGCTAGAGCCAACTCAGTTTTACAACGGGTTTGACTTTCTTACTTGAAACTAGTAAGGTGTTTCCCAATTAAAACACAGTTCATGACTTGCTTTCTTGTGTCACTTTGCAACACATGCTTGTCTGGAAAAACAAAAGCAATATTAATTCCCCAGAAGTACATGCAGTAGCAACACAGCAATAAGATGAGTGCAGAACACCTGTGAGGACCAGCGCAGGGCTCAAAACTGGTAAGGGCAGCCCCTTCATGAAAGCATGAGGTTTAGACCATATTTATTACAAATTCTGTGCAATCTATTTGCAGTTAACAAGTAAACATACAGATAACTGTAACAAGTAAGGGCAAGCATGCCTTTCAGATGTTTCACATATATAATTAATTGTATTAAAAAATTGTTCCTTAGTGGGGTTGTGGTGCTTTTCTTTTGCGATAATTATTAAATTGACATCATAAAAAGATTGTAAAATTATACTTTCCATCTGTTCAGCTTTGAGATTTAATTAGAGCAGGCTTTTTTACTTTTACAACATCGCCAACCTGAGATTACAGATCACCAAGAGCCAACTCAGTTGGTGCAGCAAAAAAAGGGGGACAGGTATTTACAAGTTAGCACAAAAGGTGGGCTCGTCCTGATCAACTGATAAGCTAGAGCAAGCTAGAGTTGGTGTAATTAAGAACAGGGGGACAGGTATTTACAAGGGCATACAATAAAGGTTAGGTGGAAAGGTGGGTTCGCCCTGATCAACCGATAAGCTAAATCCATGTTCCTTTTGTCACACCACCCACAGTTTGGTTTCAGCTACACGTACCTGCAATTTAATACATTTACTTATTTCTATAAACTTAATAGATCATAAACTCAGATTGCTTCAAAGCATATAACTCAGTGAATAATTGTAGTACAGAGTAGCAACAAACAGGTACAGGAATGGTTCTATGCAATTATTCCCCTACAACAAACAATTGATCATATTGCATATTACAACTTAACAGTGCAAACTGGCCTCTGTCTGAGCAGCAGCTATTGTATATATTATTATTTTACCCCCCATTTTCACGGAATCCTCAATGAAGACCGGTGACTTTGAACAGCCAGGACGTGAACCTGCGCACCCCTGACTGTATTACCCTGCACTCCACATAAACATGTTTTCAATGTTACAAAACAGGACCCTCAGGTAACATTGCAGCACAATTACATTGTACTGCCCTCAACCAGTTCCTCTGTTGAAAGAACATGTCACATGGTTTGCGATTGCACTGTGTTGCATGATGTTGAGGATGGTTTCTCATGTGGCACTGGGATTGAATAACAAGTCTGCTGCAACTCTGCCCACATCTCTGGATTTGGTTATCGCAGGCTGCCAGGCAGTCCTCCCGGGGTACAAAAGTTGCTGTAAAATGTTTTGAATCTCACTGCATTCTGAGCAGCTCAACCACAGCTTCCATCCATATACCTGCCATTTTATAAACTCAATAACACACTTGAAGGTTGAGGGTTGGAATGCCACATATAAAGTGGTTGAAGGCACCTGACAACGGCTTGCAGGATCAGTACAGCTCACGTCTTCTTGTGTGTTATTGCATGTGTAGAACATACAGGAGATCTAAAAGAAACTTAGCATCATTCTCCTTTAAGTTTTACTACAGCGCTTGTTCATTGCTAGTTAGGCAATACTGGTAGTCACAAGTGAAGGCAGATTCAACCTTTAGCTATAATCACACCATAAAGTAATGCAAACTCAGGGTTACACTGCTTGGGTTTGACTTTCTTACTTGAAACCAGTAAGGTGTTCCCCAATTAAAACACAGTTCATGACTTGCTTTCTTGTGTCACTGAAACACATGCTTGTCTGGAAAAAGAAGCAATACTAATTCCCCATAAGCACATGCAGTAGCAACACAGCAATAAGATGAGTGCAGAACACCTGTGAGGACCAGCGCAGGGTTCAAAACTGGTAACGGCAGCCCCTTCATGAAAGCATGAGGCTTAGACCATATATATTACAAATTCTATGCAATCTATTTGCAGTTAACAACTAAGGGCAAGCATGCCTTTCAGATGTTTCACATATATAATTAATTGCATTAAAACATTGTTCCTTAGTCGGGTTGTGGTACTTTTCTTTTGCGATAATTACACTGTGTAACAAATTTTATATATTTTTTTGGTTCCTGGGTAGTAAGTGTTATTTCCTAATTGCTTATGCCTCAAAAGTATAGAAAATGGCTATTATTCCCCACAAACTTTGCTTTTGTGACCAGGACAGTGATATTTTGAAATTTACCTATTTTCCAGAACATTCCAGATAGATTCAGTGCTGAGTAAACTTGGAGTAACTTTTGAACTTTCTAGAACTTTCCAGTAATATAAATAGTAGTATAAATACAGGGGCCTTAAGCCCACCAGTTCAGTTTAGTTCCAGCTGCCTAAGTGGATACATATCTGCATTTTTCTGAGATGGCATCAAGAGGCTGCAAGCATCCGGCAGACGCATTTTGCTATGTCTGTGGCCAATTTATCAAGACAAGAGCGAAAAAGTACTCTGTGGAAGCATCTGTTAAGATGTGTGAGGCCTTGTGACGGAAAGATGAGTTCTGGTGATGAATCTTCCTCCCAACCTGTGAGGGCGCTAAAGAACGGGAGGAGAAGTATCTGGAAGGGCTGGCCTGACAGTTCGTTTCCGGGTCAGGGAAGTGGGGCAGCCTGGAGGGAAGCGCGACTCTGTTGTAAGACCGTATTGATTTGAAAGGTAAACGAGAGGCAGCTGCAAGTAATAAGGCAGCTGCAACCGTTTACCTAGATATCATGCGGGATTACATATAGGGGCCAGGGTAACGCTGATCTTCTCCTTCGTTTGGGTTAAACGAGTGGAGAGAGAGAAGGACTGAGAGAGGAGCTCTCAGAGTGGATTGTGTTCGTGTTTTGTATTGTTGTGTAACTGTCTGTTTTTGTATTCAGCACTAGACAGTTAACGCACATCTCCGGAGCTGTCGAAAGGAGAGCACTATCCGGAGCACCACTGCACTGAGCACCTGCACGTTTTCGATCACCCAGGACTGGTGACCGTACCGTTGTTTTTGTTCAGGACTGTGCCCTTGTTTTCATTATCCCCGTGCTTTACACATTGTTGTGTATTGCCGGGGATTTATTATTTTTGACGGTCGCCAGACCTGGAAAAGAGCAATAAAGCACTTATTCACTGAATCACTGTTGTCTGTTCATCACTCCTGCACCGCATCACCGCGACATCTGTTTCCCTTACCAACCACTTTGCCACAGGCCTACAAGACATATTTCGGCATGCCTGTCGGGAATCAAGACAAACCCTGGGCACCTCATTTCACCTGCGAGCACTGCAAAAAAACTCTGGAAGGTAAGATGGACAATTGTTGCTCGGAATTTTATGTTATAAAATTTGTTAAAATTTTTTAAATTGTAAAAGTTTTTAATTTTAAAATGTTTTACAATTTTCAATGTTATTGAAAAAATATATCATATATGAAAAATGTTGCGAGAATCTCTTACACATTAGTCATGGGTGAAATAAATGTATTTTTGTAGGATGGTACAGAGGGGAAAAGAGAGCCATGAAGTTCGCTATCCCAAGAATTTGGCGGGAACCCACTGACCACTCAAGCAACTGCTACTTCTGCATGGTGGACCCTTCCAAACGTCGGACTGGCAAGAATGCACCTGCTATCACGTATCCGGACCTTCCTTCATCCATCGCCCCGGTGCCACACTGCCATGAGCTCCCCGTACCCACTCCTCCGGAGAGAGAGCAGCCGTCTTTAGAAGAGAGCAGCAAGTCAGAGAGCGAGGAAGACGTTGTAGATCCAGATGACAATTTCAGAGGTGGAGCTGACGAGAGAGACCCATACTACCCCAACCAAAAAGACCTCAACGACTTGATTAGAGATCTTGGTCTCACCAAGTCCAATGCCGAGCTTTTGACGTCTAGGCTCAAGCAGTGGAACTTGTTGGATGAAAGTGTGCAAGTCGCAGATCAGAGGAAGCGTCACCAACCTTTTTCCAGCTTCTTCACCTGTCAAGATGGGCTCTGCTTCTGCCACAATGTGACCGGTCTGTTCGAGGCAATCGGAATCGCCTGTAACCAGAATGAGTGGCGCCTCTTCATTGACAGCTCATCCAGGAGCCTCAAAGCCGTGCTGCTCCATAATGGTAACAAGTACCCGTCTCTTCCCCTGGCTCACTCGGTGCACCTCAAAGAGGATTACAACAGCATCAGGACCTTGCTGGACGCCTTGAAGTATGATGAGTACGGCTGGGAGGTCATAGGAGACTTCAAAATGGTGGCATTCTTGATGGGTCTCCAAGGCGGTTTTACCAAGTCTCCCTGCTATCTTTGCCTTTGGGACAGCAGGGACACCAAGGCACACTACCACAGGCAGAACTGGCCACAGCGGACCGAGTTCTCTGTGGGGAGGAACAACGTCAAGTGGGAGCCGCTGGTGGACCCCCACTGCACATCAAATTGAGCCTTATGAAACAATTTGTCAGAGCTCTAGATAAGGAGTCGGCAGCCTTCAAGTACCTTCAAGACTTCTTCCCTTGTTTAACATTACATTTACATTACATCACAGCATGAGTGAATCCTCATGTGTCCCGAACCTGACCTCCATCTGGCACTGCCTGTGCTGTTGTAGGGTTTGCATGACCCTACAGTGCCACAATCCTAAGACATACTACCAGATCCCCAAGTGGCAATGACTAAGTGGAGCTCCAGATCCACACACCTGTTTTTGAGGGCGTTGAAGCTCTGGTACAGAATCTCGTCATTCCCTATGAAGGTGGTAAACATGTTTTCAATGTTACAAAACAGGACCCTCAGGAAACATTGCAGCACAATTACATTGTACTGCCCTCAACCAGTTCCTCTGTTGAAAGAACATGTCACATGGTTTGCGATTGCACTGTGTTGCATGATGCTGAGGATGGTTCCTCATGTGGCACTGGGATTGAATAACAAGTCTGCTGCAACTCTGCCCACATCTCTGGATTTGGTTATCGCAGGCTGCCAGGCAGTCCTCCCGGGGTACAAAAGTTGCTGTAAAATGTTTTGAATCTCACTGCATTCTGAGCAGCTCAACCACAGCTTCCATCCATATACCTGCCATTTTATAAACTCAATAACACACTTGAAGGTTGAGGGTTGGAATGCCACATATAAAGTGGTTGAAGGCACCTGACAACGGCTTGCAGGATCAGTACAGCTCACGTCTTCTTGTGTGTTATTGCATGTGTAGAACATACAGGAGATCTAAAAGAAACTTAGCATCATTCTCCTTTAAGTTTTACTACAGCGCTTGTTCATTGCTAGTTAGGCAATACTGGTAGTTACAAGTGAAGGCAGATTCAACCTTTAGCTATAATCACACCATAAAGTAATGCAAACTCAGGGTTACACTGCTTGGGTTTGACTTTCTTACTTGAAACCAGTAAGGTGTTCCCCAATTAAAACACAGTTCATGACTTGCTTTCTTGTGTCACTTTGCAACACATGCTTGTCTGGAAAAACAAAAGCAATATTAATTCCCCAGAAGTACATGCAGTAGCAACACAGCAATAAGATGAGTGCAGAACACCTGTGAGGACCAGCGCAGGGTTCAAAACTGGTAACGGCAGCCCCTTCATGAAAGCATGAGGCTTAGACCATATATATTACAAATTCTATGCAATCTATTTGCAGTTAACAACTAAGGGCAAGCATGCCTTTCAGATGTTTCACATATATAATTAATTGCATTAAAACATTGTTCCTTAGTTGGGTTGTGGTACTTTTCTTTTGCGATAATTACACTGTGTAACAAATTTTATATATTTTTTTGGTTCCTGGGTAGTAAGTGTTATTTCCTAATTGCTTATGCCTCAAAAGTATAGAAAATGGCTATTATTCCCCACAAACATTGCTTTTGTGACCAGGACAGTGATATTTTGAAATTTACCTATTTTCCAGAACATTCCAGATAGATTCAGTGCTGAGTAAACTTGGAGTAACTTTTGAACTTTCTAGAACTTTCCAGTAATATAAATAGTAGTATAAATACAGGGGCCTTAAGCCCACCAGTTCAGTTTAGTTCCAGCTGCCTAAGTGGATACATATCTGCATTTTTCTGAGATGGCATCAAGAGGCTGCAAGCATCCGGCAGACGCATTTTGCTATGTCTGTGGCCAATTTATCAAGACAAGAGCGAAAAAGTACTCTGTGGAAGCATCTGTTAAGATGTGTGAGGCCTTGTGACGGAAAGATGAGTTCTGGTGATGAATCTTCCTCCCAACCTGTGAGGGCGCTAAAGAACGGGAGGAGAAGTATCTGGAAGGGCTGGCCTGACAGTTCGTTTCCGGGTCAGGGAAGTGGGGCAGCCTGGAGGGAAGCGCGACTCTGTTGTAAGACCGTATTGATTTGAAAGGTAAACGAGAGGCAGCTGCAAGTAATAAGGCAGCTGCAACCGTTTATCTCGATATCATGCGGGATTACATATAGGGGCCAGGGTAACGCTGATCTTTTCCTTCGTTTGGGTTAAACGAGTGGAGAGAGAGAAGGACTGAGAGAGGAGCTCTCAGAGTGGATTGTGTTCGTGTTTTGTATTGTTGTGTAACTGTCTGTTTTTGTATTCAGCACTAGACAGTTAACGCACGTCTCCGGAGCTGTCGAAAGGAGAGCACTATCCGGAGCACCACTGCACTGAGCACCTGCACGTTTTCGATCACCCAGGACTGGTGACCGTACCGTTGTTTTTGTTCAGGACTGTGCCCTTGTTTTCATTATCCCCGTGCTTTACACATTGTTGTGTATTGCCGGGGATTTATTATTTTTGACGGTCGCCAGACCTGGAAAAGAGCAATAAAGCACTTATTCACTGAATCACTGTTGTCTGTTCATCACTCCTGCACCGCATCACCGCGACATCTGTTTCCCTTACCAACCACTTTGCCACAGGCCTACAAGACATATTTCGGCATGCCTGTCGGGGATCAAGACAAACCCTGGGCACCTCATTTCACCTGCGAGCACTGCAAAAAAACTCTGGAAGGTAAGATGGACAATTGTTGCTTGGAATTTTATGTTATAAAATTTGTTAAATTTTTTAAATTGTAAAAGTTTTTAATTTTAAAATGTTTTACAATTTTCAATGTTATTGAAAAAATATATCATATATGAAAAATGTTGCGAGAATCTCTTACACATTAGTCATGGGTGAAATAAATGTATTTTTGTAGGATGGTACAGAGGGGAAAAGAGAGCCATGAAGTTTGCTATCCTAAGAATTTGGCTGGAACCCACTGACCACTCAAGCAACTGCTACTTCTGCATGCTGGACCCTTCCAAACGTCTGACTGGCAAGAATGCACCTGCTATCACGTATCCGGACCTTCCTTCATCCATCGCCCTGGTGCCACACTGCCATGAGCTCCCCATACCCACTCCTCCGGAGAGAGAGCAGCCGTCTTTAGAAGAGAGCAGCAAGTCAGAGAGCGAGGAAGACGTTGTAGATCCAGATGACAATTTCAGAGGTGGAGCTGAGGAGAGAAACCCATACTACCCCAACCAAAAAGACCTCAACGACTTGATTAGAGATCTTGGTCTCACCAAGTCCAATGCCGAGCTTTTGACGTCTAGGCTCAAGCAGTGGAACTTGTTGGATGAAAGTGTGCAAGTCGCAGATCAGAGGAAGCGTCACCAACCTTTTTCCAGCTTCTTCACCTGTCAAGATGGGCTCTGCTTCTGCCACAATGTGACCAGTCTGTTCGAGGCAATCGGAATCGCCTGTAACCAGAATGAGTGGCGCCTCTTCATTGACAGCTCATCCAGGAGCCTCAAAGCCGTGCTGCTCCATAATGGTAACAAGTACCCGTCTCTTCCCCTGGCTCACTCGGTGCACCTCAAAGAGGATTACAACAGCATCAAGACCTTGCTGGACGCCTTGAAGTATGATGAGTACGGCTGGGAGGTCATAGGAGACTTCAAAATGGTGGCATTCCTGATGGGTCTCCAAGGCGGTTTTACCAAGTTTCCCTGCTATCTTTGCCTTTGGGACAGCAGGGACACCAAGGCGCACTACCACAGGCGGGACTGGCCACAGCGGACCGAGTTCTCTGTGGGGAGGAACAACGTCAAGTGGGAGCCACTGGTGGACCCCCACTGCACATCAAATTGAGCCTTATGAAACAATTTGTCAGAGCTCTAGATAAGGAGTCGGCAGCCTTCAAGTACCTTCAAGACTTCTTCCCTTGTTTAACATTACATTTACATTACATCACAGCATGAGTGAATCCTCATGTGTCCCGAACCTGACCTCCATCTGGCACTGCCTGTGCTGTTGTAGGGTTTGCATGACCCTACAGTGCCACAATCCTAAGACATACTACCAGATCCCCAAGTGGCAATGACTAAGTGGAGCTCCAGATCCACACACCTGTTTTTGAGGGCGTTGAAGCTCTGGTACAGAATCTCGTCATTCCCTATGAAGGTGGTAAACATGTTTTCAATGTTACAAAACAGGACCCTCAGGAAACATTGCAGCACAATTACATTGTACTGCCCTCAACCAGTTCCTCTGTTGAAAGAACATGTCACATGGTTTGCGATTGCACTGTGTTGCATGATGCTGAGGATGGTTCCTCATGTGGCACTGGGATTGAATAACAAGTCTGCTGCAACTCTGCCCACATCTCTGGATTTGGTTATCGCAGGCTGCCAGGCAGTCCTCCCGGGGTACAAAAGTTGCTGTAAAATGTTTTGAATCTCACTGCATTCTGAGCAGCTCAACCACAGCTTCCATCCATATACCTGCCATTTTATAAACTCAATAACACACTTGAAGGTTGAGGGTTGGAATGCCACATATAAAGTGGTTGAAGGCACCTGACAACGGCTTGCAGGATCAGTACAGCTCACGTCTTCTTGTGTGTTATTGCATGTGTAGAACATACAGGAGATCTAAAAGAAACTTAGCATCATTCTCCTTTAAGTTTTACTACAGCGCTTGTTCATTGCTAGTTAGGCAATACTGGTAGTTACAAGTGAAGGCAGATTCAACCTTTAGCTATAATCACACCATAAAGTAATGCAAACTCAGGGTTACACTGCTTGGGTTTGACTTTCTTACTTGAAACCAGTAAGGTGTTCCCCAATTAAAACACAGTTCATGACTTGCTTTCTTGTGTCACTTTGCAACACATGCTTGTCTGGAAAAACAAAAGCAATATTAATTCCCCAGAAGTACATGCAGTAGCAACACAGCAATAAGATGAGTGCAGAACACCTGTGAGGACCAGCGCAGGGTTCAAAACTGGTAACGGCAGCCCCTTCATGAAAGCATGAGGCTTAGACCATATATATTACAAATTCTATGCAATCTATTTGCAGTTAACAACTAAGGGCAAGCATGCCTTTCAGATGTTTCACATATATAATTAATTGCATTAAAACATTGTTCCTTAGTTGGGTTGTGGTACTTTTCTTTTGCGATAATTACACTGTGTAACAAATTTTATATATTTTTTTGGTTCCTGGGTAGTAAGTGTTATTTCCTAATTGCTTATGCCTCAAAAGTATATAAAATGGCTATTATTCCCCACAAACTTTGCTTTTGTGACCAGGACAGTGATATTTTGAAATTTACCTATTTTCCAGAACATTCCAGATAGATTCAGTGCTGAGTAAACTTGGAGTAACTTCTAGAACTTTCTAGAACTTTCCAGTAATATAAATAGTAGTATAAATACAGGGGCCTTAAGCCCACCAGTTCAGTTTAGTTCCAGCTGCCTAAGTGGATACATATCTGCATTTTTCTGAGATGGCATCAAGAGGCTGCAAGCATCCGGCAGACGCATTTTGCTATGTCTGTGGCCAATTTATCAAGACAAGAGCGAAAAAGTACTCTGTGGAAGCATCTGTTAAGATGTGTGAGGCCTTGTGACGGAAAGATGAGTTCTGGTGATGAATCTTCCTCCCAACCTGTGAGGGCGCTAAAGAACGGGAGGAGAAGTATCTGGAAGGGCTGGCCTGACAGTTCGTTTCCGGGTCAGGGAAGTGGGTCAGCCTGGAGAGAAGCGCGACTCTGTTGTAAGACCATATTGATTTGAAAGGTAAACGAGAGGCAGCTGCAAGTAATAAGGCAGCTGCAACCGTTTATCTCGATATCATGCGGGATTACATATAGGGGCCAGGGTAACGCTGATCTTCTCCTTCGTTTGGGTTAAACGAGTGGAGAGAGAGAAGGACTGAGAGAGGAGCTCTCAGAGTGGATTGTGTTCGTGTTTTGTATTGTTGTGTAACTGTCTGTTTTTGTATTCAGCACTAGACAGTTAACGCACGTCTCCGGAGCTGTCGAAAGGAGAGCACTATCCGGAGCACCACTGCACTGAGCACCTGCACGTTTTCGATCACCCAGGACTGGTGACCGTACCGCTGTTTTTGTTCAGGACTGTGCCCTTGGTTTCATTATCCCCGTGCTTTACACATTGTTGTGTATTGCCGGGGATTTATTATTTTTGACGGTCGCCAGACCTGGAAAAGAGCAATAAAGCACTTATTCACTGAATCACTGTTGTCTGTTCATCACTCCTGCACCGCATCACCGCGACATCTGTTTCCCTTACCAACCACTTTGCCACAGGCCTACAAGACATATTTCGGCATGCCTGTCGGGAATCAAGACAAACCCTTGGCACCTCATTTCACCTGCGAGCACTGCAAAAAAACTCTGGAAGGTAAGATGGACAATTGTTGCTCGGAATTTTATGTTATAAAATTTGTTACAATTTTTTAAATTGTAAAAGTTTAATTTTAAAATGTTTTTCAATTTTCAATGTTATTGAAAAAATATATCATATATGAAAAATGTTGCGAGAATCTCTTACACATTAGTCATGGGTGAAATAAATGTATTTTTGTAGGATGGTACAGAGGGGAAAAGAGAGCCATGAAGTTTGCTATCCTAAGAATTTGGCTGGAACCCACTGACCACTCAAGCAACTGCTACTTCTGCATGCTGGACCCTTCCAAACGTCTGACTGGCAAGAATGCACCTGCTATCAGGTATCCGGACCTTTCTTCATCCATCGCCCCGGTGCCACACTGCCATGAGCTCCCTGTACCCACTCCTCCGGAGAGAGAGCAGCCGTCTTTAGAAGAGAGCAGCAAGTCAGAGAGCGAGGAAGACGTTGTAGATCCAGATGACAATTTCAGAGGTGGAGCTGACGAGAGAGACCCATACTACCCCAACCAAAAAGACCTCAACGACTTGATTAGAGATCTTGGTCTCACCAAGTCCAATGCCGAGTGTTTGACGTCTAGGCTCAAGCACTGGAACTTGTTGGATGAAAGTGTGCAAGTCGCAGATCAGAGGAAGCATCACCAACCTTTTTCCAGCTTCTTCACCTGTCAAGATGGGCTCTGCTTCTGCCACAATGTGACCGGTCTGTTCGAGGCAATCGGAATCGCCTGTAACCAGAATGAGTGGCGCCTCTTCATTGACAGCTCATCCAGGAGCCTCAAAGCCGTGCTGCTCCATAATGGTAACAAGTACCCGTCTCTTCCCCTGGCTCACTCGGTGCACCTCAAAGAGGATTACAACAGCATCAGGACCTTGCTGGACGCCTTGAAGTATGATGAGTGCGGCTGGGAGGTCATAGGAGACTTAAAAATGGTGGCATTCTTGATGGGTCTCCAAGGCGGTTTTACCAAGTCTCCCTGCTATCTTTGCCTTTGGGACAGCAGGGACACCAAGGCACACTACCACAGGCAGAACTGGCCACAGCGGACCGAGTTCTCTGTGGGGAGGAACAACGTCAAGTGGGAGCCGCTGGTGGACCCCCACTGCACATCAAATTGAGCCTTATGAAACAATTTGTCAGAGCTCTAGATAAGGAGTCGGCAGCCTTCAAGTACCTTCAAGACTTCTTCCCTTGTTTAACATTACATTTACATTACATCACAGCATGAGTGAATCCTCATGTGTCCCGAACCTGACCTCCATCTGGCACTGCCTGTGCTGTTGTAGGGTTTGCATGACCCTACAGTGCCACAATCCTAAGACATACTACCAGATCCCCAAGTGGCAATGACTAAGTGGAGCTCCAGATCCACACACCTGTTTTTGAGGGCGTTGAAGCTCTGGTACAGAATCTCGTCATTCCCTATGAAGGTGGTAAACATGTTTTCAATGTTACAAAACAGGACCCTCAGGAAACATTGCAGCACAATTACATTGTACTGCCCTCAACCAGTTCCTCTGTTGAAAGAACATGTCACATGGTTTGCGATTGCACTGTGTTGCATGATGCTGAGGATGGTTCCTCATGTGGCACTGGGATTGAATAACAAGTCTGCTGCAACTCTGCCCACATCTCTGGATTTGGTTATCGCAGGCTGCCAGGCAGTCCTCCCGGGGTACAAAAGTTGCTGTAAAATGTTTTGAATCTCACTGCATTCTGAGCAGCTCAACCACAGCTTCCATCCATATACCTGCCATTTTATAAACTCAATAACACACTTGAAGGTTGAGGGTTGGAATGCCACATATAAAGTGGTTGAAGGCACCTGACAACGGCTTGCAGGATCAGTACAGCTCACGTCTTCTTGTGTGTTATTGCATGTGTAGAACATACAGGAGATCTAAAAGAAACTTAGCATCATTCTCCTTTAAGTTTTACTACAGCGCTTGTTCATTGCTAGTTAGGCAATACTGGTAGTCACAAGTGAAGGCAGATTCAACCTTTAGCTATAATCACACCATAAAGTAATGCAAACTCAGGGTTACACTGCTTGGGTTTGACTTTCTTACTTGAAACCAGTAAGGTGTTCCCCAATTAAAACACAGTTCATGACTTGCTTTCTTGTGTCACTGAAACACATGCTTGTCTGGAAAAAGAAGCAATACTAATTCCCCATAAGCACATGCAGTAGCAACACAGCAATAAGATGAGTGCAGAACACCTGTGAGGACCAGCGCAGGGTTCAAAACTGGTAACGGCAGCCCCTTCATGAAAGCATGAGGCTTAGACCATATATATTACAAATTCTATGCAATCTATTTGCAGTTAACAACTAAGGGCAAGCATGCCTTTCAGATGTTTCACATATATAATTAATTGCATTAAAACATTGTTCCTTAGTTGGGTTGTGGTACTTTTCTTTTGCGATAATTACACTGTGTAACAAATTTTATATATTTTTTTGGTTCCTGGGTAGTAAGTGTTATTTCCTAATTGCTTATGCCTCAAAAGTATAGAAAATGGCTATTATTCCCCACAAACTTTGCTTTTGTGACCAGGACGGTGATATTTTGAAATTTACCTATTTTCCAGAACATTCCAGATAGATTCAGTGCTGAGTAAACTTGGAGTAACTTTTGAACTTTCTAGAACTTTCCAGTAATATAAATAGTAGTATAAATACAGGGGCCTTAAGCCCACCAGTTCAGTTTAGTTCCAGCTGCCTAAGTGGATACATATCTGCATTTTTCTGAGATGGCATCAAGAGGCTGCAAGCATCCGGCAGACGCATTTTGCTATGTCTGTGGCCAATTTATCAAGACAAGAGCGAAAAAGTACTCTGTGGAAGCATCTGTTAAGATGTGTGAGGCCTTGTGACGGAAAGATGAGTTCTGGTGATGAATCTTCCTCCCAACCTGTGAGGGCGCTAAAGAACGGGAGGAGAAGTATCTGGAAGGGCTGGCCTGACAGTTCGTTTCCGGGTCAGGGAAGTGGGTCAGCCTGGAAAGAAGCGAGACTCTGTTGTAAGACCGTATTGATTTGAAAGGTAAACGAGAGGCAGCTGCAAGTAATAAGGCAGCTGCAACCGTTTACCTAGATATCATGCGGGATTACATATAGGGGCCAGGGTAACGCTGATCTTCTCCTTCGTTTGGGTTAAACGAGTGGAGAGAGAGAAGGACTGAGAGAGGAGCTCTCAGAGTGGATTGTGTTCGTGTTTTGTATTGTTGTGTAACTGTCTGTTTTTGTATTCAGCACTAGACAGTTAACGCACATCTCCGGAGCTGTCGAAAGGAGAGCACTATCCGGAGCACCACTGCACTGAGCACCTGCACGTTTTCAATCACCCAGGACTGGTGACCGTACCGTTGTTTTTGTTCAGGACTGTGCCCTTGTTTTCATTATCCCCGTGCTTTACACATTGTTGTGTATTGCCGGGGATTTATTATTTTTGACGGTCGCCAGACCTGGAAAAGAGCAATAAAGCACTTATTCACTGAATCACTGTTGTCTGTTCATCACTCCTGCACCGCATCACCGCGACATCTGTTTCCCTTACCAACCACTTTGCCACAGGCCTACAAGACATATTTCGGCATGCCTGTCGGGAATCAAGACAAACCCTGGGCACCTCATTTCACCTGCGAGCACTGCAAAAAAACTCTGGAAGGTAAGATGGACAATTGTTGCTCGGAATTTTATGTTATAAAATTTGTTACAATTTTTTAAATTGTAAAAGTTTTTCATTTTAAAATGTTTTACAATTTTCAATGTTATTGAAAAAATATATCATATATGAAAAATGTTGCGAGAATCTCTTACACATTAGTCATGGGTGAAATAAATGTATTTTTGTAGGATGGTACAGAGGGGAAAAGAGAGCCATGAAGTTCGCTATCCCAAGAATTTGGCGGGAACCCACTGACCACTCAAGCAACTGCTACTTCTGCATGGTGGACCCTTCCAAACGTCGGACTGGCAAGAATGCACCTGCTATCACGTATCCGGACCTTCCTTCATCCATCGCCCCGGTGCCACACTGCCATGAGCTCCCTGTACCCACTCCTCCGGAGAGAGAGCAGCCGTCTTTAGAAGAGAGCAGCAAGTCAGAGAGCGAGGAAGACGTTGTAGATCCAGATGACAATTTCAGAGGTGGAGCTGAGGAGAGAAACCCATACTACCCCAACCAAAAAGACCTCAACGACTTGATTAGAGATCTTGGTCTCACCAAGTCCAATGCCGAGCTTTTGACGTCTAGGCTCAAGCAGTGGAACTTGTTGGATGAAAGTGTGCAAGTCGCAGATCAGAGGAAGCATCACCAACCTTTTTCCAGCTTCTTCACCTGTCAAGATGGGCTCTGCTTCTGCCACAATGTGACCAGTCTGTTCGAGGCAATCGGAATCGCCTGTAACCAGAATGAGTGGCGCCTCTTCATTGACAGCTCATCCAGGAGCCTCAAAGCCGTGCTGCTCCATAATGGTAACAAGTACCCGTCTCTTCCCCTGGCTCACTCGGTGCACCTCAAAGAGGATTACAACAGCATCAAGACCTTGCTGGACGCCTTGAAGTATGATGAGTACGGCTGGGAGGTCATAGGAGACTTCAAAATGGTGGCATTCTTGATGGGTCTCCAAGGCGGTTTTACCAAGTCTCCCTGCTATCTTTGCCTTTGGGACAGCAGGGACACCAAGGCACACTACCACAGGCGGAACTGGCCACAGCGGACCGAGTTCTCTGTGGGGAGGAACAACGTCAAGTGGGAGCCGCTGGTGGACCCCCACTGCACATCAAATTGAGCCTTATGAAACAATTTGTCAGAGCTCTAGATAAGGAGTCGGCAGCCTTCAAGTACCTTCAAGACTTCTTCCCTTGTTTAACATTACATTTACATTACATCACAGCATGAGTGAATCCTCATGTGTCCCGAACCTGACCTCCATCTGGCACTGCCTGTGCTGTTGTAGGGTTTGCATGACCCTACAGTGCCACAATCCTAAGACATACTACCAGATCCCCAAGTGGCAATGACTAAGTGGAGCTCCAGGTCCACACACCTGTTTTTGAGGGCGTTGAAGCTCTGGTACAGAATCTCGTCATTCCCTATGAAGGTGGTAAACATGTTTTCAATGTTACAAAACAGGACCCTCAGGAAACATTGCAGCACAATTACATTGTACTGCCCTCAACCAGTTCCTCTGTTGAAAGAACATGTCACATGGTTTGCGATTGCACTGTGCTGCATGACTCTTCCTTCATTCAGTTGTTTTGGTATAAAAAGAACTCGGCAGAGTTTAATTTGATTCTTCGTGTGACAGAGGCTACTGCAGAGATAAAATGACATTGCTGACTATTTTAGCAGGTAAGTCCTATTTATAATACAACCTTGAGAGAGAGAGAGAGAGAGAGAGAGAGAGAGAGAGAGAGAGAGAGAGAGAGAGAGAGAGAGAGAGAGAGAGAGAGAGAGAGAGAGAGAGAGAGAGAGAGAGAGAGAGAGAGACGGGTTGTTCAAAAGACAAAAGAGAACCACCAGTTTGTGTTTTCCTCTGCCTCCTTTGATTATGTGGAGCATGTACTTTGAGTTTCTATTACTCAAATTCCCAGGAACTTAGCATTATTTTAGCATGTACTTTGAGTTTCTAACTAAATCCTTATCTGTCTCCTGAAAAGGCTTGGGCCTGCTGATGTTCCTCCAAGTTGGTAAGTACTGTTGGACTATTATGAGTTTTACACAGAGGAGATAACCCAGCTGTTAAGTCTTTTCTTTCTATAATAATTTACGGCTTCAAATCAAAATCTTTTAATGAGCAGCTTAGTAGTGCGTAACACAATCTTTAAAAACCATTACCATACATCTGCATTTACATTGTAATAGGAACTGCTTTGTAAAAACGAGTAGTCTGTTTAAAATGCACAAATACTCTCTAACTACATGTCAATACAGTGTTATTAATTGTTACAAGTTTGTATTTTTCTAATGATGCCAGGAGTTAAAGTTGCTGTGTGGTTGTGTTTAGGTTCTGCCTTCAAGCTGGTGTGCTACTTTACAAACTGGTCCCAGTATAGACCTGATGTTGGGAAATACATGCCCAACAATGTGGACCCTCACTTGTGTACTCACCTGATCTATGCCTTCTCCGTCCTGAACGACAACAGCGAGCTCACCACCTTCGAGTGGAATGACGAGATTCTGTACCAGAGCTTCAATGCCCTCAAAAACAGGTGTGTGGATCTGGAGCTCCACTTAGTCATTGCCACTTGGGGATCTGGTAGTATGTCTTAGGATTGTGGCACTGTAGAGTCATGCAAACCCTACAACAGCACAGGCAGTGCCAGATGGAGGTCAGGTTCGGGACACATGAAGATTCATTCATGCTGTGATGTAATGCAAATGTAATGTTAAGCAATATCTGTAGTTGTATTTTTGCACAACTGCCTACACTTTTGATCAATGCACAGCTTATCAGAAGCAGATTGCACAGATCCACTTCTGATCCCACCAATGGAGACTGACAGGTTGCTTTTCTTTCTTTCCATAGTAACCCTCAGTTGAAGACTCTGCTGGCTGTTGGAGGTTGGAACTTTGGAACAAGACAGTAAGCAGTACCCTTACACCACATGACAGTGGTTTATACACCTAATAAACTCATCACAACCCCCATTAAACCATTGCTTAAGACCGTTAGTCTAAACATAATAGAACATCTGTTTTAAAAAAAAAAAGCATAGTTGCATGAAAAATTAAAACAGACATCTAAATCCTACAATCTGATAGGCTGATTTATTTCCTTTGCTGTTCAGTGTCAGAGCACCTTCCCAAAAGCGTCCAAAGTAGCTGCACAAATCAATCATGCTGACTGCTTCATGATAAAACCTTTCCCTGCCTGTTCCAGGTTCAATATCATGGCTTCCTCTCAAGTGACCCGCAACAGGTTTATCCAGTCGTCCATCAAGTTTCTGCGCAAGCACGGCTTTGACGGGCTTGACCTGGACTGGGAATACCCTGGGGCAAGAGGCAGCCCCCCAGAGGACAAGCAGCATTTCAGTTTGCTGGTCAAGGTGGGACGCCACAGTAACCTTGCCCGTGTTATTTTAGTTCAATCGGTCTCTCTGTATACAAGTCACTGATTGGCCCGCCTTTCTCTTTCTTTCTTCAGGAACTTCTGGCCACGTTTGAAGATGAGTCGAAGTCAACCAACAGACCCAGGCTCCTGCTCACAGCAGCAGTGGCTGCTAGCAAGGAAATCATTGACAATGGCTATGAGATTGCTGAGATCTCAAAGTGAGTTATGGATGATTGGGTCATTGGGGAGGTACAGTAGGAAGATCTGTAGAAAAGTAATTAACCTATTTCATTTGGTGACTATTGAGTACAATCTAAACCTTGAAAGGGTGCCAGACTTTAATCTCAATAGTCTCAGAGTCTAAAAGCAATATTACAAATCAGCATCTTTAAGTAACCCCTAATACTACTACTATGACTACTACGACTACTAATACTACTACTGCTACTACCCAGGTTAGTCCCAGTAGATCAGATTCCTGGCTTGTTCCAGTACCAGCGTCGTGTAATTCATCCATTTGTGAATTATGATAGAAATGGGCTTTAATGTTCATGAAGATTTCATGGACATTCATGGTTAATCCCTTAACATTTCATCTGTGTATTTCCAGCAGAAGGACACATAAGGACACATAATTGGGCTTGAAAACATCAACTGCTGGAGATCCATACCTGTAAGCCAGTGGCTGTGTATGTTTGTAAAATATATCTGTATCTGCATCTCCAGGTACCTGGACTTTATCAATGTCATGACGTACGATTTCCATGGATCCTGGGAAACCTTCACAGGCCACAACAGTCCCCTGTACCGTGGCTCCACTGATCAAGGGCAGATGATCTACTTCAATACTGTAAGAATACAGACACACCATAAGCCATACCTTGCAACACAACAGCAATCTTTGACCGTTGATTACTGATATCAATAACTATCATGCAGTTCATAATAATGTAATAAAAGCAGGTCTCTAATCTGATAATAAAAAAAAAAATGTGCAAGGTATTCTTGAGTTAAACAGTAGATAGAAGTTTATGCAGTTTATAGACATATGATGAAATACTGGGACCCGTTCTGCCCTCTTTCTCACCCTCTCTCTTCCCATTCCCACAGGACTATGCTATGAAGTACTGGCATGACCAGGGAGCTCCACTGAAGAAGCTAATGATGGGATTCGCTGCGTATGGACGCACGTTCCGCCTATCCTCTGCTCAGTCCGGTGTGGGAGCTCCTGCCAGTGGGCCTGCATTGGCAGGACAGTACACCCGTGAGCCAGGCTTCTGGTCTTACTATGAGGTGAGCCGCAGACTCCACTCAAACCCAAGTCTGTGAACCTAGTTTCGCTGTTGAGTGCTTCCATTTAAATAAATACTTATGTCTCTTCCAGATTTGTAACTTCCTGGAAGGAACCTCCATCCAGTGGATCACAGACCAGAAAGTGCCCTATGCCACCAAGGGGAACGAGTGGGTGGGCTTTGACACTGTTGAAAGCTTTGAAACTAAGGTATTTCTTCCATAACGCATTTATTTATTAGACATCACAGGACCTGCAATCTTTCCATCACTCAATACGGGGGGGGGGGGGGGGGGGGGGGGGGGGGGTGGGGGGGGGGGGGGGGGGGGGGGGGGGGGGGGGGGGGGGGGGGGGGGGGGGGGGGGGGGGGGGGGGGGGGGGGGGGGGGGGGGGGAAATGTGGGGGGGGGGGGGGGGGGGGGGGGGGGGGGGGGGGGGGGGGGGGGGGGGGGGGGGGGGGGGGGGGGGGGGGGGGGGGGGGGGGGGGGGGGGGGGGGGGGGGGGGGGGGGAGGGGGGGGGGGGGGGGGGGGGGGGGGGGGGGGGGGGGGGGGGGGGGGGGGTATCAATAAAAATGATTAGAAATGCAGGCTTTACAGTCAGTTCTCTGGGGGAAGAAAATAACCAAAGCTGACTCGTGTCCTTTAGAGGCTTTCTATTGGCTGGCTGATAAAACTAATTCTCTTGATCCCCAATAGTGACAAACAGCTCTTTTTACTCACTGCTCTTAACCCTAACCTTTGTACAGGTGCGATATCTGAAGGACAACAAGTTCGGAGGGGCCTTCGTGTGGGCTATTGATCTGGATGATTTCAACGGACAGTTCTGCAGACAGGGCAATTACCCTCTTATCACCAAGCTCCGTACCCTGCTGGATATAGGTAAATCCACCGCGGGTCAGAAGATGCCCTTTACAAAGTGGAACGGGCAGTGCTGTGTGATGCATTGCCGTTATCGATTCAGTCCCCTGCTGTGAGATAAGATGAGTGTTAATAGCACTAAAACCACGAATGCAGAGGAGCTCGGCTCTTTTGCATCGTGGTTAAGTTTTTCAATGTTATAGCTCTCAACATATATTTTAATATTTGAATAATATCCAACAGAGAGGCTGTAGAATATGATATGTCATACACATAATGAATAGCCATTAATAAAGAAAATAAATGTTCTTTTTTTTATTATTTTTTTTTTTTTTTTAGAAATACCCCCGTCTCCCACGACTACCCTTCGTCCCAGCCAATCCTCTACCACCACAAGCAGTGGTTTCTGTGCTGGCAAACCTGACGGCCTGTATGCCAACAACATGGACCCCAACTCATTCTACAACTGTTACCAAGGGGTGACCTACCTTCAGAGGTGCCCAACCGGGCTGGTTTTCAAAAATAAGTGCAAATGCTGTGACTGGCCATAAAACGTTGTTTCCAAGAGTGCACTATCAAATTAATCTGCAAGACAATGCCAAACCTGATCAACGTGTATGTTAACGCAATGTTTGTATCTGATCAAAAGCAAGCCCCTGAAGACACCTGTTTGTGTGTTTGTTTTTTTAGCTTTTAAAAATAAATCTGAACGAATCAAAATGCCCTCTTCATGTTAAGGCAGGTGACGGTGCCTGAATAAAGATTTGAATATATGATTTATTTGTGCGTGTGTGTTTGTGTGTGTGTGTGTTTTTTAGTGCATCCCCTAAGTTTCCCTTTCAATTATTTGGCTTTTATAACTTTTTTCTCTCTTAGTGTCTAGCAGCAATCCGATTGTAACAGGCGGTGTTGTGAGATACACAGCCGTTACCGATTCTGTAACTGATTCTGCTTTGAAACCACGAATGCATGGGAGCCTGGCTCTTTTCCATTTTGCTTTAGACGCTCCCTTGTAGTGCGCAGTGTCGTCGGTTCGTGCCCAGCTTCCGCCCTCAATATTCTCGGCACAAGGAAATGGGGACCAGTGATAATAAGGTTAAAAAGGGGGGATTTTAAAACATTAGTTAACAGTCATTTAACACCTGCCCTGTACAACAAAGAAAGCAACGGGAGACACCGTTCAATTATGTTTGGGTTTAGTACTGCCTGCTACAGTGCATAGTGACATCCAATGGCCGGGTGTTGTAATTTTGATTTTCTATTGCGCGTACTGTATCTTAAAGAGATAATAACCAAGCCTTTAAAAACATTTTCATTATCATAACAGTTTGTAATTTGCTCATATGTCCTTTATATTTTTCAGTAATCATGTCATTTATTTATTTGACAGGGACAACGTACATTTTTTTTTTTTTACATTTATGACATGTCATAAGATTAACTGAACCCAGATTTGGCTATGAGCTCATTTTCGTTGGCAGTCCCTGGACAGGTGTAAAGAAAGGAAGAAAATAAACAAATACAAAAACGATAAAAGAAAATGACACACATAAAGTAACATTTACAGAAGGGGGCAATTTGCAAATGACAGTTGAAATAATTTTTAAGTTATCTCCTTAAACATAATGCAATTTTCCAGAGTCAATTTATCCCACCAGGGGCGCTAGAGCCAAGGGCTCCTCATGGTTGTCTCACACTAGATAAAACGCCCTCGGCCTGCACACAGTCCTGTGTTTTAGAACTACCTTTAGTTAGTGTATATTTGTGTTTATAAGATCAGTTACAGGGAATTTGTACTTCACTGACCTATACAAAAAATCCTTAGCTTTAGCTGCCTGTACAACTAGCTACTTGTGTCACCTACCAACCCCGACCCCTTATATAGAAATTGGTGGCAACATGTAATGGAGAAAGAGAAATGTATATTAAAATATATTTAAAAATCATAGGGAAATGGGAGAAGTTATAAGTAAATAACTACATATGCGTAAATAAAGGGAGAGGGTGCTCATTGTCTCCACTTAGATGACATGCGCCAACAACCCTACAAAGAAGAAGAACAAGAACAGTAAAATGAATTATGGCTCCATATTGACTTCTGGAAAAATAGCAATCAATTGTCATGTTTGTTACTGGCAACAAAAAAAATAACCCAGCGCCATCTTAGCTCCTGGCAGTTTCGAGGAAGAAGACGCCGAGGCAGGAGACGCCGGGAGAGCAGCGTATTCAGTGAAAGGGGACACATAAAAATAGTTTTTAAAATATTCCGGGTAACTGAATTGTTATTTAACTAAACTGTGCTGGTAATTGTGTATATTTTGGGGGGCGGGTGTTATTTACAGATTCTCTTAAGATTTGAAGCTGTTTTTTTTTTGTTTTTTTTTCTCGTGTTTAGGCCTCTAAATAACGAGAACGGCTCTCTATTTTCGGTATTGTTCGTACAATGTTTCAAATAGGTCCTGAAATGAAATCGAAGTAGTATATATATATATATATATATATATATATATATATATATATAATTCATTTTAATTGAAACGTTTTGGTTACCCTAGAAAATGCCGTGTTTGTTTGTAATGGAAAAGGAAGTGATACAAAAACAAACAGCAAATGATAGTTTGAAAAAATAAATAAATAAATAACTGCATGATTATATCAAGTTATGCAACATTGTCAAACTGAGTTTACCGTGCAAGTGTTAAGTCTAGTAGTACGGTGCCGTGTAGTTACGTAACTTGATGGGTTTTTTTTTTAATCTGGCACTTGATGGATACATGGCCCCTTACTTACTACAATGAAATATAATAAAACACAAGATTTCTTCATAAAGTAATGAAGACTGTTTGTAATTCTAGACCCCAGTCGTACTACGTCTAAAATGAGAAACACATTAGAAAGTGATTTTGTATTTGTCTGTAGTACTTGTACATTTTGTGGGAAAGCGTATACGCCACTGTATTGTACAAAAAGTGCGTTTTCTGGTTGCCTGGTCCTATTTTTTAGTATCGGGGAAGGTCCAGGGTAGAAAAAAAAAATCAGTGTTGTTAAAATGCAATGAATAACTTTATTGGATCTTGGTTCATGCCGCTAATTTAAGGCATGTAAAACAGAGGGTTTATAAAATGTCTGTTATGATTTCATTCGATGCCAGTGGCAATTAAATAAGTCCACAGAGCAGTTTCAAACACTGTCTAACCAAAAAGTTAAGAATGGGGGAGTGTGTGTTTTGTTTTTCATCAGGTAAAAGAAGGAAGCCCTCCTAGAAGATCACTGGATTGGGATCACAATCAATCATTACCAAAAAAAAAAAAAAAAAAAAATTAAGAAAAAAAAATAGCAGTAACGGTCTTCAAGACGTTATCTGATCTCTCTGTTTTCTGGTTGCTGTTAAAACTCAGCAACTCCCCTCCCCTATTTCTCTGTATCACAGCCCTTCAATGAACTCTGTAGCGGAAGATTTATAATTGTTTGTCCATCCCATTTTACTGGGCTGTCTGCTACAGCCCCACCCAAAGCACAGGAGAGGAATCCCCCCAAAAAGGACTTGTTCCCTCCAGTACTTGTGATTTGCGGGCAACATAGAGTTGCGGGCACCAGAAGGCTGTTGGTGAATTGAGTCTTCAAAGCTGTGTGACGGAGAGGGGGAATAAACAAGAGTTTCTCAGGCCTCTTTAAGTATAACTCATGGAGTGAGTGTTCCTTCAGGCCCTGCAGGAGAAGCTGAGTGAAAGTGGGTGAAGAAGGGGCAGACCCACTGAACAGCAACAGGTACTGACTTCCAGGTTTTCACACAGTATTTCTTTAAACTGTATGTTTGTCCTTCTGAGGTCAGAGCTGGATCAGGTGCCAGTAAAAGTAATCTGAGCAGCCACAGGCCCATTATAAATCTGCTGTAGATTGTCGGAGCTTCAACCCTGCACCTAGTCATGGCTGTTGGAACTAATCTATGTAAACATGGTCATTTTTTTTTCTTCCCATAACACAAGTAGCAGGAGTCTGATTGCTGTAATTTAATCATTAATTAGCAAAGGTAAACATCAATAGTTGTGTGGTCTTTAAAGAGGTTCCTTTTATATAAATCCTAAAATTAGTGAGGTAACTTAGGGTCAGCTGAGGTGCTGTAACCCGGCTATCCTTGTATAAGGCAGACAGTATGGTAATGCCCCGTCCTCCCCTCTTTGACTTGGCGCAGAGAAGAGTCTTTTGGTCCGGTCTGGGAAGCGAAGGGATCCAAGAAGAGGCTTTTTCAGTTGATCCTGATCATCAGAAGAAAGACAGACCTACATTGAGACAGGAGTTGTACCTATACCAATCAGCTCTTCAGCCTCATCTGTAGAGACAAGTCATCAGAATGTCCAGCCAAGGAGATGACTGCTATTTCTTTTTCTACTCCACCTGTTCCAAGGTAAGGGCTTGTCTTGATAATCAGTTTGCATTCTAAATGTTTTTTTGTTATTTTGATTTTAAATGTATTTGTTCAAGTCTTCACAAACCAATAGAAGGTGTGTGATGTAGTGGTTTGTTAACACCCTGCCTGGTCTCACTAGGGTGACAGCTGTCCGTTTCGTCACTGCGAAGCAGCTCTGGGCAGTGAAACAGTCTGCAACCTCTGGCAGGAGGAACGTTGCTTCCGGAAAGTGTGCAAGTTCCGCCACATGGAGATCGAGGTAAGTGTGAAATCAGCGCTCACAACCAAGTTTCTTCTCTGATATCATTGAAAGAATATGTTAGTTTGATCAGATTGCTCATCACCTGCTGTGATCAATCAACAAAAAAAGCTTCAGACTTTCCCAGTTTCTGTACTTCTACTGGAAAGGTGGAGCTGAAAAAGTTGCAGGCCCAGACAGAATATTGCTCTTTCTGGTTTAATCAAATTTGTCTTATTTTTTTTTTAACCTTCAAGAAAAAGAGAAATGCAATTCCCTGCTACTGGGAGACCCAACCTGCTGGATGCAGGAAGTTGAACTGCGCTTTTCACCATGAAAAATCTCGCATAATCGATGGAGTTTTCATTCCACCCAGTCAAAGTGAGCAACTTGCTTCTTAAGAGATTTGCTGCTGCTTATTATTATTATTATTGTGTAGAGGCTTATATTTAATTAACTTTCACACAGCTCCACTCATGAGAAAAGAAGTCAATGAGGTGCAGCCCCCAGAGCCTGTTCCCCCAACCCTTGCTCCCTCCAACCCCCCGAACCCCCAGCTCCGAGGGGTGATCAAGGCAGAGACTTTGGAGAATGTGCCCAGTCCCACACACCCCCCCGTTGTTATTAATGCTGCAGACGATGAAGATGAGGACGATGATGGTACAACTTGGATATAATTTTTTTTCTCCTAAAATTTCAGTTTCCTAAGCAAATTAGCATGGCACAGATTGACAGATTCATTGGAAGATAAATTGCAGTTGTTTATTTTTTTATTTTTTTTTACCAATACTACTCGTGTAATATGAAAAGCTCAATATCAGCAAATATTTTATTTAAGATTTCTCGTGTAAAATAGACACTAGAAACAGTCAACACAATTAATAATATATATTGAAATGCTTTGTCTTCTAGAATTTTACAGTAATAATAAAATAAATAAAAATCATTGACTGATTTAAGGATGTACTTTGAGTGAAAGTATATAAGAGTACATTTAAATAAATTGTCTGACCGGGCTCACTCTGTATCCTCTGTTTCTGCAGATGAGGTCTCTGATGAAGGAGAGGATGGTAAACCTGGGTTGGTGTCCTCTCCTGATGGACTCCAGAATGGCCTGGTGATCACTGGCACAAGAAAACACATCCCCAGTCCTACCAAAGGCATGTTTCTACAGGTCACTCAGACTGAACCATCTATTTTAAACTTACTCAATGTTCAAATTGTTTTCTTAAACTTCTCTTTTTTTATACCATTGTTTTGTAGATGACTCATTAAACTTTGGCATTAAAACACTTGAAGAAATCCGACTGAGAAAGGCATTAAAGGCGAATTTAATAAAATCTGGTAAATATTCTTCTGGTATCTAAACTATTATCTGTTTGTGTCTGCTAAAAGTGGCGTCGCCCACGATGTCTTTGGAAGTGAAAAGTTGCACTTCTGTCTGACTGTCGCAGGGCAAGCCATATCTGTTTTTGAATAAGATGTGTTGTGTTTGAAAGCGTATATGTTGATGTCTCAGTCATTGTTTTCCTGCAGGTAATTACTTAAGTGGTGTCGTTCCTCTAGCCGAACAGCAGGACAGGACAGGTCTGGAGAAGGAAATTGTGAGGTCCGTGGTGAGACCAGCCTGCCTCTCAACAAAGAAAGGTAAGATTTGCATTCATCATACCTCCTCTGAAATGAGGTTCGCTTGAGCTCAGCAATGAATTAATGTGTTTTCCGAAGCTCGTTGTTTAGAGGATACAAGGAGTATGAAGGGTATGGGATTAAACTGTTGCATTGCAGGATTCTTTCTGGAACTAACACTTTTTTTTTTTTTTTTTAATTTTTTTTTTTTTTTTTTTTTTTTAAAAAGCAGTTGTCCCGGTCCAAGGTGATGCTTTCATGAAACGCAACATAGCTGAAAGGCTGGGCAAACGAAAGGCAGAACTGGAGGGAGATGTAGTTGTAAAAAAAGGTGAGGACCTTTTGAAAGGTTCACTTAAGTTCCTATTAAGAGAGTTTTAAAGTTGAAAGCAAGCTTTCGTTTTTTACGTCACACCAAGTCTCCTTGAATCGGTCCAGACGTGATATTAAATTACGGTAAAATGAACGTACACAAGCTAGATGTTGGAGGTAAATTCTTCATTCAAGCGGGCTACGCTAAAGATGCTGTGGACCATTTGATCACTAATATACTGAGACAGGTTGTTTTTATAAGAAGATAATAAGTTAAGACATAAAGGATTGACTTCTCTCTTCTATTCAAATATTTCCAGTTGAGAGCAATCTTTCCGTGAAGCGCTGTCTTGCTGAGAGGCTAGGCAGGAAAGTGGATTCCGCAGAGGAGCGCGCAGATGTCATTCTCAATAAAGGTACACATTTATCACTTGTGTTTCTAAGTATGTAACCATAGTCCTGCAGTGCAATGTAAGAAAAAAAAAAAAGAAATAAAGTGCAGTTCCAATTTACTTTTATAAAAACAAAACGTTTTATCTCCATTTAATTTTTTTTTTTTTTAACTTGGTACGGTCTTTGAGTCTGATGGGTAAATATGCTGCTTTTTTTTTTTTTTTTTTTTTTTTTTTTTTTACACAAGTGCCGAAGTCAATGAGGAAACGTCTGGGATTTCCTGTGGAACAGCCAGCTACTGAAACAGGTAAACTGGGCTAACTAATATTTTTATGCTTTTGTCCCACCTAAAACAAATGAAAACTTTTTTGATTTGACAGCAAAATTTATGATGATTACATTGTGAATTTGTACCTTAACAGGGAATGACAATCGAGCAAAATGGTCTGGTGTGGTCCGCATAAAGACTCTTGAGGAGATTCGACTAGAGAAGGCGCTGAAGATGCAGGGAGAGAGGGAGCAAAACCGCCCAATACAGCCCTCAGCCCGGACAGTGAGCCCAGGGAAGAAACCCAGCAAACCCCTTGTGAACGTTGATGTCAAAACCTCTGAAATCCAGCACACCAAGAAGCAGGAACAGCTGGAGGAGCAGCAGAAAGCTGCCAGGAGCCTCCTCCTCGAGACGGCAGCCTCAGACACACAGAAAGAGAGGAAAGAGGCAGCACCAGGGAAAGGGCTGTCTGAGCCGGGGGAGGTCCGGGTGAAGACCTTGGAGGAGATCCGCAGAGAGAAGGCAGCTCGAATGCAGCAGAGAGCTGGGAAGGCGGAGATGACTGAGAACAACCCCGGGGCTGGAGATCAGAGAGACGCCGCTGCCACAAGACGACGGATCCTGCGTATTAACAAAGCAGCAGGTACGTCAGCCAGTTTGTTTGATTTTCTAGATGATAGTATTTGTGTAGTTTTGTCCAATTGACTTTTTTTTATTTGTAAAAATTGCATTATTTTGCCTGGTAATGTATCTGCTACCTGCCAAAATGGTGCCCTTGAAAAAGTGTCCCTTTTTTATTTATATATAGTTAGAAACTGATTTTTTTTTTTGTTTTAGTTTATTCTTGTTTAGACTCTGTTTTCTTTTATTAGGAGCCCTTGGTAAAAATGATAAAGTAGTAGAGTCCACGAAGGAGCCTGAAGAACCATCCCCCGAACCCGACACCTTGCAGGTAAGAGGGAGAAAACGACCAATTGTCAATTATCATCACTATTCAGAATATAATGGGTTTTAAGTTTAGGCTCCGTTGTTGTAATTTTTATTTCCTGTCAACAGGCGGCAACAACAAATGGGAGCAGCAGCGCCCCAGTGGAGAAAGTGTTGGTGAAGAGCTTTGAGGAGATCATGAGAGAGAAGCGACTTCGTAAACAGCAGGGAGACTCCTCACCAGCCTCCATCGAGCCGGGCGCGACGACTCCTGCCCCTCTTAAACCAGTAGAGGAGGCTCCAGCCGGTGTCAAACAGGGCCAGCTTTTACCAGTTCCTGCCCAACAAAGAGCAACACAGCCAGCCGCTGCCCAACCAAGAGAACGTGCTCCTGTCTTGCTTAAAAAAAGAGACCTTGTCCCTGCCCCTGTCCAGCAGAGAGCGACATCACCAGCTAGTGTCAAACAGTGCGAGACAGATACTGTTCCTACCTCTGTCAAGCAGAAAGAGACCACATCTGTCAAAGAGGGACAGCTTTCCCAAACATCTGTCCAGCAAAAAGAGACATCACCAGTGTCAGTCCAGCCAAGTAAGAAAGTTCCTGCGTCAAACAAAAAGAGAGCGACAGTTCCTGTCTCCTTTAAGACGACAGAGAAAGTCCTTGCTTCAGCCAAACGGCTTTCACCAGCCACTGCTGAAAAGAAAGAGGGTGTACCGGACCCTGTCGTAGAAGAAAAAGCAGTACAGTCTCCATCAGGTCCAAAAGACAGTGCTTCCCCAGTGACCCCAGAGGAGCCCCAGCCTGAAGCAGTGCAGCAGGCAGTGGCTGAAAAACCAGCAGTACAGGCACCTGAGCCAAAAGGTAATATTCTTTTGGTTCTCTTGCATGGGCACTAGACCTCTGAATTTCTCCCTGTGTCTTAACTGTTTTCTCTCCCTCTTCCTCTATTCCAGTGAGACCAAAGCTGAATGTGAAGCCGTCGATGATGAAGCCAGCTTCCCCCGTGAGGCTGGGACAGAAACGTAAAGCTCCTGAGAGCCACCCGTCGGCTATAGCTGCTGTGAAACCCATGAACAGCGCGTCCTCTACAGAGGAAGAGCAGGAGCCTCCCCACAAGCAGTCTGAGGTGAGAAGGGCTGACACCCTGTGACTATTTAACCTGTCTTGGCTTTCTGCCTAGATTTATCAATAAAAAATGACCCTACCTAATTTAGTAAAACTGCTTGTACTAATCATATATTTTTATACTTTAAGACAGCAGAAATAGATTAGTCTAAAGCCGTAATTGATTAGTTTTCATCTTTTTATGTGTTTATTGCTTTTTTTTTCTAGACTGTTGCAAATTCAGATAAACCAGAGACATTGCCCAAAAATGACTGTCCGTCTGAGCCACGCAAGAAACCGGTAAACTCTCTGCAGAAATTCCCTCTGGCAGAGGCCGAAAGGACCAAGCCAGCAGCGGTACAGAGTACCCCAGCAGAAGAGCCCCAGCGAGCTACAGAAAGGTAAACCAGAACTCTAGACTACAGACAAGAGCTGTGCCTCTTCCTTCTT
Organism: Polyodon spathula; assembly: GCF_017654505.1. Lineage (NCBI taxonomy): Eukaryota > Metazoa > Chordata > Actinopteri > Acipenseriformes > Polyodontidae > Polyodon > Polyodon spathula. The sequence continues at coordinate 6,664,855 of NC_054558.1, read as the reverse complement.
TCAGTAATCTGTGAAACAACTTGTGCTAGTTTGCTACCTTCAATGAGTCGTAATTCGTGTGTGCAAGTTAGATTGCAAAATCATGAAAGGATTCCAGCTCTGCATTCATCAGTATATGTCATCTGTCAACAGTATTACATGTGCATTTTATCCAGTGTAATTGCTTGCAAATGAATTGAAACTCCTCAGCTGTGTTTCCATTCTTCATTTCCAGCGTGGTGGTGGCCAGTCCCTCTGCCCACCCTCAGCGGCCCGCCCATCAGGTGAGGACTCGCAGGCTGAGCTCAGTGTCCTCGCGGGCCGGCGCCTCCCTCAACAGCTGCGCCGCGGTGGACGACTTTGAGGAGTTGATGAAGGAGTTCTCTGATGACCGGCTGGAGGACGAGCTTGAGTTGGACCCGGCCAAGGGGGAAGATGACCTGCTACTGGAGCTCTCCGAGATGATCGGCAGCTAGGGACCTCGCCTGGGAGAGAGGCTGTGAGGGGCTGACGGGGGAAGGGGTGGTAGTGCGGTAGTGCACAGGCACCCAAAGGTCACTCAAAAAAAAAAAAAAAAAAAAAAAAAAAAAAAAGTTTTTCTTTTATTCTTAAGATTCATGTTGGAGGGGCTTTTGGGAATGCAGAGCTGGCACCACATACTAAAAAAAACAAAACAAAAATCAGCATATGGGCTTCGAGTAGCACCCATCACATTTTTTTTAGGTCCTTGAACCTCTTGGAGCTTTATGTTTGCTACAAATGGATAAGACTGAAGTGGCTCGTTTGCCCCCACAACCACTGCTGCTCCCGCCTCCAGTGCTGTCTCTACACCAGTCCCAGACTTGTAATGAATGCAGAATGGTTACTTCTTGGTTTAACCTCTTCACCTGACTAGCAGTTTGCACTGCCTTAACTGGTGTGTCTCAAGTTAGCATTCCTTGCATGCTCAGGATCTCTAATCAAAGACAAGGGGCAGCATTTGATTTCTTTTAATTTAACTGTTTCTCAATTTATAACTTTAAGAAGCTCCCCCTTCCCTTTTCCCAGTGAGTTATATAGTATAGGTCAGTTTCTGTGCATTTAGCTGTTAAATGTATGAGACTTTTACTACCTGTTCCCAAAGGGAATTCTAATTGCATATTGCTTTTTTGTATGTATGTTTCACTCTTCAGAAAGACAAAGTCCCCAGAAACTAACAAATACCGATCAATGTTTTTAGATTTATTTTTCGTCTGCAAAAAGGACAATTTTTTCATGTGCAGTCGTTCATGTAAGTCACCAACTGTTCCACCTGACCAGAAAAAGAAAAATCTAAAACAGGCTTAAACATACAGCTCTACAAGACAGCTCACAAATAAACTGCCTAGCTGCATTGTGCCCCTGCACTAAAACTATTGTAAACCCAAACAAGTAGTGGTTGTCCTTTATAGCCATATCATATTATAGGCAAATAATTTTTTCTTTGGAATTGATTTTTGCCCTTTTGGAGGTATCGGCAGCTTAAATGCGAGTGTTATAGCAGCAGTCATGTTACCAAGCAGGCAAGGACCATCTGACTCAAGCATCTGTCCAGCACTTAACTTTCCTCATTAATAATTTGAGGGAATTGTCTTGTCAAAAGCAAGCAAGAAAGACAAGAGACTTTTAAAACTGTGGAGAGAGTAAATAACTTGTGGCATAACCCTTACATTTAGTGTGATCTGATCCCCAATTCTCTTGGCTGGGGCTAGGCTGTTGACTGGAGAGTCCAGTTTTGTGTGATGTGCTGTTTAGGTTTTTTCTTCTTTTTCTAACTGTGATTGGGGTTTGACTTTATATAGAGAAGCTGCTGTAAGATGCCTCTTGTCAAACACAATGCTGGAAATTCAGTTTAAACTTTGAAAATAGTCCAGAAAGTTATTTAATTCTCCATTTTAATGTGAGCCCTGTTTACTGTCAATTTGTGAGACCAGGATAGACAAACTGGCCGCTAGCTATCCAGATGTAATACGCTGAGTGGCACGGTTGTCTCTCCAGTTTCTATTCACCATAATTCTGTTCTTTAGGTACCAAATGTAAGTTCCTGTCCTTTTTCGAAAAAAGATTAGACTTTTATTTAAACTAATAGAAGTGTTTTTTATGTGTGTATTTATGAGGCCAATTCTTTTTTTTTTTCAGTTCTATTGAGTTGTTTCAAAGAAAAGGATGAGCTTCTCAGGGGTTATTTGTTTCCGGTCTAATTTGTGTGATTCTACCAGATTCACATCAGCAGAATACCTTTGTGTGTATTGTAACAAGTGGCAACCTGCTTTCGGATACTGAATCACATTTGTAGGACTGACCTTTAATTAATGGTAAAACCGCTGTTACTTATTCTAGCTTTACCTCAACCCCTGTATCGTTGAAAACCAAAAGCGGCATCTACATTTCAGTTGTCTGTTATGTTGCTTGTAGGGTGTAGGACGTTTTCATTGTGCTTCATCTGAATTGTATAATTTTGTATTGTTTTAATTTCAAATGTTTATATGCTATCATTTAAAAAAATTGTAAATAAAGTTGTATTCTGCTTTTTTTAAAATGATGTCAAAGTTGTTTTGTGTTACACAAATTATACCGATTAGCCTGTCCTCCTGCACTCTACTAAATCGTAAGGTTAATTCTTAAAAATGACTGCAGCTGTTTAAGGACGTTTGATAACTTCTTACACGGCTAAGTTAAACAGCATTGTTAACTAAGGCTGATGCTTCTGCTGTACACAAAGCTTGGACAAAGGTAATCTTCCGTGTAGTAAATTTAACATATTACAAAGTAACATTGAAAGGGTACAAAAATACGTTGCGTTATTAACACCCGTCCAGTAGGTGGCGTTAGGCGATCTAGTTATGGATTGGAAATGCTCAGACGTAGAAGTCGTCCAGTGTCCCATATGCCCTTGCAGTCAAACGGAAGTCCGCCATTTGCAACAGGATTTCGCTGGGAGAGAGCGTGTAGTGTGCGTTTGCAGAGAAAGGGAAAGAGATCGGAACGGGAGTCAATGAGCTTTTCCTAAAAGTAGCTATTCAGTTAATTCATTGCATCAAGCGGGAGGATCCACACACGCTCCCACAGCCATGGCGTACCGAGGACAAGGACAGAAAGTGCAAAAAGTTATGGTGCAGCCGATTGTATCCTTTTACAACACAAGAGCGGGGTCCGGTGTAGAGTTGGTATGGAGAGGCTGCCCCGCACTGCAGGGCTGCTTGTGATCGCTAACAGCACACAGCTCTCTGAATTGATAGGGAGAGGCTGCCCCGCACTGCAGGGCTGCTTGTGATCGCTAACAGCACACAGCTCTCTGAATTGATAGGGAGAGGCTGCCCCGCACTGCAGGGCTGCATGTGATCGCTAACAGCACACAGCTCTCTGAATTGATAGGGAGAGGCTGCCCCGCACTGCAGGGCTGCTTGTGATCGCTAACAGCACACAGCTCTCTGAATTGATAGGGAGAGGCTGCCCCGCACTGCAGGGCTGCTTGTGATCGCTAACAGCGCACAGCTCTCTGAATTGATAGGGAGAGGCTGCCCCGCACTGCAGGGCTGCTTGTGATCGCTAACAGCGCACAGCTCTCTGAATTGATAGGGAGAGGCTGCCCCGCACTGCAGGGCTGCATGTGATCGCTAACAGCGCACAGCTCTCTGAATTGATAGGGAGAGGCTGCCCCGCACTGCAGGGCTGCTTGTGATCGCTAACAGCGCACAGCTCTCTGAATTGATAGGGAGAGGCTGCCCCGCACTGCAGGGCTGCTTGTGATCGCTAACCGCACACAGCTCTCTGAATTGATAGGGAGAGGCTGCCCCGCACTGCAGGGCTGCTTGTGATCGCTAACAGCACACAGCTCTCTGAATTGATAGGGAGAGGCTGCCCCGCACTGCAGGGCTGCTTGTGATCGCTAACAGCGCACAGCTCTCTGAATTGATAGGGAGAGGCTGCCCCGCACTGCAGGGCTGCATGTGATCGCTAACAGCGCACAGCTCTCTGAATTGATAGGGAGAGGCTGCCCCGCACTGCAGGGCTGCTTGTGATCGCTAACAGCGCACAGCTCTCTGAATTGATAGGGAGAGGCTGCCCCGCACTGCAGGGCTGCTTGTGATCGCTAACCGCACACAGCTCTCTGAATTGATAGGGAGAGGCTGCCCCGCACTGCAGGGCTGCTTGTGATCGCTAACCGCACACAGCTCTCTGAATTGTGTTCCGTTGTTTTAGATTTATCCAGAAACGTTCGTTTGCGTAGCACCATGTCAAATAAGGTTACGTTTGAATGGCGCTATACCGCCGTTTCTTATCCTTTGCCTTTTACAGAACAATTTGAAGGCCGCAGCATTTATTTTCAATTGTTTTTATTGTGACTTGTTTGTAGTCTGCTAGTATGCATGTACTAATAATACATTCACCCCACTGTCCATTGTGAGTTCTATGCAGACGCAAATGGAAGCACGCAACAGTAACACCCCAACAGTAGGTCTTGTTTGAGCCAGACATAAGCGTCGCAGTGGGTCTGGCAACAGTGATGGATGCATTTGGGTCATATGGTTTTTGATCTGCGTATCAGGTGATATTTAGCTTAAGAGTTTCAGTGTTTTGTGTGGTGTGCCTTAACTTGCCTTTCACAGAATCTTATCTTTAGGTACCTTCAGAATGTGAGTATGCATTTATTATTATTATTATTTTTTTTTTTAATGAGTACAGCTTATTAATGATTATGTACCGCAGCCATGGTGCAGATGTTGATTCTGTCCAGTAACTTTTGTGTTGTTTAAATTTTTTTAACCACCTCTTTCATGCTTTAGCAGGTAAGTGCATGGGAAACTTGATACTGGAGATCTCCAGGTGATGCATTACAGTTGTCAGTATTATCACCTGACATGCAGGTGATGACACTGACATCTGTAATGTAATGCCAGTAATAACAGAGGTTGTGTGTGTTACTGACAGACCTCCCTTTTGTTTCTTTTCCTCCAGCGCTCCAGAATCCAGGTGTGGTTGTATGAGCAGGTGAACATGCGGATAGAAGGTTGCATTATTGTAAGTGGAACCTAAGGTGGTGTTTTTATTGAAATTATTCTTTTTAAAAGTGGAAAAATAAATCTCCTTTTCGGAAGCATCTAACAGGCCAGTCCAACAGGTAATGTAAAAATATAAGCAAGCAATCAAAAGGTGGTTCAAGTTGGGGGCTCCCGAGTGGTGCATCCAGTAAGGGCGCTCCACAGGGAGTGCAGGATGTGCCCTATAGCCTGGACATCGACGGTTCGAGACCAGGCTATTCTACAACCGACTGTGTATGGGAGCTCCCAGGGGGCGGTGCACAACTAGCCGAGCGTCGCCCGGAGGGGGGAGAGTTTAGGTTGGCCAGGGTGCCCTCGGCTCACCGCGCACCAGCGACCCCTGTAGACTGGCTGGGCGCCTGCAGGCCTGCCTATAAGCTGCCCAGAGCTGCGTTGTCCTCCAACGCTGTAGCTCCTGGGTGGCTGCGTGGTGAGTCCACAGTGTGAAAATAAGCGGACAGCGTGTTTTTCGTCTTCGCCGCTCCCGAGTCAGCGCAGGGGTGGTAGCGGTGAGCTGAGCCTAAAAAAATAATTGGACATATCAAACTGGGAGAAAATAATAAAAACAAATAATTGGCACTGACCCTAATTTTTATTAAAAAATAATTCATTTAAACCTATGGACTGCTTTGAGTAGTTCTGATATATAGTTTTATGAGGAAAAAAAGTATTTCTTGTTCAGGCGAACACTTCCCATATTGCTGCCCGGGTGTTAATGCAGGCGTTGATTTTGTGCTTGGTCTTTCAGGGTTTTGATGAATACATGAACTTGGTGCTCGATGACGCAGAGGAGGTCCACATGAAAACAAAAGCCAGGAAAACTCTCGGTAAGTTTCTGTGTACACTGGACCGCCGAGCATAGCGGGTGACTGAGTTCATACAGTCCCACAGCAAACTCACAAGAGAGTGTGACTCTAGAAGCTATGCACTCAGGTTTTCCACTATCCAGGAAACAATTAAGTTGTTTCCATGTGCAGTAAGATGCAGCATTGTATTTAATTAAAAATCCTTGCACCTAAGGGTGAATCTGTTTGTGATGTTGATGTACGTTCTGAAACCTAATGAGCGAGAGCAACCATTAGATGCAATGTGGATGTGTCTTTTAAAACAGTGCTGAAACTGTTTTAAATTACATCTGAAAGTAATGTAATTAAATCCATAGCACCCTGCATGTAGAAATAAAGTTGTTATTTCAGTGATATTTTACACCTAGTAGTTTAAATGAATCTGTTATCTTTTTTTGCAGGTCGGCTTATGATAAAAGGAGACAATATCACCTTATTGCAGAGTGTTGCTGTCTAATGCACACCAAGCTTCTTCACTGCTGAATAGCATCCCCAGGGCTGTGGAGTCACACATGGAAATAACGATTTCAATGCAGATAATATTTGTATTTTTGTACTGACTGTTGGAGCTCCAGGTCACATTTGCTTTTGTAACAGTGCTGGTTATGTCACCGCCAGTGGGATCTTGTTCACTGGTTATGTGCATTTCTTGCTCATCTCGTTTGTGTTACAATAAAGATTTTTGGTTGTTTTTTTTGTTTTTTTTGAGCCTTGTTAATGTGTGTAATCTTTATTTAGCCTCTGATGGCCAGATTATTATTTATTTGGCAGACGCCTTTATCCAAGGCGACTTACAGATGTCACAATGGAAGGTAATGATTGAACGATCTGCCACCAAGCAGGTTGCACTTGTGAAAAGAAAATAGCATTGCTGAAGATGCAAGACAAGTCAACAACAACCTTGAGTTGCTTCTTGCAGTTTCATCAACAGTGTTGTAAACTGCACTTCAGAATCAGAGTGTAAGTACCCTGCTGTTTCTAAGGATGTTGGTGTCTCCTATAAACACCTTCTGCACTGAGCTTATCCTCCACTCTTATTATTGGAATCTGACAAGAATGAATTTAGTCCAGCACTTGTGATCCAGGACTTGAGCCACCTGTAGGTACTTGTTTGTCATCTGCAGAGAAAAAAAGTAGTGTGCACTAACCAGTTGTTCAGGTCTCTTAATTGTGAAGTAGTTTAGAACTTTGACCACCAGGGGGTTCCCTAAACTGCTTTGTTGCAACCTATAATTGTACAAGTGAAGTCTCAACTTATCCATTTTACAGGTTGAGACTTTAAACAGAGAATGGGTATAGATATATTGTGATTAAGTTTAAATCTTAAGCAAACGCAGAATCTCTTGTCGTTTTCCGTGCGCCTAACAGCAACAATGCAATGCAATGCTGTTGTCTCCATCGCGATGAAAGCGTGCGTCATGATTTAAAATGGGTCTGGTGCAGTGCAGAGTCAAAGTCTGAAAATCCAGCATTATATACGAGTTCTCTCCTTTATAAGCTGATCTGATGGGGGTACCAAGGTTTATTTCTAGGAGATGTTGTAATATGTCACTATATTCAGCTAATTCAAAATGAAAGAATATCTGAATATTCGTTCGAATCTTGAAAGAATATTCAAACATAAAAACCTGTTCATCCCTTGAGTTATAAAATCTCTGATCCCCCAGTCAATAACTTTGTGAACAAGCCCTATAGCAACATGCTGCCCCGTTTTCCAGTAGCTATATTGCACAGCAAGTGCTTTGTGTTTGTGGTGCATAGTGCTTCCTTTACAAACAAATATATATGTATCGAGAGAGAAGCAAAGAGAGCACTCTGCGGTGCCCTGTCAGGCATTTTCACTTTGTTGAAGAGGGAGGTTTTTTTTTTTTATTACTGAGGAAGTATGATAAAAATCTGCAGTAGCTCGGAGGGTCGGGAGCTCATGAGCTCAGGGAAGGGGGGGCATGAGGTGTGGGGTTCTGCGGCAGGAACCTTCTCTATCAGCGAGGAAGCTGAACCGGAGAAACCTGTCAGAAGAAAGAGATTCCTAACTACGCCACCACAAGCTTAGGGTGTGGAGATCTAGCTGTTTCTGCAGGCTTAGGTTTTCACATCATTTTTATCACATATCAGCAGGTTTTGTTTTTTAGTTTTTTGCTCTGCAAGTTTCTGTTGGGGTCGATAACATTGGTTCCACCTGTCTTGTCTCTACGGCAGGAGAGAGATGGGTTCAAGTAAAAAAAACTGCCCAGATTTAGAAAGGGACAAACTTACACAGCACAGGGTGGCCCTCTCTCTTTCCCTTTCCCGTAGAGCTCTGAGAGAGATGGCCAGTGTGAGCTAGGATGCATTGCAACTCTATATATGTATTTGTATTTACTGTGCATTCAAATGATCTTAATAAATCTATATTATTTGTATACAGACCACCACCCTGCTAAAAGCCCACCCTGATAACCACCCTTTGGTAATAGTAGGCAAGTAAAAACTATAATGTGATCCTTTATATAAGGTAAGTTGCAGAATAGCAGTTTTCCACCCCTCATTATCCTTTCTTCAATTGCTTGAGATGCACCACAGTTCAAAGAGCCTGTATGACAATGAACGCAGGGTTATTTGCAAACGGAACCTGCGGCAATCAAGACAATTTTGCTGGCTTCAAAAGCTCAGTGGTTCATAAAACTTGGCACACTTCTGAATAACTTTATGGCTGATTAAAAGTAAAATTATTTTCCAGCTAGAATTGGTTACATATGAAATATCCTGTATTTGAAAAACAGTTCTAGCGTCATAACTAGGGTGAAACATCTTTTCGATACATTGTACTTGCTGCATAAAATGAAAACTCCCAGAAGGGAGTGCTGTGCTTATTTCACCCATGTGGATGGTTGAAGGCAACCCGCACAATCCTTTGGGAGCTGGGCACTTCTTCCATGAATGGAATCACTATATCAGGGGCGGCCAAAGGAGGCTCTTCGTGTGAGAGATTCAGGCCTACCTCCAGTCCTGAGCCTGTCTGCCTGTCCTTGTCGCGTCTCCTCCGTTCCCACAGCGTCGTGCCCGGCGGAAACCCCTGGCAGGGGCAGATTTCCATTTTGCGGTGGTTTCCTGTTTCTTTCTGTGTTTTGTTATTAATTGTTCTCGAGGGCTTTGTTCTCAAACCACAGGCTGTACCAACCTCCCCACAGCCAGCTCCACTAGCCAGGTGTGAGACCGCCGACCGACTGGCACATTCCCAATGCATGCTTTCAGTGCTTGTTCTTTATATAGAAATCACTTCTATCCATTATATAAGTTGTTTCCGTATAATATTGTTCCCGTCTCAACCAGAAGCATTTCCGTCATTTACATTATGTTTGGTTTGCTATTGGTGTCCATTTTGTTTGCATGAGGTTTGTAGATAATGTTATGTCTGGGCCCATTTCCTCTCTCACTGGCATAACAGCTATGCTGACCAATGGCTTGATCGGCAGTGCTTTATAAGGTTTAATCTGTAGGTACCATATAATGCACTTAGCATGGGGGGGGTGGTATTTATATTCGATATAAGCACATATGCTAATACAAGAGACTGTTTTTGTAAAGAATTGAATATAGAAGAAAATACACAAATCTATCATAGATCGTAATTTCCCTATAAGCTGTGGGAGACATCTACACCACGTAGCTATAGTGCTGGGGGCATCCATCACTTCTCAACAGTAGAGCTATGGAACCACATGGCAAAATGGTCGAATTTACCAGGCTTGTTGTCCTATTCCTTGCTGAGTTTCCACAGTGACACATTCTTCCAGGACTGCCCAAGACGCCGCTGGAATTCCACCTGGAACACTCCCCAGCTCAAAGCAGCCAGGCTTGTCCAGTGGGTGTGGTCAAATACGATGGTAACTATGATGTCCTTTGCAAGCTTACATTAGAATTGCACTAGATTTTAGTCTAGGCTGTTGCAGTAAGGCCAGTTGCTCTCAAGAGGCGGTAATCACTATGAATGCTCAGGGAGAAGTAGTTATCCCTTGAATGAGGACAGGCAAATAAGCAACGAGGCTGCAGGTTAAGACTAGAGTGAAATAAACAGCACTAAATGAATCTTCATTGAGTATTCTTTGTCTGTAACAAGCACAATCTATTTCATTGTGCCTTTCTCTTTAATTGTATGTGTCATGTTCTTCTTTCAGTCTACTTGGGACATTAGTGGATTTCAAAATTGGGTTCACACTATCAAGCTGTGAGGGTCAGGTACCATCAGGTACCAGTAAGACAGCCGATATTGCACTGGCCAAATCACTGCAGTGTACAGCTCATGTTCAATGTGCTCTAGAATATGCTATGTACTGCTTTGTATTGTTCATACAGTAAAAGGTAAAATAATAATAATAATAATAATAATAATAATAATAATAATAATAATAATAATAATAACTAAATAAAATCAGCAAAGAGAAATGGCTTTCACACACACACACACATACACACACACAAAAACACACTTCCAAAAAAGCAGGAACAAAAGCAGAGAGAGAGAGAGAGAGAGAGAGAGAGAGAGAGAGAGAGAGAGAGAGAGAGAGAGAAAAGGAGAAGGGAACAAAAGAAAGACAAGTAATGAAATTATAACAATACGGCGAGAGGCGAGGGGGACAATAGCGGGGAACAATCGCAGCGAGCCAATGGGAAGCGAGGACAATGGGGCAAATGACAGCAGGAGAATGGCCTCACTGTTTCCAATTAGACATTATCTCATAGACGCTGTGGCAGGTTTCATTGTGCTCCGGCTATTTTCAGCTCTCCCTTTGTGTTGGGCACCACTGATATTTCTTCCAGCGCCACACAGGAGTGGGCTTCTTTGTTGTGTGTTTTAATCAAATGTACAGTACTGTGAGGCCCCTTGGAGCAGTAAAGGGGGGGGGGGGGGCAGCAGCACTGCCACTGCCATTGACTTCAAGTTAATACTTGCAAGTGTTTTTAAACGGGACCCCATGCCATGGGCTGTTGCATTCATTTGGTGTAACGCTCCCGTGAAGCCGCGCCTCCGTGATCAGGATTTCAAGTTGCTTCACAGACCACTGCTCTTTGTTTATCAAAGCACTGGGGAAGTTCTGCCTTTCATTAGCCATTGGTCAGTGCGAATGCTCTGGAACAGGTGAAGTGGGTACCACAGTTTATGTTTGGGTGACTATTCCATTCACTTCCAATGCCTGCGTACCAGTCTCTTCTATACCGCTGTTTGTGCAACCTGGTGTGGCAATGCGCTTCTAATGCCTCGTTTCCTATGCCTTTTCCCAGGTACTGGGCAAGGGGTAGTTAAAGAAGGTTGCGTTCCGGTGTCATTTTCCCAGGTATAGCTGACTGAGGAAGTAGTAGAGAGGCAGCAAAAGGTCATGTTGGTTTGTGGGATTGATTGAATATATGCAAACAAGCGAAGATGGACGACGTTGAACAAACATTTGTGGCTGTTTTTATTTCCGGTCTTTCCCGCAGCTGTCAGTAGTCTTATTAATGAGGTTTGTTTCTTCTGCGTCCCACGAAGTAACAACTTTGTCAGGTTGATACGAACCTGTGCTGTCTGAGCTGTACCCAGGTAAAGGAAGTGTGCTCCCAGGTGCCATGAAAGCATTCCCAAACAGCTCTGCAGCAAAGCATACCTCCCCCTGAACACACCGAGCACTCCCAGCTGTTCAGCCCTGGCCTCTCCTAAGCACAGCAGAATTGTGTTGAGTTCTGTGCTGGTTATTTGTGTGTACAGATGCCCAGGGTGTCTAAGTTTAGACTGCTAAGCTCATTCCACTTGCCAGATTCGCACCTACTAAATTAGCAGATGTCCGAGTAGCATTCAAATCCATGGATCAGCCTTGTGGACAAACTGGATGTTCCTAACTCACTGTGCATTCAAATATTACAGAAATGCACTGGAAAAACCTCAGCGAACAGAATGAAACACTTATTCAGCTATTCACCAAACTTCTTATTTATCGCTTTAAAAAATAGCTGAGTTTTATCTGTATTTGACTTTTGCGGTTAATTAGCTTGGCTATTGGTTATTGCTTTACTGAGAAGGTGAGCTGGGCTTGCCAACATGCAAACACCAATCTGCCCCACATAGCACTGTGAAGCTGATCTTTGTGCTTCAGTCAGCATTGTCAATGGAGTGTGTGGTTTGATTTTGCGTTTTTTTTTTAAGTTTTTATATGTCTGTTTGTTAATGTTCAGAGTGTGTGTGTTTTTTTAGTCACATTTTATATGATTCTGACCTGAATTAAAAAACCAACCTGTCCTCCTTCATTTATTAATCTGAACATTGTTTTATGCGCTCATAAAAAGTTCCAGGAAATAGCTCTAGCTACGGTCATTGATGGGGACTGCGAATGACCTCATCCCCAGTCCTGACCTGAACACCCCCAGCCTGCCATCCAGCCCTGTGCCTCTTTCAAGCAGAGACTGGCACTTCTGACAATGATGCTACTGTTGTATTGCGATGTGGGCTAATGCTCATTGCAAATATATTACATTGAAATATTGTACCAGTAGCTAAAATGTGTTTGTTTTTAGTTATTTTTCTATTAAAGCTACTTGATTACATTTTGGATAAATATATGAGAACAATTTTTCCAGGTTATTCTTTTAACTTTTTATTTTAAATGGTGCTATTGTCCAGTTTTGTTGTAAAAAGTTAATGAAGTCTACTCCTTGCTCTTATGTTTGAAGGTTAATTTTCAAAACAGACTTGACTGAGCGGTTCCTGTTGCTTTTTTTAATGAAAATTGTTCAGACTTGTTTTAAAATAGAGCAGTGGTTTTGAAACAGCAAAGCAGCATGCATGAGGTGCTAGCACAGCAAAACCCTGCATGGCACATGTTAATAATTATTCAAATGGATCACCTGGGTTAACCTACAGCTGTTTACAGGACCACAGCCTTGCATGGTAAAAAAAAAAAAAAAAGATCTGTTGCGATTATCATCTCTTGCAAGAGTGCCCTCGTTCTGAGTGAAATGAAGGGGTGGGTAGCTTTATATGGTGAATAGATGAGCAGACAGAGCGGTAGGTACCCTATAATTAGCCATACAAGAGCAGAGCAGCTCCCATCTGCAGCAATCTCCCCAATTAGCAGGGTTTTTTCACTTTGTGCTACCAGCGTCTCTATCTGAGTTTTGTATCCTGTTCCTTACCCTGTTAGTTTCCACCAGCATGCTTGACTCTGAAGTGTAGCACCAATCTAAAGTTAACCCCTTTATCCCTGCTTCTGATACTGTACACCCCGTACAGTGCACGCTTAACAGTGAGTGGAGGTTATACTTCAATCAATCAATCAATCAATCATTCACATTTACATTTAATATAGTGCCCCATATACACAGGGAATTTGAACTAAAAACGTGATCAAACAAAAATGTTTTTATATGTGGGGAAGGGAGTAGATGCTTCTAATGTCCCTAGGTAGGGAGTTCCACAGTGTGGGTGCTAGACGGCTGAAAGAACACGATCCATACGTGGCAGTTCGACAGACTGTACACTAAGTAGGTCAGTCTCCGCACCTTGTATTCTCCAATCTGGATCAACTCAATCAAGCAGTCACATTCATTGGAATACCACTTGGACAGAACAGTTTGATCCAAAATATATTTCACGAAGTGCTTTAGGACCTGGTGAATGGTTTGATGGGTCTATTTAAGGACATTGGATCGCACTGGACAGTACAAAGGTGTCTGCCCCTGACGTTAGAACAGAACATCTATGCTCTATTACACCTGTAACGGAAAGGCACTCCAGGATCTTGTCATTTATTATTCATAGCATATTATTAAAAATCAATCAACAAAGATCACGCATGATTACAATAGTGCATATAGTCTACACACTGCACATAGTATTGCTTTGTTTGAGTTTCAAATAAAGTTTACAACTGTTTCCAGTTGTTTCTTCAAAAAAATAAAATAAAAACTAAAATGGAAAATTCTCTCTAGAAACAGTCTCAACAGGATTAACTGCAAGGAAGTGCGGGAGAGTTCTCACACTTTTTAGCAACACTGACAAGCTTGGAGCCAGTTAACACATTACCTGCACAGAGGGAGGTGCAGTAACTCTGGACAGCTATGTTATTAAATATGAGCCAAAGACACAGACACACAGGCAAGCACACAATCCCTTAAAGGTACACAAACCCAGCAACACACTGGGTTGTGCATAATGGAGCACTGAATAATGGGACTTGTTCTCTTCCCTCTCATACTGAGACTCGATCCAACCTACTATCAGTCAGCCAGCAACTCAACCAGCAACATGGATAGGAAGCTTGTATATACTGTATTACAGAACACTTTCCAGGGAAGCAATTTGCATTACAAGCTAATCAGTAATGACAGGACACAGAAGGGTGTGCTGCAGCTATAGCTTGTATCAAACACAGAAAGAAAGAAAGAAAGAAAGAAAGAAAGAAAGAAAGAAAGGTGATATACTTAAGAGAACCAACCACAAAAAAAGGAAAGAAAGAAAAGCAAAACTAAAGAAAGGCTTTCTAATCCATAAACTCTGGTTTCTGGCGTCTCCATGGAAACCGGCACAAAGGCCTGTCCTTTTCCTATTGATTGCTAATTGTATTCTTCACAGTTCTTTTTGTTAATTGTTGTCTGCCCAGCTCGCACTTCCTGCTGGGTTTTCACACAAAGGCAGGAACAGAAGGGATTAGAAATGGCACAGCAGCATAGACTAGCTGTACACTCTAACCTCACACTGCACAGGCACTGAGCACGCCACGGCAAGCAAACAGGAGACAGCGAGAAAACTGTTAACAGTTTGGGAACTGGAGCCTACTGCCCCCGTATCCACTGCCTTACAAACATGTACTGCAGTGGGGCTCTGTGCATGCAGGAGTGGGCAACAACAAAAAATAACACGAAACACACACTTTCATAAACATATATAAATGCTGCATCTCCCTGCAAGCCCATTTCAGTCAAGACAGGTAAGACAGAAGAATTCAGCACTCTACATAGGCTAGATAAGCCACAGCACCCTAAGACAAGCACTTTCGTGCCAGCCCGACACTTCTGACGGTGCCCATCTCTGAGCTATCTCTGAGTGTCTAAATAATTGTACTGCATGGTTATATTACTGTTTGAAGAATGGCATTTGATTACCAAGCCAAAGTGAAGAATTGTAACAATTACCTCTGATAATAAATAATGTACTTTCAAAGTTATGCAAATGCACTAGAAAGCACATACACACTAATTCATTACTGACTTGATTTTTTCAATTATTATTATTTTTATTTATTTATTTATTTATTTTGCAGTTTTTGTAATGCTTGCCTATTCAGATAGCTTTTTAAGTTGTAGTGCACTGAGTTAATTGTAAACCAGCTAAATCATACGAAATATGTAAGCCATGGATGCCAAATTATAAGTTTGCAAGAGTGCTTGCATTATTGTTCTCTTTAATCATTTTGATTTTAATAGCAGGTGAGTCTCAATGAGCTTCTGTAGTTTATGCACAGCACGTGTCTTTCACCACAAGCCACAACTTCAGACTCACCTTTAACTAGGATTTGTTTTTGCGTCGGCTAAAGCGAATCCCAGTGCCCGCGCCTTTAAGGGGGAGGTGAGTGGCAGGAAAAGCTAATGTTGGAAACAAAATTGCAGAAAGTCAGAGACGGGAGAGAAGTGACGATTAGAACCTGGTTTTATAAACCATACAGTAATATAAAGCAAAATACAGTTACATGAAAGTTAACTGGAGCGGGGTGACGTGCCGGGGAACAGGGGAAACCTGCGCATTATATTCGATTTTGAAGTAGTCCGGACGAAAATATTGCTACGGTAAAATAAGTGATCAAGCAGTGCTGGTTTTCCGAAGTGTGGTGAGTAGCTGTTTAGTGTTTTTAAAAATTCATGCAAAACATAACCCGATGTGTTTGCATTTATTGTGCATAGCAGTGTACCTGTTAAATAATATCGCCGATTTCTAAATTAAAAGGTGTTATTTAATAATAATAATAATAATAATAATAATAATAATAAATAATAATAATAATAACAATAACACAGTAAACAACACCGTATTTATTATTATTATTATTATTATTATTATATTTTGTTTGCCATTAAGCAGGTTACTTACTACTTCACAACTTGTTAAGAAAAAGGCGTTCCGAAGTTGCTGAGATTATCGGTAAATATTTTTGTAGTAATTGTGCACTACATTAGAGAGAACATAATATCTTTTAAATGGGTGTGGCAAAGAAAGTAGCCTAACAATTTAGTTCAAACCCACGTCAATTATAATTCATGTACATATATTTCTCTCTCTCTCTCTCTCTCTCTCTCTCTCTCTCTCTCTCTCTCTCTCTCTCTCTCTCTCTCGTATTCAATGGTTATCTGTAAGTGGTCGATATCGTGCGTTGGATGTTGTATTGAAACACAGTAACCTGGCCGCAACAGTAATGTATGTCATGCAGAAACTTGAAAATACTGCTACAATAGCTTTTGTTTATTTCAAATTTGCTTGGGGTATTAGCGATGTGGCGTATGGTGATGTTTTGTTTTCTAACACATAACCCCTTGCGCAGCCGTCTGGACTATTATTACTAATACCAGCGCCGGCAGACGTTAGCTGATCAGTCCGACTGCAGAGGTGGCAAGGTGCTATTGACGTCAGCTACAAAGACGGTAGGCTGGGACCAAAAACAAGCTAGTATGTTGTAAAAGTCGGGGGGGGGGGGGACCAACTTTGACTACGTTGGTCACACAGAAAAGCACATGTGGGTGTAAGGGAGACGTGAAATTCAGTTCAGAGAGAAGCAGGCTATCGGCAGGCGGTATGTACCCTGTCAGATTACTCTCACCTGAGACCTGTGCCAAACTGAAAACCGTGTTGAAATGTGCCCGTGAAGCCAAATTAGTTTAACGGGCACATGTTGGTGAAGCAGTTTTTTTTTTTTTTTTTGTTTCTTTTGTTTTTTAAAAATATAAATACACATAAGCTTATTCCATATTCAAATTCCTGTCAAAAATACCCGGGCCCACGTGTGGCAGCCACCTGTTTCAGAACAAAGCGTTTTGTGTTGCCTCTCGCTTTCGTTGTTCCTGGACACAGCGCTTAATTGTTTCTACACTTGATTTCAGAGAATGTGGAAGTGACCATATTGACTTTGTAACCGATGTCAGGTCTGTGTGAATCCACAGCAATTGTGTGCTAAGGAGAAGTTGCATTCTAACAAAAATAAAAGAACAGGTTGAATGTGATAGATTATTATCGTTTCAGTGGCTATAAGACCACACTGCTTACCTTGCACAGTGCTCCAATAGATCAGTGGCATGTGCAATGCTGGCATGCAACTTTAAACTGGGCCAGCTCTGTTTAAACTCATGTCAGCGTGCTATATCCAAGCTGTAAGGCTCATTTAGGAAAGGTCCTTGGGGTTTATTTTAATGATCTAAGCAGTGGTGAATCTAAATAACCTTCATAGGTGGGTTGAGAAAAGAGTGTTTAAGCTCATCAGGGGCAGGAAAGCAATTTTAAATTCTTAGTTCTCACTCCAGTAACTAAGGATTCCTGTTGAGATGACCTGACGGAGGAAGGTGTTGCTTTGCCTTGAATTGCCTGTTTTGATTGCGAGCAGGAGGGGAGGGGAGGGGTTGTTTGTTCCTCCCACCAAAAGGTTTTATTACCTGGGTGTCAAGCTCCGATTGTTCCTGAGCACGTTGCCGGGTTATTAAAGGGGAAGCTACAAAGTGTCTGTGAGTGTTGGCTTCGTGCACTGTGACTTTACACAATAGAGACTATCAGCAGGGAGTGTCTGCTCCTCTCTCTCTCTCTCTCTCTCTCTCTCTCTCTCTCTCTCTACTGTAGATCAACCTTGACAAGCATGTAACCCTGTAGCCCTGTGAACAAAGATCAGTACCTGGATCTCAGTGTTGGGTGTTCTAGCAAGGTCATTCCATGGTATCTGCTTGTAAGTCTGCAAGACTTGATATTCTCTTTATTGCAAATAGTATTGCCGGACACAGCTGCAAAATGACCGAGAATATTGACCCAGTTGCACCCAGTATTAACTGTGGCTGTAGAAGAGATGCTAACTTGCAGAGTCTTTGGGTTTGCTCTCTAAGGTTCAGTACTTGAACCCAAGACCTGCCTCCCAGTCCTCAGCCTTAACCATTGGGCTCCGCTGCCTCAAGGTTTGCCCAGCGCAGTCAAGGTTCATTCCGTTAACCAATCAGGAAGACAGAAAGAGACATATCCCTTTTGCCGTTTCAGGCCAGCGAAGCACACCTGCCAGTTAGTGACGGCTATAAAAGGCTCCTAATGAAATCCATTTCCTTCGCCCGTCTAATTTAGGGACACAGCTGCCTCCTGACTAGCAGCTCATGGGACGGACATGCTCCGCCACTGACCCGACAGGACAGGAAACGGGATGCGGTATCTAAGAGTGACCACTAGCGCAATGCTTACTGTTGATACATTTCTCAGCAGGAACTTGCAGTCTCTGGAGCACAGTGCTAGACGCTAACCGGGTTGTCAGTCGTCATCTCCAGCAGAATGATATCCATTAACCTATTGAGCCAGGTCTGATTGCAAGGTGGTTGAAGGACATTCAAGTTTGACAGACAAGCAAAGCAACTGATTCAGAAAGGCGTTGGACTTTGCCTCATTTCTTTTTGTTTACTGTGCAGACAGGCACGTCCACTTACATTACCAGAGGCTGTTTAACTGTTTCAGATACCTCCAGGGTGCATTACTGCACATTACCTTTTAAAACCATAGTAACTAAAGTATGCCATCATTAACCCTGGTGTAGACAGTAGATGCAAGGAGCAAATGGCTGACAGTCTGTTGTCGATTTTTCCTTTGAACATTTTTTAACATGGTGGCAGGTTTGGCATACTCTTAATGGCACGCGACAGAGCAAGCAAAAGTCAGGCTTCTTATTTTTTATTTTTTTATTTCTGTCTTTGCTGTTCCTGGAACCGGGTTCGTTTTGCCTTTATTTAAAAACTGCTTTGAAAGTAAAACGTGTGTTATCTTGTTTCTTATTTTTCACAAGTTCGTTTCCTGGTTTGGCATCAACCAGCAAATGTGTCGACACGACACCCTCAATTTATCTTTGTTTTTTTTTTTAATTTAATGGCTTTTTTTTTTTTTTTTTTATCATTTTTTGGTCGATTTGTAAGTGCTGAGAAGGTGGAATTAAGTTGCGTTTAGATTCTTGGTTTGATAAACATGTTAATGCACCCCCCCCCCCCCCCCCCCCCCCCCACACACACACACACACACACACACATTCCCCCCAAACCCCCCAACCCCCTGGGTAATATACCGGAAGCCGGAGACACTACTGCAATAACAGCGCTTGATCAACAGATACAAGGCTAGCAAACAGGATAGCTCAAAAATAACAGCTACCCCGAAAAATAGACTTTGCTTAATTGTTGAGGACTCTGCATCCGATTCATCACCGCTATTATCGGGTAAGCTTAACTAAAACACCTCTTTTATTGTCTTTGCCTTTAAGAATAAAAGAACTTGTTTCCAACAAGGCCTACATCACACTATTAAAATATCAGTGCGTATGTTTAATGTATATTATTATTATTATTATTTATTATTATTATTATTATTATTATTATTATTATTATTATTATATTATTATTATTATTATTATTATATATTATTATTATTATTAAAAGAACAGTTAATAATATTAGCATTAGCACTTTTTTTCACCTTACCCCCTTTTTTTTTTTTAAAAAAAAGTTTTTTTCAAAAAAAACTAAAAAAAAAATCAAATGATTTTTATATTATATTTCTGTGTGTGTGTGTGTGTGTGTGTGTGTGTGTGTGTGTGTGTATGTATGTATGTATATATATATATATATATATATATATATATATATATATATATATATATATATATATATATATATATATGTAATACACACACACACAGAGTATATGGAAGTTCAAGACACATTTAGGGTACATTGAGTGTGGAAATAATATTTAACAGGTTAAATCTGAGTAATTGTATCCATATTTTGAAAATTGTTTTGGAAGTTTTTACAAATGCCTTGCAGAGTGTATTAGATATGCACATTATTGCACTATTAAAGAATGACTTTAAGTTGGAGATTTCTTAAATCCAAATAAATCAGTAAGTATATAAGATTAAGTCAGTGGTATACAGATTCAATATACCACAATAACAAATATTGGCAAGTAGGCTTCCCATTGCTCTGTCAAAGTCTGGATCACCATTTATATAAGAGTTGATCAAAATCACAAATGCAGAAAAAAAAAAAAACATTTTAGCAAGTTATCAATAGTTAATCAGGCAATAATACCAATTTGATTGATTGAATCAGCCTTAGTTTGCGCTGGGTATGGTTATAGTCTTATATATAAAATCTGTAGAATAGGAATAAAGCCAGAATGTGTGATTATCTGTCAATGTTATTAATAACACAGATCAAGATGTAAACAATATGAACAGCCGTATTCCTACAAACTGCTCTTAGGATGGGTATTTTTCAAACTAAAGTTAGTAAGTGAGGTCAATTAGATTTTCATTTTAAAAAATAAATCTCGTTTCTATTTGTATTTCAATTAGAATTATTGTTATGTTTTGCCTTGTTAAAGTAGTGTGTGTGTGTGTGTGTGTGTGTGTGTGTATATATATATATATATATATATATATATATATATATATATATATATGTAAATTGACGTGTTTCAGAAAGTCGAAAAATCAAGATCTTTAGTTCTAGAACCTGTCGCTACAGTGAGTGCCATTCACGGTTTTATTTGAAAATACTGCATAGAATTGAGGGGGGACTCCCCCCTGGGACGTTTTTAGACCTGCAAAAAAAAGCAAAAATTTATTTTTAAACGTTTTGCAGTAGGATGTGATTTTAAACAAATAGTCCTGAATTTAATATATTATGAATTATTATTATTATTATTATTATTATTATTATTATTTAAAACCCAGCTGTATTTGTAAAAAGCTTCAAAGCATTAGACCTGCGCTCAAAGTCATGCATAAGTGGGGAGCATTGAGTCCAGCTCTTTCAGGTAATAGCAGTTGGCTCAGTTGGCAGCTAAGACACAGGTCAGCACTGCTGCCGTGATCTATGCCAGCTTATTTAAAGGGGCAACTTCGGCTTACTTTTCAGATTGATGAAAGCCTTGTGCAAAAAAAATGTATTTGTATTCGGCTGTCATACCAACAGTACTGTATTCGTTGAATGTGGTTCTGCTGAGCGCTTCTAATCACAGTGTAATTACAATGTAGTTACAATGCAACTGCATGTGCATTGTGTGTGTAAGGCTCTACTCTTTAATTACACAAGCAGTTCCAATTCCAATGTAACCTTAAGCAGTATTATATTAAATTAGTTCTTCGGTCCAAGTTGCAGCTCTAATAATATTAAACATTTTCATTCGAGTGGGTGTTCTTGCTTTGCTTGTGTGTGTGTTTAGGGGGTGTTTAGAAACTGAACTCTGTGGACCTCAGAACTAGAAATAAGTTTCACACTGTGGTTCTGGATACTGCAGTCTGTCAGTTTGGCTGTCCTGACTTGCATTGCGTTGGATGTCTACTCTGTGTTTTATTGTTTGTTACAGTGAGTTTGCTTTTTAGTGGTTTCGGTTTGGCTTTCTTGAGCATTGTGAAGTCTGTTTTGTTGTGCTTTGCTGTACAAAGACACAGCTAGTAAATATTTAAGGACGAGGGTCAAGTCAACAAGCACGGTGTGAAAGAATATCCACGTTTTCATAAATTAGTTCAGATTTGGTGCTGAAGTCAATGGAGACCCTGCAGCTAGAAAACAAAGCTGTGTTGCCATTTTTCTGTTTGTTTGCTTCAGAAAAGAAAGTCTTATGTGAAACCAAGAAACTGCTTAGGTACACTTTTCTAGTGTCTAGTTTGGTAAAATGAATGGTACTGGGTAGATTTACTAATGATTGGAGCTGCAAGTCTAAAAGATGGCTATCGAATGATAAAACCATGGGAATTTTCCCTGAAAAGTAAATTGATTATCCCCGAAATTGGCAAAACACACATTTTTCAATTGCTTCTAGAAAACAAAGCCTCGTTCTCAAACAACGGTCCGAACACTTAACTCAGGCACGTTATGTCTTCCAGTGGCAAACACGTTCTAAAAGACAAGGAGCGCCATGCTGAAAAGATCGCGAAGTATGCAGTCATGGAAATCTCTGCGTTGCATTACACTGTTCGGTGGTTGAGCATATACAATTTCCCTTGGCTTCAATGGGCCCTTTTTGCCCGCTGGATAATGATCGATTTGCTCTGTATTTAGAAGCAGCTGCTTGCAGGTGTCTGTTCCAGATAAGAGCCTTTAGGGTTGTGGCTGCTGTATTTCTTGTTTGTGTTTTTTTTTTTATTTTTGCTTTAGAGAATAGGAATAGGCTATCAGATTTTGTAAGGAGGCTTTTGTGGCAGTTTTGCAAGCACCTTGTTTAATTGCAATCCGGGTTCCTTTCAGTTTGATTATCAGCTCATACTGGGGTACTGACTATTCTACCCGAGACTCAGATTTCCTGACACATTTACAGCATTTGTTACCTGGGTTTTTTTATTATTATTTATTTATTTATTTATTTATTTGCATGTTTTGTCATTTTTGTTGTGCTATGGATTTTTATTGCATGAAACCTTCAGAAAACTGCAATTGAAATACGCATGCATATTCTGTGACACTATAATAGTCTATTCTGGTTATTTTACTTTTGGCAAATAGACATTTTCTTTACCAATCTAAGATTTAACATCAAATTGTATATAATCTACCTTTTGCAAAATGTATTTAGATGGATACTGGTAGAAAGATATTCATGCACACATTTTAAAAATGTTAATGTGTAAACTAGCTTCAAGCAAACTATCAAGTCATCCTTTAAAATGGATTTATATGAAAGATAACCAAGTTATAGAGAGAAATGGTATGCTGGTATACACACAGTCTTTGTGTGGAATTTTGTGCCGCAGAGCACACTAATTTGTGTTTTTACAGGGTGCTTAATACATGTACATCTCATTAATATTTTATCTTGTTCGGACTGTCTCAGAATTCTCCATGTTCGCTGATTTTTAATGCATTTTAAATGATTTGGCAGGTTGTTTTATCTTATTAAAAAAAAAAAAAACAATTTAAATTTCTGTTTCCTGTGATCAATGTATTTTTTTTTTTATTTGTCAATGATAAAACCAGTTTATACTATGTTTTTAAGTGAAGGTAGATGTTGATTAGTTTTTTTAAATTTTTTTAAAATTAATATTTAGATTTTTATCGTCAATTCAGAATTAAAATAAATAAATTTAGCAGGTCAGGATTCTACAGATGTCGACAAATAAATATATATATATTATATATATATATATATATATATACTTCACTCAAATATTATATAATATATATAATATATTATATCAGTCTCCAGTAGAGGGTTGAAAATAGTGAAGAGTTTAAAATCATTTTGATTTAACTTTTGATAAGTTTATCAGAAATCAGTAGAGATATCACTGTAATCACACAGTTGATTTAAAAATTAAAAATAAAACTTCTGCATTGAAGAAATGTCAGCCTTAAAGTGTCCGTTCTGATAAACCTGTGTGATGTGTTTGCTTGTAGTCGCCTGCAGATCAAGACCTACAGCTCTGACCAAAGGTTTTGCATTACCCTATAGCACTGGTACTCAAATCCGGCTCTCAAGGTCCATTCCAATCAGGTCCCAAATTAGTTAATTGCCTCTTAACTATTTTAGAACCTGCTGGAATGGATCTCGACGGCAAGAATTACCACTTCCCTGTAGAATGAACTAATTTTGCTTCATGAAGTCGAGTGAAACCTGACGAGTAATGTTATGTTAACATATTGAATTACATACTGCTTTTTATAGTTAAACAAAAAAATCCGACATGAAATTCTGTACTACTATTCTGGCTTCCAGGAGACTTCTCAATCCTAAAATTCTAGGTGATGCAAAGCTTTTGGCCACAGCTGTACAGTCTCTCAAGACTGGCTGGGTTTGACTGTGTTATAAGGTGATATCTTGAGTGAGACAGGATGATCTCATACAACTTTAAAGGTAAATGGCATCAATGTATTAGAAGCTCCCTAATAGACTTGTAGCTGATTAACTCTGATTTGCTGCTGCAAACTTACCTCTAGATTTACCTTCACGGTGACTTATTGTTTTAGCTTGATTTGATTTTAAAAGAATTCTCCACCTCGGCTTTGAACCTGCTAACGAATCCAGAAACAGTGTTTTGCTTTTGCAAGGAAAGTTTTCTGAAGGTAAGTGCTGTTCAGCGTTGCTTACGCCCCCCGTTTTGAATATGCATTATTTAAGACAACGTTAGAGAAGCTTTGGACAAAGTCATTTTGTTGTTCACAGTTTTCTCGTCGGAAATGTGTATTTGTTCATTTATTATCGCTGTTGAGGCATGGTAAAAGACCCAAATGAAAACGTAAACCCTGACAAAAGAACCCTACCTTTTTACTTTTTGTTCTCGTGTAATTAGCACTGTGTAATAGTCTGCAGCAAGAGGGAAGAAAAGAAAACTCCTGTTATGGGGTCTGTTTTAATGATTGAAACCGCGTCAGATCACAATCTTGCTGCCTCACCCTGCTCTTCTGCGAATCTCTTTCCACCTCATTTCTTTGGACTTTTAAAGTTGACCTCTTCATGGTATGATATGGTCTTTGCTATGTAGTGGGATCAATCAGTCAATGTTTTTATCATTCTGCAGTAGACTCTTGAACTGTACGTTTCACTGACACGGGGGGTCCAGGTATTGTGACTCTGGAAGTCATAATAGAAGTTGTGTATTGACCCCTTTTGAAAAATCGCACTGGAATTGTCATTAACATTAGTCTCACACTTTTTTTTTTTTTTTTTTTTTTAGTAATGTTTGTGGTACTGCTGACAACCAGAGCCATTCTGAAACAAATGTATTTGAAAACACACACCGTCAATTGCTTCTGAAATAGAAGAATATAGTTCATATTTTCTTTCTTAAAACTTGTCCCATGATATCAACTCTGTATTAAAATATGATTTCTGGTTTATTGTATTCTCCACTAGCCGCCTGTGCACCCTGAAAACAGCCACTGTTGGCTGAACCATCTTATTTGCATTATCTGAGGTAGTTTCAGCTGCCTGGACACTCGCTTCCTCTCTTCTTGAAGCTTTCTGGTCACTCAGAAGATCAAACACCCCTGGTCGTTCTGCATTGGTAAAAAGGGTAATACCATCTATGGGGTATTTGAAGATGGGACTATGTCTATCAAGGTATTTAGTGAGCAAAAGGTCTGAGTGAGATGTAACAGGCAATGCAAGCGGTAAACAACACTTCAGTCAGATCTTGTAGTTTTTCCGGAATAAGAAATCAAAGATAAGAAGGTAAGACATGCTCAGTGTTTCAGCTGCTGTTAGAGTCTGGGTCTGAGCGATTGACAAAGTGACATCCTTGGTGGGGGGGGGGGGGGGGGGGGGGGGGGGGGGGGGTGTGTGACGCTCCCAGTATTGATGTAATGTGTGCTGGTTGGACACTTTTTTGTGAGTCGAGGTGTGAAAAGCCTAAAGCTTGCATTTTTCCTACGTGGAGCAGTGAAATAGATAAGGTCTGGTACCGATTCCGTGATACTGTTTCTAAACTTGAATGACTTGCTGCCTTCCACACAGACACACACACACACACACACACACACACACACACACACACACACACACACACACACACACACACACACACACACACACATCCATGCATCAGAGTGAACCTGACCCAACCTTTAGCAAGCACGGAGTGATCCAACCTCGAAACACGTACGCACACAGACTTTGGAAAGTTCTTCAATGGCGATGCTGTGTGCATTCAAATCTTGTTTTAGTTAAATAGTAGGTATAGATATACCTTGCCAAGAACTGAAAAAAGATTTCTCATTTAATAAAAAAATTGTATTTGTTTCTTATCCCTGGTCGGAGCGGCAATGCAATTACAATAACACGTTAAAATAACAAAGAAATATATCCTTTAACTTATGAAAATGGCGTTCTATAAAAAGAATGTAGGTTGTTTTACACAGTTGACCTGGTCACCTTTATGCTGTGAATGTTGTCTGTCATTAACTGAGCAGTTAAAACCCGTTACTGAAACCCAGGCCTTGC
Organism: Polyodon spathula; assembly: GCF_017654505.1. Taxonomy (NCBI): domain Eukaryota; kingdom Metazoa; phylum Chordata; class Actinopteri; order Acipenseriformes; family Polyodontidae; genus Polyodon; species Polyodon spathula. The sequence goes on along the minus strand of NC_054558.1, from coordinate 6,638,807 downwards.
TGTTAGTATGTGATAACTGACTCCAGGACCATGTATTATTCTGTATAGAATACTTCTCCTGTGAGTCTGATATCCCCAGTCTGCCGGCCAGGAAGTTAGTCCAGTTCAGAGAGAATAATCTGCTTGTTTCTGTCGGCATGTTTCCTCTGCGTTTCCAGACGCACAATTGTATCCTGTTTGTATCGGAACACGCGGCTACACAGCGCAGACAGGCACCTGACTGGACAGCCCCCTGTGAGAAGCAAGTGTCGCTGCACTGCAGGGTGAAACAAACAGACTGCAACTAGACTGCATTATGAACTGCTGGGGTTCTGCACTGGCAACTGTAACACTGCCAGCAGGGTGCATGGCAACGCTGACGACCGTAGTTAGCCATGTTTTCATCACTTTTGAGATTGTTCCTTGTGAAACTTCAGTATGGAAGCCTGTGCCGAACGAGAACCTGCGATTAGCCGTTTTCTGGCTTCTGTTCCTTTATCCTCAGCCATAGCCAGGCTGTGTTGGTTTATTATTATAATGCTGCCGCTTGTAAACCTGTTTGTGGATCTCTTTCCCCTGTACAGGTTTTGAAAATTAAGATAGACCCCTTGTTGATCTGGACACACCAAGTAAGGCCGGCATCACTCTCATTGCACTGAATTCCAGTTGATTTGTACTGATCTGAAATGCTGTCTTTGAGTTGCTTGCAGTTTGTAATTTGATTGAATAATATTTTTTGAGTAATATAATAATAATAATAATAATAATAATAATAATAATAATAATAATAATAATAATAAAAGAGAAAATCACTTTTTGTTTAATAATTACAGTACTGTGTGTTTTAATTCTACTTTCCAGAACAAATAAAGTAGCAGTTTACTGCAGCAATCAGGCCTTAATTCCCTTCCACAATACCCCTCTGTTCCTCATCGAATGCATGCTCTAATTATGCTGCTTGAATAAGGTTTAACCATTGAGCCTTAAACCGCTCTTCCAGTAGGCGTTCAATACTAGGACCAGCAGGCTCAATTAAGTACCTGTTGGGTTCTCGTTTTCCCGGCACAATGAACAGGCCGCGTCGTCATGGAAACAAACAGCTGCGATGCTGTTTATTAAAAAGCCCTCTATTTACTATACACCGATTGTGGCATACACTCAAGGGCTCATTAAGGCAGAGCTGTGTTATAATGTGTGTTGAGAAACTCAATGCACTGTAAGTTGTTTTTTGTGGGTTTCGGGGGGGAGTTAGCAGCGGCCCCTGAAACGGTCCTTTTAGTCGGTTTTGTTTCCCGTTCCTTTTCTAGATTACTTATTATAATTCTTATTATAAAAAGCGGTATAGCCATGGAGCAGTTCTTGTACAGCACGGTGACGTGTTTGTTCAGATTGCTCATTTCTTGCTCTTATATATTAGATGTAAATCATGTTTTCCCAAAATGCTTTTTTTCCCCTTTTGTTGTCTGCCCAAAACCAAGCTAGGCGGTTTGCCGTTTTAGAGTAGACTTCCAGTGTATAGAAGATTGGCCCAATGAAGAAAATACAGCTTTACTTTAGTTGCAGATGATATGTGTAACACACATGCAGTTTTATTGGAGGATTTCACTGTTGATGGTGTCATTTGGTTTTTGTCAATGTAGCGTTACAACTCTCTTGTAAATCACTGCTGGCAAAGTAATGTGTAGGACCAAAGAATTCCTTTGGATTGATAAACTTTTTCAATCCAAGTATTTGTGATAAACAGTAGCTGTCTGTCCAGAACCTGCAATACAATATGATCAGTCTGTTTCTCCCTCTTGCAGTGGGCTTGTACAGATCCATTAGTTTCCATTTATTAAAGGGACTGGTACACTCCTGGAATGAGACAGTACCTGGTGCTAGGGCAGGGAGGGAATCATAGACATCTAACCAAACTGTGTGCAAAACACCGCAGACAGTGTTTTCCTGGTTTTATTTGTTGTGTTTATTTGAAAAGTCTCACTTTGTTGAGTTAGTTCCATGTATGTGTATGCAAATCCACGACACGAAGTTGGGACGCCCCCCAAAGAACCAGGAAAAAAGTTTCTCATGTCCCCCCCTTGTCTGTTCATCTGCATTCTTTTTCAAATCATTAATGATTTTTATTTAGGAGGTCTGTGCCGTTCTATCCCTTTGCAGAGGAAACCTCTTCACAAACAAACAGTGCAGTACTAGTAAGTGGACCTCCCCCCCCCCCGCCCCTGCCTTTTTGGTGACCAGTCCCCTCTGCTGGTGTACAGTAGCTAGCCTGTTGCACATGTCATGCAAATGCTGTACTGGGGCTGCTCTTTGTTGCTTTAGGTCCACCGCATGTGTATCCTGAACTCAGAGTGCTGTGTGAGAAACCAGTGAGAGAGGCACATTTCCATACAGGAAAGTCACAGTGCTGTGGGATCCTCTCCCCTGGTCCTGTCCTGCCTCTTTGGTTTGCCTCTTGGCTATGTAAATGCATTGCTACCTTTCTCAAGACAACAGCTTGGAAAGAGGTCTCTGTACAACAGGTGGAGGCAACAATTTAGAGGTCTGTATATTATTATTATTATTATTATTATTATTATTATTATTATTATTATTATTATTATTATTATTATTATTGGTGATTTTAAGGTTTTTATTTCAGTGTTATAGTTCACTGAAGTCAGCTTTTCAGAACTGAAAAGAGACTGATGCCTACCAGAGGTGCTAAAAACGTGGGCTGTGCCGTACACCCTGTTCATATTAACATTATCTATTATTCATGGTGGGTTTTTTTTAAAATTATTTTTCATGTTGGTAAATGCACTAATTGACAAGCTCAGAATGCCTTTGATTTGCTCTAGGTGAATTCTGCCATATGGCAGAGCGCTGGTTTATACCACAGGTTAGGTACTTCTGTCTTTCTACAGAGTGCTATGTCTGCTGCTTTTCTGACTCGCTAGGTTTGTAGATTCGTTTTTAAACAAACGCTGTTTCAAATGTATTCATCTGCGGAAATTACTATGATTGTATTCCTTCGTATAACAGAATTTATAAATGATCCTATCAAAAAGATACCATGCAAGGAAACCGTCTGGAGTAAATCACACACGTTCTGCTGTTCTTGTGCATTCTATTTTAACCCATCAAGTACCAAATTAATTCCTCTCTGGGGCAAAAAAAAAAACGGAACACAAGCTGTATTCATGCCATTTGATACATTACGTTTAGACTTTACTTTTATGGTTCACAAACTTAGATTAGGAGTTCAAGAGGAAATTCAAATAACAGGTAGATGCCAGTTAAACATGATCCTACATGTTGCAAAGGATGCGGTCCTCAAATGAGGACAACGGCACTATGGGGTAATAGGTATTTTTCAGCCACTTAAAAAATTAGAAGCATTAAACATAAATAAATGCTTTTGTTTTTTCTCTTGTTGTTGGTATAATTAGTGGAAACAGCAGTTCTGACCCATGCGGTCTGGATACCATGCTTGTATCTTATGTCGTTATCTTTAGAACATCTCGCCCACTTGAGATGAAACTTGGTATGGACTTGGTGACAGACGCCTGCGTCTTACAAAAACGTAACCATCATACTGCGAAAGTCCCTAAGACCTCATTGGCTCAGATATCCCTAGAGAGGGAACAGGTGCTTATCGCCGTAGATCTCCTGCTGGAAAAGGATAACAGGTGCCCCGGGCAGTGGAAGCACTGTAGCTCACAGCTGAGTTAGTTCTTCTTGAGCAAGTAATGAGCACTGATGTCCGTACAGTCCTTGTTAAAAAACCCTCAGACACTCATTTATAAAAAATAAAACCTTTTATTTAGAGAATTATTTTACCCTCAATTTTTTTCTCTCCCAGTTTAGAATGCCCAGTAATGTTTTCCCCTGAACGCAGCAATTCCACACACAGGTCAGGAAGACCCAAAGGTTCAGTGGGCGTCCTCCAATCCCACGACCAAGCCAGTTTCTTCTTTTTCACCCAGGAACTCGAGAGTGGATGGAGGACAAAGGCCAGCCCCCCAGGTGTCTGCCTGAGCTCACTAGTCATCTGTATGCCACCAGTTTAAAAAAAAAAAAAAACATAAGTCTTGAAGCTTTCCTGCTGCGCTTGCCAGCCTGTGTCGGCTCTGACTTTTGAAAGTGAGAAGCTGACTGACGCCTCTTCTGGAGGTTTATCACAAGAGTGGTAAGGGAACGCTGCAAAGCCAGAAATACCTCCCACATTCCGGCCCCCTCTGCCTACTGCTGTGGGTATTTATAACACATTGTGACTGCTGGGTATGTCTTGCCAGCAGCAAAGGCACGAACAGAAGGGAAAGTGAGATAGCATCAGTGACTGTGCAGGAAAGGGTGGTACTGCCCAGGAGCCCGTCCGGCCACTAAGAATAGCAGGATACTAGTCAAGCAGGGAGAAATAACAGGTCTCAAAACTGCGTATACAGGGCTCTCTCTCTCTCTCTCTCTCTCTCTCTCTCTCTCTCTCTCTCTCTCTCTCTCTCTCTCTCTCTCTATCTGTCTCTCCCTCTGTCTGTCTTTGTCTCCGTCTCGCTCTCTCTCACTCTCACTTCTTCTATCCCAGTCTGTGCTTATAACAGTATATGTATAACCCCAGGTTTTCAGACTGTGTGTTTGTTTCCGAGCTTTTTCAGCTGCATCTGTAAGGGTTGCGGTAAGGTCTGGTAGATAAGCATTGATTAACAGCGTTTGCTCAAGCCCCTTCTCTGGACAAACAGACTATACAGTACTGTATGGTAAACAACAGTCTCTTGCATGCATTGTTGTGACCTCTAAATAACAATGAATGAGACTTTAAATAGTACCCTTTTAAATGGTGGTTGAGTTGTGTGCATGAGACTACAATAGGAATGGTAATAAATCTAAACCCTTGGCTATTAGGGGTGCAGAACTGCAGTTGAGGGATGTAATGTCGGTCCTCTTCCCCCCGCCCGTTGCAGGGGATATTGGCGCGCTCCAGCCCGGCATTGTTGCACTGCCACACTTCCTGTGTTTTAGTGCTTTTGTTTCAGGTCTATTGTTAAGACTTCCTTTTGTTCCTTCTTTCTCAAGAAGGGATTTTTTTTTTTTTTTTAATTTAGATTTTCATTTTCCTACCAAAAAAAAAAAATAACACTTTCATTTTCTTCCCTCGCATTGCGCAAGTTTATTCTGCGTTTTATCCCCTCATTTCTGTGGCACAGTCCCGGGGATCTGCACAAAAAAAACAAATTCTGTGCTATCTTTAGCTTCTTTTAAAGAGGATTCTACCTGGTGCCCGTCTTCCTAAAACTTGTTTCTCCGGAACGGAAAAAGTTTTTTGCTTGCCCTTTGTCACACCTATCCGTTTCTCAGTCTGTTCCTAGTGTTCCAATTTTTAATTAGCGAGTTGTTATTTTAAATATTGCACCAGGTCCATTAATCTCATCTACAATGACAGAGTGTGGGACTGCATGTAGTAGACAAGTCATTTTTGCTTCATACTGCGCAGTTACGGTATTGAATGCACATCTGCATTATACTATGGGAGAATGCCCTCCTCGCCTCCAAAGCTACATCCAGTTCAACTATGTTGTTTTTAAACCTCAACGAGAGACACTACCTTTTCTCTGCTCCTGTTTTGTACCATTTTTTTTGTGTTGTGAATAATAGCAGACTTCTTAAATCACTCAACATTAAAAGAACCTTCACCCCACCACTTTTTCAATACGGTATTCCGATAACTTCGATTTAGTTATTTAGAATTATCCTTTGTCTCTCTCTCTCTCTCTCTGTTTACTCAGGATGTGTGATTCGAGCCCCACCTCTCTGTGTCGCCGCGGCAATGGGGATGTGACCATGGTGGGCCTCAGTGTGAAGTTGGAGGAAGAGGAGGCTGAGGTGGGCAGGGCCCCAAGCCGTGACACTCGGCGAACCTCGCCATGTGATTGGTCACTGCAGCCCCCCAGCAGGGGCGGGACACCGCGCAACACACACACCCCCTCAGTGAGTTCTAGTGCAGGCAGAGCACCCTAATGAACTGCAATATACATTGCCAATCCAACAAGTAATCTCAAACCTTTTGGATACTGTAAGACTTTTCAAAGAAATGTGTTCGTTATTCATACGATCCGCAGTGGAACATGTTAGTGTTGTTGTGTCATTTATAAGTAATGGGATCTTGAAGTTCTGCACATACGTTCCATTGACGTCATTGCTTGAGAATTGCTGTCAGACACACAAGGGACCTTGAGTGTTGCAGTGATCGCAATTTCTTGTGCCACTTGCTTTGTTTTATTTTATTTTATTTTATTTGCCTAAAAGCTGCTAGAATCATTTGCATAAGCCCCATGCAGTTTTAAAAACAAAAATTGTTAAAAAAAAAAAAAAGTGTTATGTTAATGGCGGTTTGGATTGGGGGTAACTGGGCTTGTTTTGTCTGCCAGGACGGCTCCCCAGGCAGGGGACGGACACACGGACCCAGCCCTGGCCCGGTCCAGATACCCCACGAGAGACTGGAGCTCAACCAGAACATGAGTGAGGGTGAGAGACAGACTGCGCTCGAGCGCTGCACAGTACCAGGTCTTCCGCGCAGACTGCTTACAGCAAGACATTCAAATGCATCACCAAGATCGCTATCTTCTCCCAGCTTGTCGTTTAATGTTTACTGGGTTATGTTTTACTGCACTGCAATACCATGGCCGGTGTTTTCCATTGCTGACAAACTGCCCACAACATAGTAATTGCATGACATCACTAGTTCACCCACTGTGGAAAATCACGCCCAAGAAGTTTGAACTGAAATCTGGAAATCTCATCTGACACATAAATGCGTTTCCCTTTCGCGTGTTGCTGTACGTGTGCACTTTACACAAGTTCATCTTTTAATTAAAGGTGACACATTTAAATACTATGAAGTAATAAACGGTCAGCTCTAGACTCTGATGGGATGGAACGTGTTTTAATGTAGTTTTTCCTCTTCTTCAGTTATGCCAACCATTGAAAAACTGCTGAGCAGCGAATGGAGAGACAAAATCCTAGGAAACAACAAGGAGCTCAAAGGTGAGGTGAAAGTTCCCTTCTTTCCTCAGTGCTGGTCCGCTGGCTATCCCTTAGTGTCAGATTCGGAGTTAATATTCAACCAGGGTCTGTGGAGCCAGCAGTGTTTAAGGCCATGGGCACAGATTAACACAGTTGACTCAGATTAACTTGGGGTACAGTTCAGAGAACAGAAGCCCTAACCCTGTGTGTGTATGCCTGTGTGTGTTGGGCAGGTACCCCTGATAGCCTGGCGGAGAAGGAGCTGCAGCTACTGGTGATGATCAACCAGCTGTCCAGCCTGCGGGACCAGCTGCTGGGAGCCCACTCGGAGCAGAGGAACATGGCTGCCATGCTCTTCGAGAAGCAGCAGCAGCAGATGGAGCTTTCCAGGCAGCAGCAGGAGCAGGTGAGGGGAGGGGGGGGGGGGGGGGGGAGGGGCGCGCTGAAGGCGCACAGCTACCCTCTGCACCTGGGTTTAACACATGCACAACGACCTCATTGGTAGGCAGGTCCTAGAGGTCATGCAATGAGGGTCCCCAATTCATGCTTCTTCTTTTTTGTTGTTTTTTGCTTTAGATTGCAAAGCAGCAACAGCAGTTAATTCAGCAGCAGCACAAAATTAACCTGCTTCAGCAACAAATCCAGGTAAGGAGAGCGTGCCTGCCCTGCCGTTCACAAGCACAGATCAGAGCCTGACATGCTGCTAGCTTTGCTTAGGTGAGCACTGGGAGTACAGCAGGGATTCTCTTGCAGCTCCTGTAGAGAGTTGAGAATTGTTCTCCATACACCAGCCAAGAGACTACAGCCGTGGCCAAAAGTTTTGCATGACCCTTTTGAATGAACCCCCTAGTCGAATGAAGCCTGCTGATAATGTTACGTTAACATATTGAATTGCATATCACTTTTGTAGTTTTCCATATACAAGAGGAAAATTTAAAAATATGACATTTTGGCATCTAACATGAAATACCATACTACTATAGCTTTGATTACACCATATTAATCTGCAGTCTCTATCCTAAAATTCTAGGTGATGCTAAACTTTTAGCCATAGATGTATTTAGGGCTAGTGTTAAATTATATAAATGCTTATTTTAATTTTTTATTTTTTTTTTAAATAGAAATAACAACTCATTAATTAGATTCTGAAATTGGAAGTGTCAGACGTTTCTACAGTGTTATGGAATAGTGCTATAGTGAAATAACTAATTAAATCCAGCACAGTCTTGTGCTAAGCTGTCCTCGCTTGTCTTTGTTTGCAGGTGTTTTTAACGCTGTTTGTGTGATGTGTTTCAGCAGGTCAACATGCCCTATGTGATGATCCCCGCATTCCATCACAACACGCAGGCACATCCTGTCCCCTCTGACCCCCAGATGGGACTCCCTATTCAGCCCATTCCTTGCAAACCAGGTATGTGTGGACAGGCAGGAGCGATGCAAGTGTATAATGTACTTCGATATATGATTCGCTGGCTGTACGTTGTGCTGTGGGGTGTTACAGCTGGTACAGGATAATACATGCGTACCTATTAATGGCTTGTTAGATAAGAACAACTATAGGAAACAAAAGAGAATAGTTCCCAGCTCACCGCAGACGGGTGCATGCAAATGTGTTGTTTCTCTTTTGAAAGGGCATTATTAAGGAGAAATCTAGCTACATAAATAAAATGAGGTGCAATTGTCCATCAAAGTCAATGAGTCCTATTGTTACATTTGTTCTCAGCTCAGCTCAGCCATAACTGAGATGCAAATTTGTATTTGAATACACTGATCAGCTGGGAACTTTTTGTCCTTGAAAATGAAACATAAACAGAACTGTTCACTGTAGTCTATATTCCGTGAACAATTCCAAACGTGAGGTTTGACGTTTCTGAAACCCCTCGCTTTTTATTCTAGAAATGAATCCATACAATTGATACTGGATCTTGCATTAGGTGCAAAAGAAAACCACCTTCTTATTATTATTGAATATTATTATTTGTATTGCTGTTGTGATAATTGTCTCTACAGCCATGTTCATTTTGATGCTGACTGTGTCCCTCCCTCTCTCTCTCTTCTTTCTCTTTTGACCAGTTGACTATCCCATGCATCTGCTTCCAAACCCCCACCCCACCCCCGTAAAGAGGTCAAATGGACCAGTCCACATGCAGGTGCTGTATGTCGTTTCTACAATGGAAGGTTGTCGGGGGTGGTGGGTAGTAATGATAGTGCTAGAGATCTAAGAATGGATTGTTTAGGACTAGTGCTCATTAGTAAGATCCAAGTAATGGCAGTGCTAGAGATCTGAGAATGGAGTGTTTCAACTAGTGCTCATTATTAAGGTGCAGGGTAATGACAGTGCTGGAGATGAATGGATTCCAAATGTTTGCATTTCAATCTCTTCCAGGAGGGTCCTCAGCCCTTGAACTTGACCTCCAAACCAAAATCTCAGGAGCTGGGAAAGGCCCCCAGTCCTCAGTCAATGGATCTGGGACAGGGGCACCTGCCAGCGGGCTACAGACCACCCCTTGATCTGCAGCACAGCCCGTCTAGATCCGGTCTCACTCTGGGTAAGTAACCCAACATCAGTACAAATTTGAAAAAAACATGCCCAGTTGTGCTGACCCCATCCTGTACCCCCACAGGGTTCCTGGGCGAGGGAGACGCTGTCACGAAGGCGATCCACGAAGCGCGCCAGCTACTCCGGAGCCACGGCGCAGGCGGGAGAGAGAGAGACAGCGCCGGCAGGAAGGTGAGGCAGAAGGGAGGCTGTGAACTGAGTGCATGCATGATTGATCCTGGTTGTTGCTGTTGTGCACAGCGGGTTGCTGACGCAGTCTGGTGTTTTTGTTTCAGGATGGATCAAGAGGGGAGGCATGCCTTCTGAGAGAGAGGACAGAGGAATGCCAACCCCAGCACCGAGCTGCCGACGACAGCAGCGACTCGGAAGGTGTGTGTGTGGGGGGGGGTGGGATCGGGAGCCTGCAGGGAAACAGTCAGTTTGTTCGTATTGATGCCTCTGTGCGATGCACAGTGTTGAGCTGCCCTGCCTGACTGTCCTTCGGTCACCCCAGCAGGAGGACTGTCGGCAGCCGGCTCCGTGGGGTTCCCCGACTCCAGGGCACCCTCCGCTGGACACATCAAGAGGCCGATGAACGCCTTCATGGTGTGGGCCAAGGACGAAAGGCGGCGCATCCTGCAGGCTTTTCCAGACATGCACAACTCCAGCATCAGCAAGATCCTCGGTGAGCCAGCCCTGCGTCCTCCATGACCAGTCAGACCCTCAATAGCGCTACACTGAGAAGTGCTGTAAGAAACTTCTGGACATTGAGAAAGACCGCTAGTCGAAATGTTTACCGTAGCTCTTTCACAATGTGTTTACGGGCAGTTTTGCGACCTTCACATATGTAACGTTGGCCACGAAATGTACAAGATATATTTTGGGAGCTATAATCTACAAGCTGACAGTTACGGAATATAGTCTCGATTGTCAGTTTTACTCCTGCTCACTCTCTCTCTTACTCACTGTCCTCTTTTACAGGCCTCCCCTTACACTCACTCCCTCCTGCCCTCTTTCAGTCCCTCACTCTATCCTGCCCTCTTGCCCTCTGCTTGTGTATAACCTGTCTCTCGCTCATTGTTTTGTTCTTGTCCTCACACTCGCTTGGTCTGTCAGTCAGGCACTGTGGTTTATTTTAGACCCGGCACCTGCTGCTCTTTCTTTTCTGAGACCCGATCGCCCGTCTCGTTCTTCATCTCGCACAGTTCCTGTTTCATCATGCTGGCATTCCATTCCTTTGTCATCAGAGAGGGGTTGGCAGATGTCATCTCTAGTGCCTGTGTGCCTCCCTCTCAGTCTCACCTCTCCGTCTCTAGGCAACCCTTTGTCCACTGGGCCACATTTTTTACCACCTTCCCAGTCCCCCAGCTCTATACACTCAGCCACACTGCTTCCCTACCTCCCAGTCACATAGGTTGATCAACTAGGCCACACTGCCTGGCTGCTCATCCCTGATCTCAAACCACTAGGCCACTCTGCTTCCTTCCCTCCATTGCAACTCTCTTCACAGAGCCATACTGCCTCCCTTCTGCAAACAGTAACTTGGTTTTTGTTTTACATGTAGGTGTATGAAGCCTTAATAAAATACAGCATACAGAGCTGTCTTTGTGTTTTTATAATTGCCTTTTATGTTATGAAAAATACTTTCTTGCCACTTGCAGTTAATTGACAAGAGTTCAATCGTGTGGAAATGTAGGAGTTAGAAATGGCATGCATGTGGACTCTTTACCTCCTAACTAACCCGTGTGTGTGTGTGTGTGTGTGCAGGGTCGCGCTGGAAGTCAATGTCGAACCAGGAGAAGCAGCCCTATTACGAGGAGCAGGCACGGCTGAGCCGGCAGCACCTGGAGCGTTACCCCGACTACAAGTACAAGCCGCGGCCCAAACGGACCTGCATCGTGGAGGGGCGCCGGCTGCGCGTCGGAGAGTACAAGGCCATGATGAAGAGCCGGAGACAGGAGGGGCGGCCAGGGGGCTACACAGAGAGGTAGGGACTGCACAGCTTCACACACGCACTTCAGCCTGCTTACGATTGTTATTATTATTAGTATTATTAGCCCTGAAGATATATTCGAGGTTCCTGTATGCATGCACGATTTTGAGTTTGACACAATTCCAGAGCTGTGATGAAACTCGGTTAGCGCTGTGCGTTCTTTAACACAAGTTACTGAGAGTTTCTCTGTTTGGGTATGTAAGCAGATGCGTGTCCATGTATGTATGTACAGTCTGGGTAAACATAGTAGCACCTGCTATCTGTTTGGATGTAACAATGGTTATCTACTTTTTTTTATACTAATAGCTTGAATTTTATATTTAGAACTTGTTGATATTTAATATTATTTGTAGAACAAAGGTGGCAAAGAATTATTTTTACACAAGACTTCCGGTTTACTTTTGTAAAGCAAAATGCAACAATGCTTTGGGAAAGGTGCTATATAACTGATTGTAATTTCCTTTTGCTTTGTTTGTCAGCCAACCAGAGCAGCTGCATTACCCCTCAGCAGAGGCCCCGCCCTACCCTTGTCAGCCGGTCTCCATGACGACGCTGGCCATGCAGTCCACCGTGCTGGAGCGCTACCTCCCACGTGTCCTTGAGCCACACGGCCTGCGACCGGTCGGGGGGGAGGAGAGGGATAGGGGACCACCCCCTGCGGAGAGACACCCCAACAGTGAGGGAGAGGAGAGCGACACAGGGGAGCGCAGTGAGGGGGAGCTAGTGGTGCTTACAGACTGAAGAGTCATAGGTCAAAGCTCAGTAGCCAATTCAATGACCGCCAAGAACTCTGGGAAATGTATTTTTTTACCTCTGACTGATGTCAGTCAAGGTAGTAGACATTTTTGTGGGGTAAAGTTCTGCATACATAAGTAGACATTGTAAACACCCCAACAATACATTTGTTTCATTAAGAATCTGTGGTCACTGTTGCTGAATCTAGGCGTGGCAGAGTAAAAGAACTGGCACAATAGTTGTAAAGTAACTACACTTTTAATTGTGCAAAAACATAACAGCAAATTGAACAAAATAGAAAAAAAAACAAAAAAAAAAACAGCTAGTAATTAGTTTTTCAAACCAAATTCTTAATTTTAAAAACAAAATGTATAAGGCCATCAGAAACTTAAGCCTTGTGTAGTTGCAGTGGCCCTGACCCCTGACCCCTGACCCGTACCACATCTTGAGTGAAGACAATTGTTCAACTGCAGGGGACACAAATATGGCAACTTGGAATATTATCTGCCTCAGAGGTAAGATAATATCCTGGGTAAGATTTCCTTCTTTAATGATTATTGCCTAGTCCTTGCCAACCGTGATTTAGCACTTCGGTCAATGAAATAAAAAAAATAAAAAAACAGGATCTTCCTGAGAACTGTTAAGTTTTATATTTGTTATTTAAAAACTAATTTTTCTGTCTCCTCATTCATTCTATTTATTTTTTTATTTTTAATCATTTGACAAGGTGTCCTTCTGCTGAAGGATTAGCGCTTGGGTATTTTAAATGTAATATTTTTAATTGCAAAAAAAAAATACAAAAAAAAGTGATGGAGAAAACCCCAAGGTGGTTTTTGCTCTGTCCTGTAGCTCCCCTGCTCGGGTGAGAGGCTCCACAGAGCAGCTCACCACACTGGGACTAGAAACCAGCGCGTTGTGTTAAGCAGCTACACTGTTTCTATACTACTGAAAGACAGATGTCAAAGCTTTAGTGGGTTTTTTTTTTCTAAGAACGTGTTACAGCACGTTCTGGTCAGATCTGGATACCATGCTGCAAACCCCTGTGCACTGCAGGAAGAAGGTGGGAGTATAACGTCAGGCTGTGTTCACCCTGGGCCCATTGCAAGGGTTTGGTCAGCACTCTGTTTGAGTTAATCAATGAAGATCTACTGGGTGAGCAGTGGATTTCTGACTGTTTTAAAGCAGACTTTCAGTTTAAGCCTTAATCTTAATAAATGTGTTTTAGTGGTAATGAATGACACGTGGAGCTCTCTCTTCGCTGGTTTTCATAGCCTTGTTGTGCGTCGTTTAGTTTGGAAAAAAAATTACCACGAGTACATTTCATTTGAACTAAAACAGCAGATGCATTTAAAATCTGAAGTTAAATTTAAGATTTTAAAAAAGCGAGGAGTACATTTCCTCCAAGACTATAAAATGAGGGATGTGTATAAGGTTCTGGAAACCAACATCTTTAAACAGGGCTTTCTGTTCTAGCGTGTAAAATGCCCTGCTTCAGTGATTTAAATGTCTTATTTAGATTCATAGATTTATTAAAATGTGGACTATGCTGGAAATCTTTGTAAAGAGAAAAAAGAAACTTTTGGGGACTTTTTTTTTTTTTTTTTTTTTTAAACAGAAAACATTCAACTCCGCGTGGCTGAGCTAGTAACCCGTTCTTGTAAATACAGATGTAGAATTTGATTATAAAATCTGGTGTAATTTAAGCTGTATATTTCATGTACTTTATTTAGACACATTTTATGCGTTTGTTTGTTCGTTTGTTTGATGCAATAAAGAGATCCTTCTCTCGTGCTGCAAGATTGTGTGTGTCACTGTTTGGTTTTAAAAATAAAGTTAAAGCACGCACACTGGCACACGTACCATGGTTCAGATTACCAAGAACAGACCACGCTGCACTGGGGAGCTGAAAACTTAGAACACATTTGAGCATGCTTCAATGTAACCTTGCCTCGCTGTTGCCTGCGTGTTTAGCAGTTTTCATAAACTAGCAAACAATGCAGTTTGTCACCTGAAACACCAGGACAAGAAGACAACGACGACATGATGAAATGTACTAGTAAATTCTGCTACAATACAAAAGTAAAGATTTTCTGGGTTATGGACCAGGAAATAAATGGTTTACAGAAATATCTTACCTCAGGCCTCCCCTCTTTTTGCATAGCTCTGTATTGTAACCACATTCCCCGTTATTGACGTCATTGTAACTGCACAGCAGAAAACAGCTATAGGGATGACCAGTGTGCTCTTAATGAGCTAAAACAAAAACAAAAACAAATCAAAACTTCAAAATTGCATGAAATGGAAAAATATATATAAAATTGCAGCAAAGAAACTGACAAACAGAATAGGTTAGTATGGCAAAACTGAGACACTGCTTCAGTATTTATGCACTTTCTTAAACATTTAATGCAAAATATTTATTTTATATCTAATCAGGCTACTGATCTGCCTGCAGCCTTTTCAAAACCATTACCAGCCTTACCTCTGAATCAAGAGCAACGCTGCAGACAAGCCAGCTGTACATAAAACAATGTGGACCACAGCGCCCTCTTGTGAATGAGACAGACACGTCGGGATAAAATGTCACATTATCCCCTCAATTAAATACTCATAATACACTGCAGCCTAATATATATATATATATATATATATATATATATATATATATATATATATATATATATATATAAATAAGATGCATGGTTGAAATCTCACAGTGGGTTTGCAAGACACGATCAGCAATCTTTGGAATTACTGCATTGTATCTGACGATGGTGGCGTTCAGCCTTCACCAGGATTCAACAAAAGAAAGAGCTACTTGATTTTTTTTTGTCTTTTAATGCAAATATTTACTAGCCAATGTAAAATAACATCTTCCAAGAAGTACATACACAATTGTACAAGTGCCACTGTACACCAGGAATTTTCACAAAATTACAGTATTTACAGGTTGCTGTTGTATTTGCCCTCTCACAATACAGGAGCGCTGGAGCACCCCCCACCCCCCTGCAGCACACTCACAATACAGGAGCGCTGGAGCACCCCCCACCCCCCTGCAGCACACTCACAATACAGGAGCGCTGGAGCACCCCCCACCCCCCTGCAGCACACTCACAATACAGGAGCGCTGAAGCACACTCCATTTCAACGTTCTGTAGATGATTAACATTTAATCTTCCTCCTGTAACAAACCCAACACACGATTCAAACAGTTAACACGTCAACAGCATAGAAATTCAACTCACAGGCATTCTGTACAGTTCAAGTTAAACTGGGTCAGTACATTCACAAAGGTAATCATTCGAAGCAGGGCAATGTTATTCTCAAGACACACAACTTTAAAAAAATAAATAAATAAAATAAATCATTGGTATCCAATAGTGTTGACAACATGAATGTGTGTTTGAAATGAGAGTGGGTGTGTTTGTGCAAGTGTTTTATATAATAATTGCTCATTAGGTATCATGTAACTGCCATTACATGTTATTACACAGCACTTAAATCAACCAAGTTTAGGACCACCTAAGATTACGTTAGATTAGATAGCCATGAGAAGTGCTAATCAGGATCTGTTCAGAGGTGCGCTACTGCAGTAGTTTAGATATTGACCTAATGTTTTAGTGGGACTTATTATTACAAAAAGCACATTAAGTTATTTGCAAATACTTATAGTAACATCAAAGCACTTACATATGACTTAATTAGTAATTACTACCACATTTTCTGTATAAAATATAAATAAATACGGCATTGCAACCATTTAAAAATGCACATATGATATTTTTTATTACACAAAAGGCTGGTTTCACAGATGCATTTTTAGCAATGGCGGCAAAGGTTGGCTAGTACCAATAGGAATGTGTGAAACCAGTTATTAGTGACTGCAGTCAGGTCAGGCTGATTTCACACCGAAATAATGAACCCTCAGAGAGCCCTCACTCCTGCGATTCAGCCCTGGGCTTCCCGGAGGCATCGTGCTGGGGACAAACTATCACGACATTATATTAATACATCAAATGTGGCAAATGTATAATTTATATTCTAAGTCAAGTAAGACGGGATCACGTTTTAATATCGGTGATAAACTTCACCTAGGAATGTCAGCTCTTCCAGTTGAAATGCTACGGCATTCAGTCACTGTGTCACCCAGTTTTACAATTTCAGTAAAGTCCAGCTGTGTTCTACACGCCTTCAATTCGCCCCCAAAAATCTTCATTTACTTTCATTTTGTATATTCTTACTTCAGAATATATGTATTTATACATTACCCATTTCAAAATACCTTTAAATAATTCACAGATCATTGCAATTATTAATTAACCCTCACAAATGAATGGCTTCGTTAGTAACCGAGGCTGAAGTGCAACACTTGTTGCAAATTATATTTTTTCAATGATAAAAACAAGTTAAAGAAATCTTTCCGATGAATTAATAATTAGCAGACACTGGTCTATTTTGCATTAAATCTTATCCCTAAAACAGGTAGGGTTTGTCACATTAATAAGCAAAGGTATATACACATTCCTTGTGAGACAAAAGGATATTAAACACTAATAATAAATGGTGTAAGTTCCATTAGATTCGGACAAGGGGTGCCCAAGATATAGCTTAGCCAATCAGGAGTGAGTACCGTGGGCAGGTAGGTCACAGTGTTCTACATTCACAGTATATGGAATATCTTTATGTAATAAATGCTTATCTCCAGGTTTGTCCCCCTGCCAGGGCCTTTCAGAAAGGGGATCGTGCCTTTTTAAAAAGTTTACGTTCTAGAACACCAAAACAATAAACCTACCCCAATCCGAAAAAAAGAAGCTTTAAAATTCACGTACCTCTACTCCTCCCATAATTCTGCTTCCAAAGTATGGAATGCACCAGAATCGCTACTATTAGACAGGGGGAGTAGAACAAAAGACAGAACATTCATGCAACAAACTGAGAGTGTGGGGCAGTAGTGAATGGATCGATTAGATCTACAGGAATACTGATTTACACACGTTCGGTTTATTGCAGGAATTCATTCAGATCAGCCCCTTGTGCAGCATTCAGAGGGGAATTCCAATACATCTCCAACGCACAAATATTAATATGGTCCTCGTGGGTTTTACAGTTTTGATTTGGCCACCTTGGCACAACATTCAGCCTGTGTAGGATCTTCACTACCCACAATTCAAATGACATTCAGGCAAATCAAGAATCTGGCAAAATGGTGGCCTGATCATCCAACTAAAACAGACTTCATGTATTGTTGTGATGTGCTGCAGCTAGACATGGAAGGAGAACAGGAAAGGGAGGGGCTTGTGCAATGTGTGTTACCCCCCCCCCCCCCCCTTCACCGGACTAACTAAACCAGTGTAACCTCAGTTCCCATCTGAAAAGTGCTTCTGCGTCTCGTTTGAAGTCCTTAAAAAGACTTCAGGAGGAGCTGCCGCTGCTGTGAGAGGCCAGGGATCATTCAGGGATCTCTAGTGCCATCACTTCAGGCTTCATCTTGAAGTACTGATTGAACCGCAGCACAGCGTACCTGAGCAGACACACAGAGAGGAGGGTCAGACAGAGTGTGCAGTGAAATACAAATCACAAAGCAGCTCTGATCACTAGCAATCAGTACACACAGATGACATTTTACAAGAACCAAACTAAAAAGCTAACATTGAAAAAGATATTATATATATATATATATATATATATATATATATATACACACACACATACATATATATATATATATATATATATATATATATATATATATATATATATATATATATATATAATATACATATATACACACACACACACACACATCTATATCTATATCTATATATATATATATATATATATATATATATATATATATATATATATATATATATATAACAGTAGTAGCTCACCCGAGAAAGTCAAAGTCGATAGTGGAGTACTTGGCTTGAATGAGCGCCCAGAAGCCCCAGAAGAAATGAGAAGCCTGCAGGACAGAGATGACACTGCATTATTAAACTGATCCAGTCTAAACAGGGCTTCTTACAAACAGCCAGGAGCAATGGGACAGTGAAAAGCAGGGCTGCATCCGCAATGCCTGGAATAACTACTTGTAACAATCCTCCGCGGACAGTCTGATCAAATTCGGATAAGCAGGCAATCGCCAAGATACCAATACTAAATGAAACGACATCAACCTAGAGTCTTAGTGTCCTATTAATTTGTGCTAAGGAACGTCCTTACCAAGTTTCATCAGAACTGGATGAGTGATTCTCCATATACTAAAAATGTAAGTGTGACTTACAGAGCTTATCCACAACAATACCCTCCTCGCAGGGGGATAAACAGCGGCAGTGTTGCAACGACATATGAAAACGTTACAGTTTCTCCTGTTTGGTTGAGCAGGATGTCAGGTAGAGTAAAAGCAGAAGCGTTCACGTGACCAAGAACAAACACACTCAAGAACACCACTTTCCATTAAAACCCAGCAGACAGGCTGGACCAATTCACTGAGATCACAGAGTTTACTCTTCTGTGACGAGACACATTCCCGGCTCACCACGATCAAAGCGGGCTTGTTTGTTAAACAGACACAAAGGTTCACATCACTGGGAAGTGTCCTTAGATAACATTATCCCATGGGCCACATAGGAACACATCACACAAGGGACTGCATTTCCCTAGTGACCCTGATGTATTTTAGTTACTTGTTTTATAGGCGATTTGCATATACACATTAAGTCTACAGTGGAACTTGTTCCTCAGGTCTGTCAACAATTAAGAAGAAATAACCTACTATTTTAACACACTCCATATAACACTATGGCTTAACTTCAACATGCAGAGACCCAAGTTTATAATTCAGTTTAACAGTCTATGCATGTATCCAGAGCAGAGAATGCAATACAAACTTATTTTTATATAGCGCCCTTCATGCCACAGCATCCCAGACCGCTGTATAACATTAAAAAAAAGAGAGAGCTCATGTGTGCAATACACTCCAATTATACAAAACCAGTCATATAAAAATCATATTTAAAAAAAAAAAAAAATCAAAAAACAGGATATTTTCAATTTAGACTCCAAGCCAATGTTTCAACCTGCCTAACATCAACCAGCAACAGCACAACAGCAAAAAGCTCTGATTTAAGATGTTTTTTTTTTTTTTTTTTTGGAAAAACTAAGAGTTCTACATTTTCTGAACTCCATGAACAAATAGGACTATACAGAGTTAGTTACTCTAAACCCAAAGAAATGTAGGCTACTGGCATTAGGGAAATATCGTGTGTTAGGGGCACCTCCCCATCTGAATGCCCTGCTGCCTGGAGTGTTAGCTTGGTCCCTTCATCTAAACGGATACTGGAAGTGTTCTGCGGGAGAGAGAAGACAGTGTACAAGCTCTACAGAAGAAGCGCTGCAGACTCACCAAAGCAAACTTGTTGATCTGCACGTAGAGCGTCTCGATCTCGCACTCCGTCACCTCCTCCCCCTTCTTGGTGAAGCGCTTGTAGGCCTGCAAATAGATGTGTAGCCACTGCATCTGGAGCTCCCTGCTGGGGTAGAGGGAGTAGTCCACCTCGCTCACTCCTGGCACGAAAACACACCCAAACAAGCATCCAAAACACACACAGGGCACGCAAAGGACACAACACAGACCAACGCAACACCCACCGACACGAATGCAAATCAGACCAGCGTTCCAGCAGACACACACACCAACGTACGCACGCGCACACACGGGGGGAAAAAGTGGGGAAGAGTTAGAGAGAGATTTAAAAAGCATTCTCACATGAGGGAGCAATACTAAGAAGCGCTTTGCAGCATAAGGCATCAAGGACTTCATCTGCCTGTCGTTTGCATGCCAGATTCCTATTTTAATAATGTATGCAAATGCTTCAATGCGTTCCCGCTACTGCTCTGGGCTGGATGGAGTTATCAACAACACACAACAATAACACTATGTAACACAATTTTTGTTCCTGGGTAGTAAGTGTTATTTCCTAATTGCTTATGCCTCAAAAGTATAGAAAATGGCTATTATTCCCCACAAACTTTGCTTTTGTGACCAGGACAGTGATATTTCAAAGTATCACTATTTCCAATGAGAAAACGTGGCATTTGTATCTTTTCGTTCACGTAAATTTCGAGATTTACGATTACACTGTAAATTTACAGTATAATCATAAATCTCAAAAAACTACTCACTTCTAAATCTTTTGTAGTCATTTTTGTATTACTTTAGTATAAATACATGTTCATTTTTGGATTCGTATGTTTTTTTCTGACTTTATGTGAACGAAAAGACACACATTTGCCCGTTTTCTCATTGGAAATAGTGATATTTTGAAATATCACTGTCCTGGTCACAAAAGCAAAGTTTGTGAGGAATAATAGCCATTTTCTATACTTTTGAGGCATAAGCAATTAGGAAATAACACTTACTACCCAGGAACAAAAAATAATAATAATAATAATTGTTACACAGTGTAATGATACATTTACTTACAACCTTCTCCACCTGCTGTGGAACAAGAGCTACAGCCCCAGCATTAGGGGAGCAGGGACCAGGGTAGCAAAGCTTCAGAGCTATGGGAAAGGATTCTGCATTGACCCCATGGGCCATGCTGGTCTTCACTTACCTGCAAACTCATTGAAGTGGTTCCCAATGTCAAAGGCTTGGTAATTGTAGCTGGCGTACTCGTAATCTATAAATCTGACTTGGCCTGAGGAAGCAGAGGAGGAAATCAGCAGCCATTTAGGAATCAAATTAACCCTTTCACACACGGCAACCTCATATAACAATGCCATTTGTTCCCCTCCATATAAAAGCAATTGATATACATTCTGCATCGAAACTTTATTTTCAGCTATTTTCAATATTTCAAGCATGAAAGGGTTAAAGACACAGAGAAAAGTGTCAGAGATCTGTGACCAACTGGAGAAGGATTTTAATGAACGAAACGCTCACTCTACAGTTTAGAAATAGTTTACTAATCTATAGAGAATTCCCCGGTCTGCAAATACAAAACTAGGGACATGATCAGATTTTCTGCACTTACTAAACACTAAAACCACTTCTATTAGCCACACAGCTATGAAGAGGAACATGAATTACACATGTCAGTATGTTTAATTGTGCTGGTTTCCCAGTAACAGCAGGGGCTAGGGTAATAAAATGAAATCAAAATCTACTTAAGATCATTCTTTAAGCCAGCCAGCTGTGTATAATAATGTAATAAAGCTCTGTGAGATAGCGGTTGGCGGGCCCTTGCCTTCTTTGTCGTTGTGGATGATGTTTTTACACAGCAGGTCGTTGTGGCAAAGCACTATGGGAGAGCCGAGCTGCGAGAGGTGCTCCTTCATCCACGCCATTTCCTGTTCAAGCACTTCCAGGCTGGGCACTTCCTGCTGGATCCTAGGAATGAAGCAAATCAATCCATTCAGAAACGCAGCAGGTAATCCAAGCACAGCGGCCACAAGTGGTTCTTTCGAAGTCTTACTACTGGAGCTGCCCTTCCTTTGCAAGCAGGTTTGTTTATTTCATTATTTGAAAGGTTTGCTCTAGGTTAACTCAGGTCTCAGTATCGAGGATTGTATGAGAGTATTCTCAAAGCAGGCTGCGTAATCGTGCACACACACACACACACACACACACACACACACACAGAGGAAAATTCAAAACCAAACGACTCCAAGTGGTGTTTTATTTCTAGCCCTTTC
The DNA here is from genome assembly GCF_017654505.1 of Polyodon spathula. Taxonomy (NCBI): domain Eukaryota; kingdom Metazoa; phylum Chordata; class Actinopteri; order Acipenseriformes; family Polyodontidae; genus Polyodon; species Polyodon spathula. The sequence goes on along the minus strand of NC_054558.1, from coordinate 6,616,866 downwards.
GCAGACAGACTTGCAGCTCCATGCACTGCGATTGTTTCTGAGAGCTGCTATTGTAATTGCTTTGCTAGAGCGATACTGTAATTAGAGCAGGCTGATTACCAGGGGAACTGAGCCAGCAAGACAGACCACCACTTCACCTTTTCAGACTAATGGGCTTGTCAGGGCACTAGTCCTGCAGAGACCAAGACAGGCAGACACAAATCTACCCCCTGCTCCAGCCGAGCTGTACATCCTATACTCCTAACACTATAATACAGTGCACGAACACTAATACATGCATTTAAACTCTATATGGAAGATGTGCAAGGTATCACTGAAAAGCTTCCATCACCACTGCACTGAAAATGATGACCGTCACATGAAGGCTGCTTAAAGACGACATTGTCAGTGCTTGCATGTTCACGTTTTACCGTGAATAGTTTTTTTTTTTTTTTTTTTTTGTTGCAAAAACTCATTGCAACTGATGCCCATTTACAGTTTTATCACCTTTAGTAAAGAGAAGCCACCAGACCCAGTTTTATCACACAAGCCAGTTTCAAGGTAGCTGAACTCTTTCTTGATAAGCATCCTGCTCCACATTCATTCAGGTCTCAGTTAAACGCTCAGTTAGAAGACTGCAGGTGTAACTGCTAGCGGTGAAGGGGACAGTGGACTGAACTGGGCAGTGTGAAGGGTGCCGGGGGGGGGGGTTCTTACCTGATGTTGGAGGCCTCTGCCGTGAACTCTGTTGTCACGAGGGAGAAGTATTTCCGCAGCTTGATCCACAGGTTGGGTTTGGGAATGCAGCCGTTGTGCGCATGGATAGTGTGGATCCGTGCCATCTCCACAGCAATCAATCTGCAGGGGTGTTGAATTAATATTATTATTATTATTATTACTAAATAAAGCACAAGACCTGGAGTAGATATTACCTATATAGTATAACACACCTATGTACACTATGCCAAGTGATATTATAAATATATAGACATATAGAGAAAATTTAATGACAAGTGTTTCAACTAGAAGTCTTCCTCAGTCTTGAATGTTGATATGGGTTCTGGTTCAGAGTCTTATATCCCAGACCCTGTTTGTTGAGTGGTCTTTGTTAGCAGGTTTGATTGAAATTATATTCTGTAGGGGCTGGAGTTTCTCTGCCGGAGTTGGGAAACTCACCCCAACTCCAGGTAAGGATCAATACCAAACTAATCGCAACACATAATTGTTCACAAGATCTTTAATGATATACTCAGGGTTAGAAACTTCCATTAGCCCTGCATCCAGTCCTGGGTTTCAGAACTCCCCTTGTTTAAGTATATTATTGAAATCAACAGCTGCCAGGAGTTTGAACAATCAGGACCCTGCTAAATCTGCTCTGAATTAAATGATCACACTTAAAGTCTCATTTGCATCTGCAGGTTGACTGTTAGAAGCTGTTCATGCAGCTATAAGACAAGGAAAAATACGATTAACAGGGGTTGCTCAAACTCCAACCTACTAAATCATTTACATAATATACTTAATTGATGGTAGCTTGGAAACCCAGGACTGGGTGCAAGGCTAGTGCGAGTGTCTAACCCTGTAGACTACTTTGAGGTTCACATTTCACCCCATTAAAGACATCCCGAAAGTCTGTTACCTGAAAAGCACAGGGTCCCGGACATGTTGGGGTCCTAGAGCGTCCCCCTGCATGAACTCGTAGCACAGCCCGTTCTGGAAGGTACAGTAGAGGTGCGGGGCGCAGCCATTGGCGTGCAGGACTTGGAAACTCTTCAGCTCGTTGTCACGGTCCACAAACAGCTCCGTCTTGTTCCCATAGACCCGGACCAGCACAGTGTCAGCCGGGCATTCCTCCAAATAGCAGCCCACCAGCTTGTTAGTGATGCCATCCGTGAACAACTGGAGGAGAGAAAGAGAGGAGAGTCATGCTCAACTCCCACCAGTGTTCGTGCGCCCAACAGGCAAAGTTTCGCTTTCAGCAAACAAATCAATATTTAACACTTTGAATACTTTCCCAGATCAAAAAAAAGGCATTCCCCACCAGCCTCTGAGACTCCTGTTTGCTGCGTAGCCATAGCGATGGATCCATGCCCACCAGACTACAACACGCATAACGAACAGGGGCACAAGCAGAAACCTGGCTGGTCAGCCGCTGTCTGGATTAACTGTGATACACCTCTACTATGGAAATGCCTCATTGGAGTTTATCCAGGTGAAATACAGTGACATTGTCACAAGTGACCCTAAAACCCCTTCTCTCTTGTACACGGGGCTAGCTCCTTTTGAATGGAAGGCTTGTGCTGCAGAAGTATACGACCCTTCAACAGAACCACCTTCCTTTCTTGGTGGGGTTTCCCCACGGATGACGGAAATGAAAACGAGGTGTGGGAACCCATTGATATTAAAAAGTGAAGTCTAGCCAACTCAGATAATTTGGATGGAAGGAATACCAAAAACTTACCTGATTAAAAGGCCATTGTTACCAGTACCTGTTATGAGCAATAATATTATAAAACTGTACTGGTTTAGAAATGGTTAAACAAGCAGAAACATGATTGCAGAAACCTACGCTAGCTTAAATGAAGGTTCAGTAAAACTCAAATTATGACTTAATGCAATAACACTGACTGAACCTTTTTAGAATGTGCTTGCAGCCAAAGTTTCTTATCAGCAAGAAGCAACTTAACCCAGACAGGGGGCCCTTGCCTGTGCATTTCATCTAGGAATGTACCAAGCTCTTCTTTGCACCAGGGAAATGTGTTTTAGCAAGCAAGGCTAAATTTACTGACACACACAGGCACTTTAACTCAAAGACTGGTCCTCTTAGTCTTAGCTGGTGCGTTTGCTGGAGACCTCTCTGTGAAGCCGACTGCTGGTGTTGTATTAAGAGCCTTGTTTGGACGACTGTCCTTTATTTATCCTGGTTTACATTTCAAGATGTATTTCTCTTCATATAAAAATAAGAGGGTAAGCATAATCTTGAATTTATATCTCACCTCTATTGAAGAATAAGGCTATAAGGATAGGATTATTATATGTAGCTTTAGGGAGGATGTTTTATTGTATGTTTTAGGTTAGCTTTGGGTGTTTTAGGCTGACAAAGTATGTGTTGTAATTATATTGCTTTACAGTATTAATGCTGTTAGTTTAAAAAGACCCCAGACTGTCTGGACTGTCTAGGAGATCTGTGATCACTTAAGCGTTAATAAAACCAAAAGGGGTCAAATACATACTGTGATTCGTTAAACTGAGTCTGTGTGATTATTCTTGATTGAAGGTTGTCTGGGTACATGAAAATCTGTTAGCCAGAATATGAACTATCCTCTATGGGAGTTTAAACAATCAATTTGTCCTCCCGAACCTCCCCAGGTTCTATAGAGAATACAGGACGTGCATGAATGTAACAATATGGTGAACCAAATACTGGCATCTCTGGGCTCATTAAACAGGGCATTTGTGTACCATGTTTATTAAAACTAAACATATCTGCATTCTGTTATCACAAGAACTCTAAATACTACATACCTTTGCATGTGTCTGCCAGTCATTTTAGCTCATTCCACTTCAATCAGTAACTTAAAAGGCTGCTAATTGCACTGTACAGTGAATATAACATATGTTCTTCATGGATAAAAATGCATTTTCAAACAGCATACATTTTTAGCCATGCATACATACAGAGTTTGCAATATCGATTGCAATGGGTTCAAAAATAATCTGCAATTTATAACAGAGACGTCACGCAACGTGAAAATGAATAAATAACGATGGCAGGAATTAATCAAATATTTATTTGGTATTTTCTAACACACTCTTTTTGCATGGACACGTGTTTTCTCCTTCGTTTATCAGCTTCATTTGGACCTGGCAATGCGTTATTTTATTCCTGAGGTATTTCGCTGCTGTAATATGTTACAGCTTTATAGCGTCGCTACATTAAAACAATGCTAACATTCTGCAAGTTTAAGAGAACGTTTGGACATGATAAAGCAACTAAATCAATTGATCTAAACTATGGCAGGTATTCAATTCAATGGAGGGTGCTGGATACAGGGTGGCACTGCATTAATCTACACAAAACTATACACTGTACAAAACATTCCATGCCTCCCACAGACACACGCATTCCATTCCCCACACCACTGCCCGACGGCAGGGAGGACGTCTGTGACACAAGGCTGTGCTTAAAGCAGATCATGTTTTGGGCTGGTTTCACAGACCCTGGATAGCTCTAGTCTTGGATTACGTTACCTGAGGGAGTCCGAGTTTAGTGCCGATAGAGATGTGTGGAACCAGCTGGAAATGTTTTGTGGAATTTCACGGCTGCTCTGTCTCTTGTCACCTCCTCAAGACCCACCTGTTCAAACTGCACATGTAGATCTCTCTGATCCACCTCCTAGTATGCACTGGACTGCCTGACCTCAGCACCATACTGCTGGAGCCTCAGCTAACGTATTATTGCAGTACTATGTCATTGTAGATAGAATTTGTTGCGTCATACTTCATACTGTATTATTGCACTTACTGTAAACTATACTGTATTTAAATATTCATCTTGCATTGTAACCTTGTACTGCCATGTAAGTCATCTGGAGAAGGGCGTCTGCCAAATTAATAATAATAATAATAATAATAATAATAATAATACAAAATGTAAAACAATTCCAATTTACAGCACATGATCCTGTTCACAGTCAGTATTTACAGGATTTGAAACCCCGGTCAGGATTTAAAAAGAAATATTTATGAAGAGGTCAGTTTTGTGTCTGAGGGCAGTGAATTCCAAAGGTCAGATGCCTGATATACAAAGGCGTGCTGGCCCATATTAGATCTCAGTTTAGAGATTTTAAAAGTAGGCACATTATTTGGTGTCTGAAACGTCTGGTTTTGTTTATTTCGCACTGAGCCCAGCTCATCGTCACTCTGTTAATAAACGGATGTGCTACAGCAGCTGAACGATGATCAAGTCTTGGATTTGAAGGTCCCTTCAGACTAGGTTGTGACTTTTTGAAATCTTGTGAACCTATAAAAAGCAGTCAGTTTGACCTCTGCTCTCAGGAGTGCAGTCATTTTGTCACTGGCGAATTTCACCAGTACTTTGGTCTAAAATGTCTGCCCTCTGTTTAAAATGTATTTTCTTTTTAGTTAAAGTTTTACTGAAGTAGCTGACACTTGTCACTCTGTTCTGGACTCGCACTTCACGAAGACAAAGTGAAATCATTTCAGACGCAACATTTAGGGTGTCTCCGTTTCATGAGAGTACTTTTTCAGGTTTACAAGCACCTGTATGCTAAATGAACACACAAACAAAACACACCCACCCATCGCAGGTCACAATGCTCAAGACAGCACTGTAATCCGACACTGGCTCGGTCTCCCTCAGTACAGTGAAACTTGCAGCAGTGACACCATGAACAGTCAGAGTCATAAACAAACTGCTGCTGTGACAACATCAAGCTGACATTCACGTAAAGCAGCACCTTGCAACCAGACCAACACCCCGGCGGGCTGCTCAGTGGCACTGGAGCTACATTACAGTTAAAAGCCATGTCCATAAAAACATTTTAACAGCTAGAAAGAGAACTAGCCCTAGGGACAGTGTTGCTGTCGGAGGCTGGGCCCTTCCAGCTGAACAATCAAGTGGATCAGTGGGAGTACAGTCTGGCTCAGCTCCTCCATACTCTTGAATGCAAAGACCAGGGATGTGCATTGTGGGAACTCTAGACTCCTAAAACATTGCTCTATTCTGCAGATATTCTCCTTTTACATGTATTCTGATCTGACTGTAACTCAACCCTACTGTATGTAGGATTTCACATAACCCGATCAGCACTAATCCTGCACCGCCTAATATTATCCACGACAATGTAGGGCAAGATTATTGCAAACGGTGGGGGGGGGTCTATTTCTATTTCTTTGAAAAGCGACTTCAGATCCTGTTACTTGGTGCCAATTGTTTGTATTTTACGTGGCTGATACAATATAATTATTATTAAAATGTATTGCTTCTTTTTTGGGGAACCTTCGTTTGGTTTTTGTTTTAAACTGTTTTGTGATGAAACTTCTCTCACTCGTGTGTTGTCCCAGTTTATTAAAAGCCGACTTTGCTGCTGTCCCAGCTTTCGTACATTCGCTAAAGGCTGAGCTGAAAGCTTAAAATCATATACGATACAGTGGGATAGTGATTCTTGTCAGCGCTTAATTCGATATATGCATTCCTGGTTTGTAAAAAGGATTTCAATACTATCATGCAGATTTCCTCCCCTGTTTTCACAGTATTGCTCTTTTCTTTGCATCAAGAGGAATCAGACACTCGTGCGGACGATGTAATAATAATAATAATAATAATAAATAATAATAATAATAATATATAGCTTGCCTGTTATGAGATCTGTCTCGACTACACCACGATGCCTATAGAAATAGTAACAGAACAGTGTTCTGGCTCGGCTTCACCATTGGTTGTAACAAGATACCACACTGGTGTCAAATCGAATGTAGAAAACAAAGATCTGCAGAAAAATAAAACAGATGTGCAAGTGACACGCGATGCTGCTTATGAGGGATGCTTTCGGCCACATTGCATTTTTTAATGCAACACTGTTCATTAGCACCCTGCCATAAACCAAAAGCAGGGGCGACTTTGCCTGTGAATTTCCAGTGCAGTTAGAGATCTATCTATCTATCGAACCTACAGTGCATCCCCTAAGCTGCTGCACTCAGCAGCCAGCCAAACAGGGGCTCATTTTACTGGCAAAACCATTCATCACGACAGCGTGCAGGGATGAGAGTGGAGTCTTTAACCAGCTAACTGAAACTAAAAAACTAAAGCAAAATTGAGATAACTGCTGAAACTGAAAAAAAATAAAAACACATACTGGTGCTGGTAATGACAGAGCTGGAGAGCTGAGAATGGAGTGTTTAGACTAGCGCTCATTAAGGTGCAGGTAATGACAGTGGGGGGGGATAGAAATAAGACTCTTACTGAATAGCTGTTTCATCCATTCCATGCTTTACTAAGAGCTTGATTAGCCACAGTGTATAGGTAACCAGCTCAAGTGTGTCTTATTAAACTCATACAAACTGAAAATGAGCAATTAGCCAAAACTGTTACACCCTTGCTTAAGCTAAAGCCGAGAGAAAACATTCCTATAACTTTTTAAAAAGGCTGTGTGTTTCTTTAAAAGAGCTGTCAGTTTCAGCAGTGAGAAAGCTGACCTGCTAAACACTTGGGTACGGCCACGTCTGCAGGTGAGGCAGTAAAGCGGCACCAATCTAGATAACACAATGACATAATTACAACACTGCACTGGGACTGGGTCAACCTGTTACATTTGAGAATCCCGCAGTGTAGAATGTCTAATTTATATGAAGTTGTATTAAAAGCACACCACAGCCTATAGCTGGTAATAATGGCATACTGTTAAATAATACACACACACTATATATATATATATATATATATATATATATATATATATACACACACACACACACACACAGATAGATAGATACTTTTCGATGCATTTCAGTAACACCACAGTATTATTCAAAAAGCCCCCTTTGTAAAGTAATGTAAACGCCATGATAAAAAAAAATATATATATCTATCAAAACGATAGGGTGAAGACGATGCTTTTTTTTTTTTTTTTTTTTTTTGCAGTAAGAAAATATGAATAGCTACTGGGATACACTTCATTTCTAGTATAACACGATTTACTACAGCTTTAATAATAAACCGACTCCTGGCTGGGATTACAATAACATTGTTAATACGACGGATTCTCGTTTGCGCCGGTTTGTCACTTTTAATGAAAGGAAATGAAGTCATACCAGCTGGAAATGTGTATATTTTGAAAGGTAACAGTAATAATTATTTACCTTGGTTTGTACCCGGTCGGTGTCCCAGGCGGGTCGAAGCTTTTTGATCAGTTTCAATGCACCGGGTATTACATTATGCTCATCCACGCAAATTGACAATTTTCGGATTACCGGCGAACCGACGGGCACATGGATTTCCGTCTCCATTCTGCTTATCTCCTTTCTGTCAAGACTTTACAGCAAATAATTATCTGCAATATAAAAGACAGCGATATAAATAAAACAGTGTTTTTTAGAGAAACGGAATGAACAATATAACTGGCCGGTTTTTTTTTTTTTTTCTTAATGAAACGACGGTGATGTTGGTGTCCGGTGCGCAACGCCCTGGAGAAGAATCACCTGATTGTTTGGTTCCAGTGCGGGGAGCTCAGTCAGAGAGACCGGCGAGAGAGCTGGAGAAACGCCCACTCCGAGCTCTCGCAACCCGGCGTGCCTGCGGGCGGGGGCTCGGCTAGAGCCGGACTTGGCAGCATTAGAAGCGGTTTGTAAAGATGTGTCTCCCCTGGTGGTTGTAAGACCGAAGCAAACTGGTGTGAATTTAGTCGAATGCCTACATGAATCTATTATTATTATTATTATTATTGATAATTTTGTTTAGTCATAACTGTTTCATTATTGTTCGTTTTAGTGCTGTTTCAAAGTTTTAAAAACAACTTTTCGAAATTAAAAAAATCAGGCTAAACGCCGGTAAAGACAATGGAACTAATTCTACACCTTGCCCTGGCTAGGACATTTTACATATTTGGAGACGCTTATTACTTGTCAATCGTTATTTTTTAATCGTATAAAACTAGCAAATAAAATAAAACATTTGTTTGCTTGTTTCAAAATGGGTCCCGTTTGACCACACACGTTGCATATTGAGCTGAATTACACACAATCTCCACTAGGTGGCAGTAAAGCTATTGAAATTCAATAGTCACCATGTTCCAGAATGTTCTGCAAGCACTGTCAGTCAGCCGCCGCGTATCGTAGCTTTCAAGGGGTGTTCTGCTTGGCTTGCCACCGTCAGGGCTTCCCAACCCTGGTCCTGGGGACCCCCTGCGTGTCCTGGTTTTCATTCCAGCTGAGCTCTCAATTACTTAACAAAACTAATAATAATGTACTTAATAAGACCTTGTTAATTGTTCTCTGCTCCTAAAAAGCTGCAGAGTTCAAGTTACTTATACCATGTTATCGATAACTTGAAATCTGCAACTGTTTAAAAGCTGAAAACAAGTTTTAAAAAGAGTCTAATTAAGCAAATTATTAGTTCAATTAAGGGTTTTGAATTAAATACCCCACATTCGTGACATTATCAGTCATTTCAAAGTCTTAAATGCATTTAAAATGATGCTTTTTTTTAATTGATTGCTTTGTATCCGAAAACGAATATGCATCACTGACATGTGGACCTCAAAGGGGTTCAAAGGAACCAGTGCTTCTGAACCTGTGTGCACTGGGAATCTGATTAAACCCCAACATCAATTCCAGCTCTGAACTGGTTTACACACAGAATAAAGAAAGGATTTGAGGAACAGATTGCTCAAACAGGTATAGACCTTCATCAGAGCACCAAATCTGGCTTTGAACCTCAACCCCCAGGTAGAGATCATCTTGACACTGTTTCTGGGACTGACTCCAAGTACATCCTTCTATGGGGGGTACCTCACTGGCAATGTGGTGAAACCAAAAAATACAAGCTGTTTTTTTACCTGAAAATAATATTTTAAAAAGTTAGGTGTGGTGGTAAAACAAATTAGCACAAAAAGGGTGCATTGAAGATCTGTGTTTTAATTGAATATGCCACAATGCATAGTAACTTGAACTAGACTGGATCTGCACCTAAACCAGGTAAATGTCATTTCCCATCTTGCAACTGGCTCAACCAGGAGAAAGCTAGCCTTCTTTAAATGGCTCTAAAGGGAATCTCTGTTAATCTGAATGGCTCTTTTCGCCAGTAAGGTTGGGCAACTCTGCCATGCCCATTGATGCGTTTCCCTCTCTTCCCGTTTTCACTTCTGCACTATACTGGTATTTTACTGTGTCCCTTAGTGCCTCTTACACTGCATATTCTATTCCAGGTGACAGTCCCACTTTGCATTACAGCAGAACCTCAGAGTTACGAGCACCAAACTTACAAGCGGACCGGTTGAGCAAACGTTTAGCTGGAAGAATGCAATCACTCAACCAGGCCTCCAGCGCAACCAGAATCTATGTGACTGGGAGCATTTTAATTTTAAACAAAGCAAAGTATGTTTTGTTTTCAAGCCAAAGAATGACTGAGCCAGCTGTGTGAATGCATTTTGTTTAAAACGAAATAAAAACAAGCACGTTAACCCAGGTTTTTCCTAGGCGTTTAAAGCAGTGTTTTTGCTACAGTTACAATCAGAAAAGTTAAATTGAGCCCTCCCCCCTGTATAGTACAGTTTTAAAGCCTTTCATATCACAAGATGAGTTTTGCATTACTGTGCTGTATCTTTGTATTATATTCCACATTAAGGCAGTAGACAGCAAGTGTACACATTTATTAAAACCACAGAAAAGTATTTTATTTCAGATTTAGAACAGCCTCCGTTCCCAAGGTGTTCCTAACTCAGAGGTTCTACTGTATGTGGAAATATTAGTAATTCATATCTCAGGCCCCCCAGAGAGGCTGCCTTTGCCTGATAGGGGGAGAGTCGCCGGAAACCCGCAGTCACTTTGATAAACCGTTTTCTTTTTTCTTCTAACAAATTAATCTGAGAAGGTCTGTGTTTGAGCTTGTCCCTGCCTCTCTGAAATCATAGCTGTGAGGCAGGATGTAAGGGCTCTGTAGGTGGCTGAGTATAAATACGTCATTGTGTTTAAATATTAGGCAACACCTTTCATACTGTCTGCTTACTGATTCTCATTTCCTTTAGGAAAAAAAAAAGAAACCAACCTTTTAATATCTTGTTTTGCTTCCTGTAGAGCTTTATAACCCCCTACTGCTGCAAAGGCTGAATGTGGCAAGCAGGTTTCAAAGGGGGGGAGGAAACTACCTTTTGGAAACATAAACAAACTGGACTGTCAATCCGATACACGCTAAAAAAAATGCAAACTGTCACTAAGGAATTCGATTTGTGTGAGCTGAACTGAGCATGACTGAGGAACATTACAGAAGTTAAAATACTTCTAACTTCTATCTATCTGTATAGAAAGGGAGGGCTTATTTATTACAGTAACATCAAATGGTTATAGAACTTTTAACCTCATCCCAGGTCAGAATCCATAATGGGAGTGTGTCAGGCAACTCCGACCGTCACCTGAGGAGTTTACTGAAATCATTTCACGGGGTGATCTATTCTGGAGCTGTGCTTGGACATGTTAAAGACTAATCTAGACTTTATTTTATATGGGCTGAACACAGACATGCCGGGATATTTAGGAGCTGTGACTTTCACATAGACAGGTTGGACCAGGTTGCTATCACACGTGAATGCTCAGTAATGATAGCTGGTTGAGAGAAAGCAGCCCCCTGTCTCCTACACAATGCTGCTTGATCTCTATTCCTTTCAAAGTGTTTCTTCTTATAAATACAGCTCATTCTTGGAGCGGGAGACAGACAATGCTGTTTTCTTATGATGTCTGCCGGGACAAGCTTTAGCTACACTGTTTACACTACACTCCCTCATCACCATATCACAGTTCCTCAGCTCTAATGACCAGGCTACACTGCCTCCGAATCAGTGGTGCAGTCCTAAATCTGAAAGTACCGGAACTGTGTTCCAGCACGTTCTGGCTACACTGCACCGCTGCTCCCAGTCCCTTACCTCTAACCACTAAGCCACACTGACACTCCGTCTCGCAACTCTAAACACTAAGCCACACCGCTCCCAGTCTCTCTGCTCTAAACACTAAGCCACACCGCTCCCAGTCTCTCTGCTCTAAACACTAAGCCACACCGCTCCCAGTCTCTCTGCTCTAAACACTAAGCCACACCGCTCCCAGTCTCTCTGCTCTAAACACTAAGCCACACCGCTCCCAGTCTCTCTGCTCTAAACACTAAGCCACACCGCTCCCAGTCTCTCTGCTCTAAACACTAAGCCACACCGCTCCCAGTCTCTCTGCTCTAAACACTAAGCCACACCGCTCCCAGTCTCTCTGCTCTAAACACTAAGCCACACCGCTCCCAGTCTCTCTGCTCCAAACACTAAGCCACACAGCTTACCTCCCTCTGTGGTGTGCAGTCGATATCCCAACTCTCAAAAGGTTAGAGGTCCCTGATTTGTTAAGCTCTCTCTCTCTGTCTTCAAGGGGAGCAGCTTTCATTAAACAAACAGGTGTCCTGATGGTACCTCACTTCCACAAGGTTAATGCTCTGAGGAATGTGTGGCAGGAACGCACAACTCAAACTTCAGAACAATCAAGTGACTTGAAAGAGAGCATGGCAGGATTTGATGGCTGTTCGTTTGGAAGCATTAGTCCTCCGGGACTCATAAACATTGCAGAGGGCTTGGGGGTCAGCAGATCTAGTATAGTGGTATCAAATCTAGACTAAGGGTTAGATAGGGTTAAGATACAGGTCACTGTTTAATGACCTGGTGTATAGTGCTATTCGATCAAACCTCTAGACACAACAGAACCCCCAAAACAAACAATCTATACTCCCTTTCATTTCAAATACATTCTCTAGAAAGTATCGCTGAATGTCATTCTTGAATCCCTCCCTTCACTCTGACTGCCTCTAAAGACACGACAGTTGTATTTTTGTTTCTTTATTAAATGAAGATTTTTGAAATGCGCCATTTATGATGTGAATCAATCTTCTAAATAGTTAAACAAATGAAGTCACTCTTCAGTCAGATCAGCACTTCAGGGCAATGTAACCCAGGAATTTGCAGATTAAGCCACAGTTACAAAACGATCATTACTAAGCAAACAACCAGAAAGTAAATACAGAGCAATGCTCCCGTTTCAAAACTCAAAATACAGCTTTTACGCCAATACAAATACTGCTCTTAGCCACAAACTTACCCATGAAGGTGACACTCAAGCTATTTAGAATTTTTAATACAGTGAAATAGTTTGATGTTTAAGATTCCCAAACCAATTATACCCTTGTTTGTGTTTATATGTACAGCTGTGGCCAAAAGTTTTGCATCCCCCTACAGAACGAGCTAATTTTGCTTTATAAAGTCGAATGAAACCTGCTGAATAATGTTACGTTAACATATTGAATTACATACCGCTTTGTAGTTTTACTTAAAGACAAACTGGCAAAAATTTAAAAAATGTGACATTTCAAAATCTATTCTAATACTGTACTGCTGTTATGGCTTCCGGTAGACTTTTTTATCATTTTGTAGTTGATCACATGATGTTCAATAAAAGATCTAAAATATGTTTATATAGTTTAAAAACCAAAAAATAAAATATGCGTCAATCCTAAAATTCTAGGTGATGCAAAACTTTTGTCCATAGCTGCTGTGTGAGTGTGACTGAGTGTGTGTGAATGAGTGTGTGATGAGTGTGAATGAGTGTGTGTGATAAGTCAGTGTGAGTGTGTGTGAATGAGTGAGCACATTCAGATCAAACAAACCTAGGCTTGTTCATTCGCTCTGATTACACTGTGTCGGTTTAATCAGCACTACACTTGTACACGGCCCAAAGTTCTCATGTTCAAGCAATGAGCCCCAAAGTGCCTCAGAGGAGTGTCGACGATCCTGGGATTCTTCAGAAGTGGGATTTAGACACATTCCTGTGGAAATTCAAAACCAATTCCGTGGATTAGCACACATTTTTATTACCGCTAAACGTGCTTACATTGTTTTGATATGCGGTCAGGAAAAAAATCTAAAGAACTTTCATACCTGTAAGCGCAGCACGCTGAGATGGCTCTTCTCTTGAGTAAATGTATGCCCTGCTGATGTAATGCAGACAAGCTTGTAAAAACCTGCCTTCCACACTCCCTGCCGCATCGCTGGAGCTGCCTGCTTTGTGCTCCCCAGTTTCAGTCACCGGCTGCAGGTCTGTGGGCCCCATTTCCCAATCTTTTGCTCAGTGCAATAGACTCTCTTCAAAAGCCTTTTAGTTGCTTTCTAACACTGCTGTTTTATTTGCAGTCATTGTGAGTGGTTCTGGGATCCCCTAAGCAAGTTCAAAGTCTGTAAAGGCAGGTTTAGAGAAATGCTATGTTGTTATTTCTTTTTAGTGCTTCCATTGGGCTTAACCATTCCTGTGGTTTTGCTCCAATAGAAGGCTATTTAGTCCTTCAACAGGCTGGCTAATGTTGATTTGCTACACAGTGGTAGACAGCTAATAAATGACAGGAATGAATGTATGAAAAAGGCCATTGACAGGCTTAGACTTACTGTCTATATTGGTCTTCCGCAATGGTCCTGGTTTCAGTTGTCAACCCGTTCCACTTTCTGAGCTGAAGAGCGAAGCCAAGTTTTAATAAACCTTTAACATCCTGGGGGGATGGAGGGATATAGGAGGGGATTACAGCTGGTGAAGCCCACAAACCAGATCTAATTTCGGGAATATAAACGTCTTTCCCCTGTAAATCAAGCCAAAGGCAGCGCCATTGTCCTGGAATGGGCTAGGGTTAAGGGGAGGAGACAGATTTATAGAGGGGGCATGTGCACAGCGAGGCGGGTAGACAAACACAACGCTCCCCAGCCTGCAGGCTGCTGAGATGAAACAGACTGCTGTTAAAAACAGGGAGGGAGAAACAAGCTCTTGTTTTATTTCTATTAAACAATAGCATGTCCAGGAACGCAGATGGCCCAAACTCAAAGCTGCTGAAAAGAAAGATGCATTAAAAAAAAAAAAGAATGACAAATGCCTTGTTATAAAGGAGTATTGGGTCATCTGCCTGCAGACAGTCAAGTTTCTGCACTGCGGAGACCTATACAAGACTGAAAGACAATGATGACCACCAGGTGGCGTTGGTGCATATATGGAGTCAGCTCTTTGCAATGCTGCTGCAGAAAAAACATTCATCTCAGGCAGGTGTAGTCCGTCAGGCATAAATGGATAGAGCCATAGACAGCACTCACAGCTAGTATCAGTCTCTGAATCACTGCGGTCCCGTATTTTCAAGGCACAACAACTGCCCCAAAGAGACAATGATCATTCCTTCATCACGACATATTCACAGAACATCATCCATGTTTGATACTTCACAGAACATGATTATCTACACAAGCATTACGTTTCACGTTGGTCTGCCAAATTCTCAACAAAAATGTAGGGCTAATCCACATACTCAGCAATGCAAACACTGAATTCAGGTAGTATGATGAGAAAGCTTTATCGATCAGATTTAGTTTGGGTCTCAGCTAAAGTCTGCAAGCGTGGCCGCTTTATTAGGAACTCCCTGGAACTCTCGAAGCGGACGTGATTCTTAAGGGAATCCCAGTTGTGAAATGGGAAGTGGGAAGACTTGGGACTAGAGTTTCCAACACAGGAATTGTTTCATAGAGCAGCTGACACTGGCCAGTTCCACTCTGCAGGTTAAAGGTTGTGTAAGGACCTCATAAAACAGCAGCTGCTGGCGTCCAGTGTGGTGCCATAAATTTAGCAGGGGTGTTGAAGACCCCTGTAGAGACATATGGTGTGGACACCGCGTGGACCCTGCGCTGGGATTATCCTCAGTCTACAATAACAGACTCGGCGATGCCTGCTCCTTCTGTCAGTGTGACTCCGATCTGAGTTGGGGGCTGGGGGGCTGGGGGCTCAGGGGATAACCTTTGAGGTGTGACGCCTTTTCACTCCAGTAAGCAAGGTCACTGTGATCCAGTGACCAGTCACAGGCTACCATACTGAAACTGTCTGGGAGAAAGCTTCTATTGAAAATATATTGTATTTTCTATAAATAGTGTATTTGATTTAAAGTCTTGTTTAAAATGTGTTATAAATTAAATTTTAATTTACTGTTAAAAAATCCGATACGACCATTGCTGGTGTGTGTGTGTGTGTGTGTGTGTGTGTGTGTGTGTGTGTGTGTGTGTGTGTGTGTGTGTGTGTGTGTGTGCAGTTTGTGGTGTGTGATGCGTCTCTATTCAGTGTTTAGTGTTCTTCACTGCAATAGTACAATAGGTCCTGTGTTTGAGTGCTGAATGAGGGCACATTACACAATGCCAGCGCAGGGGAAAGATAATCTAATCCGTGACACTGCCTGGGAGGCATGTTTTTCACACTGTGCTGCCTGTGAAGGAGCAGAAGGAAGGCAGGTGAGAAAGGAGATTCTGGACCCGCTGTAAAGATTCACACTGCCCAATTGACACCACTGCACTAGAGGTTTAAAATGGCTTCCACAAATCTTAATCTGAAGGGCAGTGTGTTAAAGGGTAAATAAGGACCTTTTTTTATTTTATTGTGTTACATGTTCCCATGTGTTGCTACAACTGTTTACGTAAGGTGTGTGCATTGTTTTTATTTTATTTTTTTATTTTTTTTAACATTTTGACCAATTTTTTAAACTTTTCAATTGCATTCCCTGCCGCAAGATGGCTTCACATGTACCCGCATGGACCTCTCAAAACTATATTTCCCATCATCCTCCTGCTCACTTGTAAATCCATCTGTTACATATGTGAGCAGGGGGGTGATGGGAAATGTAGTTCTGAGAGGTCCATTTGACCTAATCAATTTGACCTGATGCTGTATCTGCAACAAGATCACCGCTACAGAAAGAAAGGCGTGCCAGAGTGTTAAGGTGAAGTTGATGGCCTTTGTTAATAATAAAGGAACATTAAAAATATACTTCTGCAGTCCTATTGTTTTACCCATTACTGTAATTATCTAAGCTACAAGAAAACATTTTAAAACCAATGTCTTACCTAGTTCTCTCAGCATTGTCACTGATCCCCCCCTTTCTTGTGTAACGTTGGGTCACCCAAGATTAAGGCTAATTGGGTTATGTGAAAGATGTGTTTTAGTGTTTGCATATCGCTTCTAATCAGGCATGCATGCTGCACATACATGCTCTAAAGCACAAGTTAAATCAAATTTAAATCCTGCAACTTAAAAAACAGAACCATCCGGTCCGAGGTTTTGAATCCTGTGATATGATCTGAAATGAAATCTGCCTTAAGTGACCGGGCTGGTTCAGCAGTGTCTTTATAAAGCAGATCCTGACCCACCCCGCCAGCAGTGACACACGAACCCTTTACCGGGCAGGAAGTTTTAAATGACTGGAATCCCTCGCTTCTACATTGTTAGGGGATGTGTCAATGGGGCGAGGAGCAGACCAAAGCGCCAGGTGCCCTGTTTTCTGTGTGTTTTATTCTCCGGAAGGTATTAAGTGTCTCCCGTGTGTGATTATTTCAGGTAGTTCTTAATCAGACACCCACTCATAGCTCTTTGACTGGGTGACTCACGTCCCTCTCAGAATGGGTGCAGGCAAAACCCCAAATTGAAGGGGTGCCTTGATTGAACACTTGGTTAAACAATGCTGTGGAGCTATGTTACAAAATAAAGAAGGGGAATAGAAAAGGACAATCTATGTTTTTTTACGGAGGGTATCTACTTCAAAGTAAGCTTTTAGGATTTGGATTTGTTGTGGGCGCTTTCGCTCTAGAACAAAGTGATTCAAACCAGAGAGCAGGCCAGCGTTCTGCATGAAGTGTATATAAATATATATGAATTAAATAAGAATCAATAGTATAGCTAATCTTAATGTGACATCATTCAAACTGCAAACTATCTGACACTTTAGATGGCTTAAAATACCTGACTGATACCTGCATTACAATATTTGAACACATCCCGTATATAGTGCTTATTTACACAACATAAATACACAGAGGGAGGTTGTTCTGCGTTTGTTTGTCTGAAATGAGTTTGTTGATCTGCAAAATAAAAATATATATATATATATATATATATATATATATATATATATATATATATATATATATATATATATATACACACACACACACACACACACACACACACACACACACACACATTATATTTTGCCCGATACTTTACAAATAATAAACATCAAAGTGTAGGGGAGAATGGGGGTGGTTGTCACACGGGTTCGCTGTCACACGGGTTCGCTGTCACACGGGTTCGTAGTCACACGGGTTCGTTGTCACAGTGCTCATAGCTATGACACTAGATGGTGCAGGCAGGTGATACTAACACTGAAATGTGTGTTCTATTGTCTGGAAGTCAACCATCTTGTAATTTGAGGTCAATTCCATCTAACATAAAGGTTAGCAGATATTTCATTATTTTTCATACCGAAAGTAAAAAATTGCATATCTTGTTATTTATGTTATAACTCTTAGTAGTACTGGAGTTTGTTTGAACTGGTGGCCATGTTTAATAGAACCAGATACTTGGCTAACTTTTGGTGTAAACCAGAAGGTTCTCCCAGTAGTACAGCGAGAATTAAATTATCATGTAAAGTCTGGTTGGGGAAGGTTGTCACATAGTTATGGGGGTTGGTTGTCACATGCAAATCATATAGGAAGAAGTCTTATATTTTTTCTTTCTACTTTTTTTACACCAAAATGTGGGCTATGCTATGTATATGTGTGTGTGTGTAAGTAAGTAACATGCTTATTAAATGGGTTTTGGTCTACCAATACCTGTGGACTAAATTTGACAGCATGGGGTTGAATGAATAACGTTAACAAACAGCTTTGATTAAATAATAATAATTTTTAAAAAAAGTTTTCAGTGAAGGAATATATAACATGTTTTATTACAGCTAAACCACCGGGCGAGACAAGACTCTATTGTGTGTGTCTGATTACAGAGAGGCATATTTTAGTGTTAAATACACAGGAAGGTCCTCCATTTATTATGAATGATGAAAGGCGTGTTTCGCTTTGGTGCCAGTCGTGTTTGCTCAACTCGCTCAGATTGCAACGAGAGGAATGAGTTAATTCCGTCAAAACTATACACGATTAAACTCACTAAATAAATAAATAAAACACTGACACAACGTGGCGATATATAAAGTCCGCCACTGCCAGTTGCTGCACAAAACAAATATTTTAAGCATCCATTTCACTTTCTCTAAACTTAAAGTCAATACAACAGAAGTACTGGCAGCCGTTTTTTTTTTTTTTTTTTACGGGATTCTTACTGGCAGTAGAATCTGCATATAGGAAAGCCCAAAAAGGCAGATGCCAGTAGATTTTCTACCGGTTCTAATTACAAAAATATGGGGAGCGTGGTACAGTGCCCTTGGCGATTACCCAGCGCTGTAAAATGCTCTAAAAATAGTTTATCCCGTCTAGCAGGGTTCTCGAATCCTGGCCATGGAGCGCCACAGGATCTTCTGGGTTTCATTCCAACTGAGCTCTCAATTACTTAACGAGATCCAGTATTTAACTACTCATTTGCATAATTAAGCTTTTTTAAAATTGTTCTCGGCTACAGAGTTCAAGTTACTAATTAAGCAAATGATCAGTTCAATTAATTGTTTAGTTAAGTCATTCACAGCTCAGTTGGAATGAAACCCAGAAGATACAAGGGGGTCTCCAGGACCGGGGTTGGGAAGCCCCCTTGATCAGCCCCTCACTGCCTGGCTGCAATTTGAATGGTGGCCTCAGATCACTGGCAAGGAGACAGTCTACCTGTATGTTAACACCTTGGACCAGACAGGACCAGTGTATTTTATTCTTACTATATTTGATTTGGTATCAAAACGTGGTTCTTTACTCTTAAATATATATATATATATATATATATATATATATATATATATATATATATATATATATATATGAACAGGGACTGTCTTTCTCTCCACCAGGAACACAAACTTAAATATGCACAACATTTCTTTTGTTCAGCTACTGACTCACAATTTACCCCCGTTCCAATCTGTCGTTTGTTGTTTATTTACTATTTTCTGTAATTTTCCTAATTTTCAATTTATCGTCTCCGTCTGTTGCGCAGTTAAAACACTCGGACGAGGCTTTGATCTTAAATTTTACGGCGCTAGTACCCGAGGCTCATGTGCTTATTGACTTCCAGACGCTGTTTAAACCCTAATCCTCGCCCTATGACAACACCCCCAGCAGAAACGGTGGGTGGGAGCAGTGTTGTGAACACAGCCCCCCCCCCCATGTTAAATTAAAAGCTTCCCTTTCTCTCGCTTTTGCTCAGAAGTTGTGGAGCGTGTGTGAGAGAGAGGGGTTTTGGAAATACAACATCTGACAGCTCGAGGACTCGATTACATTTTGGGGGGGAAAATTAATTGTTTTAATACTGGTATTTATGGACATCGATAAAACAAATGGTTTTTTTTGTTTGTTTGCTTTGTTTTCAAACTGTAAAATGTTCCAGATTGCTAAAAATTTGTCTCTTTTTTTTTTTTTTTTTTTTTTTTAATTGGATTTGGATATAAAAATAATATATATATATATATATATATATATATATATATATATATATATATATATATATATATATATATATACTGCATGTTGCATAAACTATTTATTTTAATTGATATTTTTGAAAACTTATATATATGCGTAAAAATTTTACTATCTTCACATTTTGTTATTTTTTTATTTTATTTGTTTTATCATTTTTAAACACTTGCATTAATGCCGCATGGTTTAAATTAGTTAAGTCGCGGTGGTATAATAGTTATATCATGTATTAACTGTTAAACTGCGAATGCCAAAGTACTTTTACGCACCCATAAAGAATGACATCTGTTCCAGTTAGCAGCTCTTCCGTGCGCCCAGCTCGCCGGAGCGAGTGGCTTTGCAGCGCCTTGGCACACCACTACAAACCGGACCCCGGCGTGGGTAATGAGATTGTAGTCCTAGCCACCGGAGTCGACCAGTACCTCCAGGAAATATTCCATCACCTGGCCTTTTACAGCGGAGACGATCTCATCTCCGACGAGGACTTCAAACTATTATGCTCGGTTTTGGGGTTACTCGAGCACCTGGAAGTAGAGGAGGCGGGAGGGAATGAGACGAGAGGGCTCTGCTCCGGGCTGCCCCGGGAGCTCGGCTTCAGGGAATTTCACTCCAGGCTCTGTGGATATTTCTGCCTCCGCTCTGGGGGGTCTCAAGCTGAGACTCGCCTACCTCTTGCGGCGGAGACAGAACACGTAGAGCGAGAGATTAGACTTCGCTGGCCGCGAGTGCGGCGGAGGAAGTGTGTCAGTTTTGACCTCTCCAAGGACCGACAGTCGGTCAAGAGGACATGTCAGAAATCTGGATCGATCTTGAAACTGGATAAACTGCACTTCTGCTCCGGTGAGTGTGGAGATGAAACAGGTTATTATTATTATTATTATTATTATTATTTATTATTATTATTATTATTATTAATGCATAAACATTCAGAAAACGCAATTGCCAACAACGTTGTTGAATCTCTAGCAGACCCCTTAGCAGGCTGATTTGAGTGAGGGTGCATGTTCTGTTTTTGCAGTGCGTTAGGTTAGGGTTCAAACCCGTTAACACTTTCACCCTTGCTCCCTTAAAGGGACCTCCTGGTTAGGTAAAGGTTTAATACATTGAAAGGCTCTGTATAAAAAGTGGCTCATTGATTGATTGCCTAACTGATGGATTGAGCCCCCTATTCAGTTTCATACCACCTCTTTGTTTAGGATTACAGGGACATCACAATCTGTACCCATTTGGTTTTGCACATCACAAATGCATTTAAGTCTTGCAATTTCAAGTTCAAGTTTTGATCATTTAAGGCGTTCCTGGCCTCCATCTGCATGTTCCCAGATTCTTGTTGAGGGGACTTGTAGGGAAGGTGAAAGGCATTTAGAATTCTTTGACCAGGGTTTTATTTTCTAACTGGTAGGAGGGCACTTTTATAACCCTTCCCTGTGTTGCAATTCCAGACTCCGGCCAACAGGGGGCAGTACAGTGCCGCCTGGAGATGGAGAATGCCAGCCTGCTGGAACTGGTGGAGGATCTGAGATCAGCCCTGCAGGGGAGTGACGCCCGCTGCCTGGCCTTAGAAGTAGCAGTGCGGAGAGAAAAAGCTGCAGAGCCGCATGGCACAAGCAAGCAGAAGCCAGTCGAGGTGCCAGCCTGCAGGGCGGCTCGTCACCACAAGGGAGAGTGCTGCCGGGGCACCAGGGCCCTCCTGAAAGAGCTGGAGCTGATCAGAGCCTCGCGGGACGGACAGCTCGAGGAGGCCATGAGGTTCAATCAGAGGGTGGAGGAAGAGCTGATGGCAGCCAATCAGCAGATCCAGCAGCTGGAGGAGGCGGCGTCTCGGCTGCAGTGGGAGAACGCGGAGATCAAGAGGAAGGCTGAAGATGCCAGGGCAGCTCTGGTCAACGGGCTTGAGAAAGTCAGGGAGATCCAGGAGACTGCCAGGCTGGTGCCCTGCTTGCAAGAGAGGATCCAGGAGCTGGAGGCTGAGCTGCAAAGCTACCGGTAAGCATCTGTTGCCTCTGTTCCATTTTGCAGCATTACTGCTTTTTCCTGGCTTTTATTATGTGGCCACGACCCTACAGCTCACAGACAGACAAGCAGTTTTAATAGCCAGTCTATCCCACGGCCACCGAGTGCGGACATGTGTGGATGAAAGTGCAGCCTACCTGATGAGATGTTAAACAGATGTGCTGTTTGCTTTGTTTGTGGATGTAATTAAAGACCTCATTGAGGAACCAACGGCACTGCTTTGAAGAAGAGGAGGGATGTTAATGTTGTTTTACCTGGTGAACTGTAATCAGTCTTCAGGTCTGAGGGACGGGGTCATTTGCATCATCAAACTACATAATGTTACAAAACTGCATTGTTGAGAGAGAGGGAGAGAGCGAGAGGGAGGGAGGGGAGGGAAGAATTGTCTTAAACGGATGAGGAAACGTTCAGGTCGAGTTAATTACAGAGCACTGGCCTGCTGTTATTTAAGAGATTACCATCTGGACAACGGAGGATCATTCTTCCTAGAAATCAGCCCAGACTTGAAACCCAAAGCAAAGCACAATCTAATCTTGATCTCCTAACAAGGGCAGCCGGCTTCTAATCATGTGTACATCTGTATATAGTAACTGACCTCTGCGTTGTCTGTTCCTGATAGCGGTGGGGCTGTTTCTCATACACACAGGCCCCTTTAATTAACCAGCAGCAGCATTCATCCATACTCCAGCTGATGCATGCCTATCAGCATGCTGACAGCCAGTTCCTGTTTCTAGCTCAATAACATTGTTCCAAGCCATGCCTTGTGAACAAATACGTTCTCAATGGCTTCCTCCTCTTGGAAGCCTCTTTCCCAGGGTTTGACTCGCTGACCAATTATCACTGAGCCATTGCACATCCCTTCAAATACTAAGCCTCTTTTCTCTGTGCTGGTGATACTGACCCTGTCAGGGAAGCTGTACAGTACCCTATAGATGGAACATTCTTCAGAGTGCACAGTGGCAGGGACGGGGAACAGTACCCTGGAATGATAAAGGCTCTGGAAGGAGTGAAGGTTCCCCTTTGTTACTCGAGGGGCTGCTGGCTGAATGGGCGTTTGCAGGTGGTGAGGCGGGCTGGTCTGGCTGTGGTCTCCACTGAGCAGACGCATTGCTGCTTTTCTCTGGGGCACCCGGACGACACACACAAAAGAATCCGAGGCTCTTCTTATTTTGATTCCCATTTACCCCTGTGTTAATTTGCAAGTAAAAAAACGAATGCAGTTTGCAGGTGTGGCGAGAGTGCATTAAGAGGCATTATGGGGTTTTAAATCAGCACACACACAATTGCAGTTCATTTAGAGTGTCGCTTCATGACACCGTTACAGTAGATTAGCTGCAGCACTAAACCTTCGTTGCGTTTGCACATTGTAAATGCAATTTAAGATCATTGACTACACAACATTTAAATTGCATCACTGTGGGTTTAAGCTTCTTAGAATTAGGAAATAAACTACTTGAGGAGTAAATCGACCATTTAGTGGAGTGAAAGAAATGCAGTAAAACGAACCAGTCGCTCAGAATGCAGTGCGTTGTATTCTTTAAATAAAGTATAGCTCGCTGTCACGACCCTTCTACTCGGGTGATCCACTGTTCCACTGTATATAGAACATATACAATGTAACGTGCTGGCTGACTCCCTGAGAACCAGGAGCTCCTGTCTGAACCAGACTGACCAGGCAAAAGCTGGGCGAGTGGCAACACTGTATCTCACTGCAGCCCCCCCCCCCCCCCCCCCCCCAATCTCACCCCCACAAGCTCACACTGGGGTGAAGATTGACATGTGGGCTGTGTAGCACGGCAGGAGGGACTCATTAATCCTAATTAACGAGCTTACTGTCCAATTATCAGTGCCCTTTAATAGACACAATGCCACTTTAGATCTGGGATCAGATTAACCCTTCAGATGCCCTTATACAAGTTTTGTTACAGTAAATCTGCGCAGTCATTTTTCAGTTTAGCCATTCTTATACTGTGGGTCCCTCTCGCACGCACTAGGAGGTCCTGTCTGTGTGTAAGGTGAAAGTGAAGAAGGAAAGCAGAAAGATCTAAGGACATGAAGACACAGTTAATGTTTGGTGAGATTCACAGGGGCTCTGATTGACTGATTAGCTTGATGCTGGCTTGGCTTTAAACAGCCTGGCAATAGTGGGAAAGTTCTCTCCTGGTAATTCTGTCCCAGCGGGGCACACACACCCCTCCCCTGGCCACACACAGCCTGGTTCAGGATCAACAGAGTCCCATGGGGGCGACAGTGGATTCAGGATTAACACTCCTGCCCTGCAATTTCTACTGTACACAGGCAGCATTCATTTTAAATGATTAACAGGTTCACACCCCTGCAAAGCTAGGACTAATATTCTAGTGAAATATCATGGGAGTATCTTCTATTCTATTGCAGGTTTGCTTTGGAATCATCTGCAGTGTGCCTTCCTGCATCAGGAGGTGTCTGTTTCTGCTACTCTCCCTTCATAACCCCCTCTATTTCACGCGGGGCTGTGTGCGTGGAAGGTCGATAGCCTGGCGCTCTGCAGATTGATCACGTTGCAGTTCTGTTTGTTTCTCACAGCTTCAGGGCTGAGACTCCGGACGAGCAGGTGACCTCCGCCGTGACCCTCGACCCCTGCAGCCCACCCCCCTCGCATCGACGCTCCCCCACGGGCCGAGACGAGAGCTCCCTGAGAGCGGGTGAGCCCTGCCTGTCTGTTTGTCTGTGTCCGTACGTCCATGTGTTTATCACTGTGCTGCAATGTCTTACTCGTCAATTTGGTTTTTTTTGCCACTGTGGAATGCACTCCTAATAATATGGCAATTTAATATTGCTGTTGAATTTAGTGATGAAGCCCTGAGTGTCTGTGTATTGCTGTTGTAAGGAAACTAATGTGATGTCTGTAAATGAGTGCATGCAACACCAATTGCCTTGATAGTAAGTTTCCATTAATTCATTCCAATATTCAAAAGCACATACATATAGCTCAAGCATTACCGCTAGACACAAGAATGCAGTACCTAGCTATGAACAGAAATCGGATAGTGGTCAGTGACCTAATGTTCAGGGAGGAAACTCAGGTATGGCAGTGTTCTGTCGGGAGAGGATCCCGATAGTTTTTCTCATTTGCACTCTCAAGTTCAACTTTGTTTTCCTAACAATATCTAAACACTATCATTTTCACGGTGTCTGACGTGTGAAGCCCTGTGTATCGCTGTGCCAGTCTGTCCACTTGTCTAACAGTTTCGTGGTCCCACAGGGGAGGAGCATCTCCAGCGGGCAGTGGAAGGCCGCGCTGCCTCGGACGAGGAGGAGGAGGAGAGAGGAAGCGAGGAAGGGCAGTGCTGTCTCCTGGAGGTCAAGAGGCTGCTGAACCAGCTCAGCTGCTGTGGGAGAGGGTGAGTGCCTTCGTTGTGCTTTCTGTAGGAATGCTTACTAGAGCACATTTGGAGGGAGCGGTTCACATAGCACACAGTGCCACCAGTGCCCAAATACTGCAACTGCAGTTTATTTTTGTTTTCCATACTCAAACACAAATTGTAAAACTGGAGTTTTGTATATCTATAGACTGATGCATTGCTACTGCTATTGCAAAGTATTTAATATAGAATAGAGATACAGAAATTGTACCTTGGACAGTGTCAGAGAAACACAAGACAGTTTCTGTTACCTCTAGTAACAACACAGTCCTGTATCTACACGCAAAGCAGAGGCAACAAAGCATTTGAAATGGAAGAAACCATTTAGCTCTGGATTGTTAACTGCTTCCAGGCAACAGGAGGAAACGAGACAACTGCAGCTCATTAGCCATTTGGTAGCTAATTACTGTTAATTTGTGTATCTTAAACGTTGACTCACACAGCGGTAAACAAGGACTCGTTCCAGAGAGCAGGGTTCACGCTGCACACACCTGAGGGCTGGTAAACTGACAGCCAGGGAGCACTATAGAATCGCTTCCACTAAGATATTGCTGTGGAACTTGGGAGCATTGACAGGCCCAGCTGTTTCCTTCAACAAACTGAAGCAACTTGCTGGTGAACTTCTCAAGCAGTTTTTCCCCAAGTTGCAGAAATCGAGACTGTTTAGAATTGCTTGAACTTTGAGATGAAAATGCTGTAGACGTTTCAAGAGCTTTTGGGCAACTTTGTGGGAGAGGTGACATTTTCAAGCAGTTCCACCCTGGATGCTCAGATCAAGCCTGTTCTGGTGTTGCTTAAGTTTCTAGAGGAGTTTGCCTTATGGTTTGTTTATATGGGCAATGCACACTTCCAGTAAACTACACTTGAAATTGTGACAAACCATTTGTGGCGGCCTCTGAAAAAACAGAGCTCCCGATCCACCTGCCGCTACCTGGTGAGCGCAGCTCCTTCTCAAAATGCCCTGTTTTTGTTGTTGTTTCCACAGCTGTCAAAGTAGTGCTGCACGCCAGCTGCTCATCGCCCAGGCCAGTTTCCATGGCAACGCATCGGCCTGTGTCGCCATGACATCAGAGCTCAAGGGGTGGAGTCGGCGATGCCACGCCCGTCTCGAGGATCAGGGAAGGAGTTCGGAGAGCGAGTTGGAAAAGGTGAGCGGCGAGGCCTGGAGCTGATAGACTGTGATGTTAGTGAGGCTTGTGTAATGTGACCCTGGCTTCCAGTCCTGTATTAACATCCCCCTCTCTCTCTCAGCTGCTGTGCTCGACAGGGAAGGACCTGCAGCTGCAGGAGGAGGAAGCGGAGATGCTGCGGATGGAGCTCCAGATGGTTGAGACAGAGCGCGTGCGTCTCTCTCTGCTGGAGGAGAAGCTGGCTGATGCACTGACACTGCTGCTGCAGCTGCGAGCGCAGGTAACCACTCCAAACACACGCTGCTCTTTAAAATCAGCTGATCTATTGCAATTGTGTTATACTTTTATTTCTTGATAAACTGCCTGTTTAATGCAGAATCTCTCTTGCAGAATATTTCTCGCAGGGCTCTGGGGAAGATCCTTTTGGACACACTTGATCTCTGTAGCAAAGCTGGCCATGGTAAGGTTCTAAGCCACAAGCACACACCTTCTTTTACTGGGATAAGTGACTCCCAAGTCCAGGTCCAAGCAAGCTCCGAAAGCAGTTCATTTCCAAGAGTGTCTGAGCAGTTTGTGCATGAGGTCCCATCACCTTGTCACACAGCAAGGAGGTAGCAGGTTCGACCTTAGAAGAAACAATCAGACAAACATTCATCAGCATGTTGTCTCCCAGCCATGATACAAATGCATAAGAAACATATTAGTGCAGAGAATTCAAAAACAGCATATCCAAGGAGAATCAGGATCAATCACGAGAAACGAATGAAGAAAAGAATTCTTAATTGATCTATGTATATAATATGACTAGCAGAGCTTCACGCTGGCTATCTCTTTGGTAACCCCTCGTCCTGCCTCTCTTTCTCCAGGTCCATCCCACTCCCCTGTAGTGCTCGATACCCTCTGTCAGCAGCTCCTATCCTCTGAGCTACTGGCGGCAGAACCAGCCGGGCAGGCTGGACCCGAGCAGCCGTGCAGCACCACCAACTCCCTGATCATCTCCTGCTGAGACTGAGGAGAGAGAGTGGCTATCAGCTGCAGTCCTGTGAGCCCAGAATGGGAATGGGATGTGAAACAGAGGACTGAAGATGCCAGTCTAGCACCTTCCCAGATTCCAAGTGTTGTATTATTAGACAGAAACAAATGAACTTCAGCAGATACCATTCTATTTCACTGATTATAAACTGCTGTTCAAAACCACAGTTTATTTGAAGTCGTAGGCGATGTGAAGCTCTAATTAGCTGTTTGTTTACTACAGTTCTTTAGCGGTAAATAGCCTGTCTATTATGGTGTATATATAGAAATCTATAAATGCAAAATGTCTCAATTATTTTTTAAATGTACTATATTTGTATCCATTCTCTGTACAAAGTATATATATCGTGAGCGTTAATTTTATTTTTTTATCTGAGGACATACTGCCACCTACGTGTAAGTGGATGTTACTACAGTGTATCACTCTTCATGTCCAATTGTACAGAGAGGTAGCTGGAACCCTTGGGCTTGTCTATTGTACTGATAGCTGTTCCTGTTCATTTCTGGTATTTCAGAAATTAAAAAGTGGTGAAAATATTATGTTTACATTGTTGTGTTGTAAGATGTTTCATTGTTGCAATTTAGAAATACAGAGACTAAAAATAGTCTGTAAATATGGTTACACACACACATATATATATATATAATCATTGACATTGAAACTAGTTATTTGTGAGTAGCTGGTTTCTAGGAAGCTTGCCTCTTTCAGCTAAACCTTTGTTGCTGACAAACTGGCCCATCAACAAGGCCATCGTTTGTGTAAAGTAGAGTGCCTAGGAGATTGTAAACAAGCAAGAAGTAATAATATTTTGATATGTAATATTGAACAATGCTGAAGCTGTGCACACCAGTGGTGATTAAATAAGGCTCAGACATGTGTCACATGCCTTGGCCTTGATCAGGGAACTCTGTCCTTGTGAACGGTGCAACGTTGTAATTCATAAAGCAGATGAGATCATTTTCTGTAGACTTTGCACTGGCTTCAGTTGTTTCAGGCATTTCTGAGTACAGTGTTTATTGTTTCAAATGATATGAAACAAAGACGCTGAGGCCCACTCTTTCAGTACAGTCTCATATGCACGTGTAGTTTTCTCTGCTGACCCATTGCGTCAGGGGAAAGCTAAAATGCAGCAGTCGTGGGAATAAAGAAATACATTGTTTAAGGCGAAGGCATAGCTCGGACACTGCAGTGGATTGTGTGTGACTGGCACCCTCTAGTGGCTAAACTGCATATCCTTGCTCACCATAGAATTCAATGAAAAGCGATACTCGCTGATGAAAGGAAGCTGTTGCCACATTTGAAGAAATGTTATCTTTATGCAGAAAAAAATTATAAAATAACAGAAACACCCTGTGATTTTCCTCCTGGGTGCTATCATTTGTAGCAGAGCATGCACGTTTGGGTGATGAAATGTTATATTTGAATGTGATTGTGAGACCGATTCTTCAGCAAGGTGTACAGGCTTCAATATTTGTTTGTCAGTCAGTACACGTCACCCGCCACAAGGGGCACTGTGGAGATGCCCACAACAGGTGTCAATTAAAGATGACAGAATGCAATAAGACGGTTTTGCGGGCCAGCGAAGTCCAGATCTGAAACTGGTGATGCTGGACGAACTGGGAACATAAGACTCCAGAGACGAAAGACTAAGAAATATTTATGATTTATTATTCAGATAATTTACAAGTACAGTAGTTGTGCAGTCTTGAATGGTCAGCGCTGAACATTACGACCACCGTGCTGTGGACGGCCATGCACTGGTCCGGGCAGGGTTGAGATGCATGCCTTTCCAGCGTGCAACACAAAGGACCCACAGAAACAAAGGCAAGAAGCCAACCCTCGCACTCATACTGCTGCTTTTTAAACGTTTTATTAGCCCTTACCCGGCTGTGGCTGTTACGGTGCGCATTCTTTCTCTCTGTTTCAGGTGATTGCTTTCCAGGCTGGAAGGTGATGTCACACAACACCTTTCTTAACCCCACCCCTCTTTCTGAGTTCCACTGTATCTCAGAACTCTGAGCACCCAATCATATCCACTGTGGGAGGGGTTTGGCTTCGGACAGAAACTGAGGTCTCATTAACGACAACAGCTGACAAATCTTTTGGTAAACACTGGGGAACGGTACAGGAATCATAATTCAAATAAACAACTAATTATCGTTAGAACAAATCTTTTTATATACAAAAATGTTTGACAAACTGTAAAAAAAAAAAAAAAAAAAAAAAACAGTTCACAGGAGCCAAAGTTCTTATTCATAATAAGACGTTTCAATAGGATTGTGCCTCAAACATGTATTTACACCGTGTTGGCTGCAGGTGGCACTGTTTCATAAAGAGTGTAGAGTGTGCACGTTCTCCACCCAAATTACATTATAAAATATCTTGAACACATCAATACAACCACAATCACCCAGATGCTTTTTGGAGGTTTCTCATTTTTGGCAGCATTGATTCAATTAAAATTTAAATAACCTTAATAAATAAATAAGAATACTTCTAAGTAAAATAAGTTCATATTTTACTAATGCCCATTAAAACCCTCTAGGGATTTATTTAAATAAATTGAACTATTAATACAATTAAAAATAAAGACAAATTAATTCTTCCTTATCCCAAATGTCTTTTTGGCGTAATACACATATCTAGATTAATATGATCACTAGCCATGTGTGACAATCAACTGCTGAGATTTTAAAATCAAATCAAATAAACTACATGCACACATTTGAAATAAAACATCTCATCCGAGCCTTTTTTTGTAACGCCACGTCACCACTATCCAAAACCAGTCTCAGGAACCATTCCAGTTATGAAGATGCTATTCCAGTTATTCACGCATGAAGCAGGTTCATTCAGGTATCAGTGAGAGCAGTTAATAAAATCACAGCCCAACCCTGGTCCTGGGACCCCATTCCAACTGAGCACTCAATTACTTAACTAAACCCTTAATTGAACTGATCATTTCTTTAAAATTAGACCTTTTTACTTGTTTTCGGCTCTTAAACAGTTGCAGATTTGAAGTTAGCTATAACATTTTATAAGTAACTTGAACTCTGCAACTTTTTAGGAGCTAAGAACAATTAAGGTCTAATGAAGCACATTATTAGTTCAGTTAAGGGTCTTGTTAAGTAATTGAGAGCTCAGTTGGAATGAAAACCAGAAGAAACAGGGGAACCCCAGGACCAGGGTTGGAAAGCTCTGGCACAGAGTAAAATAATCGTCACTAGATAATTTTACTGAGGTCCAATGATCACAAGAGATCAGCCAGTTTTAACTTTGCTAGTAGGATTCATTGAAGGTGCAGGTTTAAGGGAAGGGCAGCTTGGATCCTTTGGGGTAAATCAGTCCCAGGAAGTTGTAAAGTGTTGAATTATCCAGCAGATGGAGAATCACAGGACAGATATTACAGCGTCCGCGCTGGGAGTGGAGTACTTCAGACATGCTTAAATAAACTTCAATTCAAAGTTTTGACTGCAAGTCCTTTCCAATGCAGACCCTGTTGTTGAATTTAAGTCTCTTACAGTATTAAAGTCAGCACTACAGAGTTTAATAGTATTGAAGGGAACAGAGCATGCTGGCCAACAGACTAGCAGCACTTTACAAGAACACAGAGTTTTCAGCAAGTGGTAGAATTCAAAAGTAATTAAGTATGAAACATATTTCCTCATGATCAGCACACTACATTCCACACTAGGTTGATTTCATCCGTGTTCATGTCAAGTATAGTAAGTATGCCCACACTATCGGAGAACACAGTGCCCGGCAGGTCGAGAAGCAAGAATGGGAAACACTCAACACAGTGCCCGGCAGGTCGAGAAGCAAGAATGGGAAACACTCAAGATGGGTTTCCTCAAACCCCAATTCTTCAGGGTAGAGGATGCCTAGTGTGAGGAGGCTGTTCTGTGTGTTATTGCCAGTTTTTTGTTCTTTTTTAAAAAAATTTGCACTATATCATTTTAGCCTGTAAAAATATGGCCAATAATTTTTTTTTTAAATCCCCATTGAAAAATAATGAGAATTCACTTCTCCCACTGACATTAAAATAATTATTGTAATAAATTACAAAATACAAAAAGGGTACAGGAAGCCTGAGGAGGGGTGGGTCTAATCCCCGACGTCGCTGTCGCGGTCTCCGATCAGCCACAGGATGTGGAAGCTGAGAGCCAGGAAGCCGGTCCCGAGCAGGTCCCCCAGAGAGGTGAGGTACGGGATGGAGAAGTTATCGGGGTCCATCCCTCGCCCCCACATCCAGTGCACCATCCAGTCAGCCATGTAGAGCAGGATCAGCACCTAACAGGGGAGCAACACAGCACTGTGAGACACCCTGAGGATCACATCACAGCTCCCCTGTCATTACACAGGCACAGCTTGCAAACAGAAAGCCATGGCGGTCGATAATCGATTAACAGATTTATTGCTGTATCGCCACCTTCTTTTTTCTAACACCCCGACTGTGGCCCTTACTGTATCCTGCACGTCGTAGTTATACTTTGTGATCACACTCTCTTTAATTCCAGTGTTTGCTATGCTCTGTTTGAAGACGCGGCGCTGTGGTACCTGTAGCAGTGCCACGGTCAAGTAGAAAGCCATGAATACGGAGGTGAGGGTGGTGTGGCCGCCCTGCATGGAGCTGATGGTGTAGAGGAAGACCAGGTGACCCGGGACCACCAGGAGGAAGAGCACTCGGGCCGAGCGGGAGTTCAAACCTGTGGGAGGACAGGAGGAGTGTCAATCAGACCCATTCATCCACCAGCGTGGAAACCCCGCCTTTACTTTCTGGATTTATACAGGGATACGTCGATATCTCGCCACTGGAGATTAAATTAACAGAAGCAGGTGTTGCCGTTTGTTGTTTTCCAGTCCTGCTCCGCGTCCCCAGGGTTAGGGCGTTAGAAGCTCCAGGTGAAGGGCTGGTCTCTCGACTCACCTGATCCAAAGAAGGCACTGCAGGGGTTGAGGCACTTAGGCCGGTTAGCCTGGGGCTCCACGCCGGGTAGGCCAGACATGTGGAGGTAGGTTGAGATTCGGCTGGCCTGCACTGCAACCAGATTACCACCAACACCTGCCAGGAGAGAGACGCTTGTTAAACAGAGACCTCTCACCAAGACTGGCAATGCCCAATAGAAATAGTAAAAGCAGGGAGAGTGGGTATGCTTGTTAATGACATTGCCAACATAAGAGCCATATACATTCCATTGAGCTCCTGGTACTTTTAGAGGAGAAAGCCGTGTTTTCAGGGCTTCCGTTTGGTCAGAAAGGTTGTAAAGCTCGGATCCAGACTCTCAGCTCCTTGGCTACCAGGAAGGTTTTGCATGGATTTCAGAATCCTGCTCCTTGTTTATAGAGCCGAGACATCTGGGCAAGCTGCTTGCTAACAATGTGCTCTCGTGCAGTTTGAGAAAACACTGTCCATGCTTCCAGCAGCCCCTAGCTTTCCATTAAAGAGCTTGCAGTCTTCTCCGGCAAGGCATGGCTAGGCTTGGCTAAAGACTTCTCTTTACCATCTTGTTAAATGACTTTGTTTAATTTGGATTGTAGAGCTGCATTTGGTTGGTAAAGCGTCCCTAGATACAGAGATATTTGCACACTTGAGATGATCCAGTATGGTTATGAAAATCAACATCTCTAAGCGTGCATGACTTTAATCATTTTTGCAGTGTATAGCGATGGCCAAATATTTAGCATCACCTGGAATTTTAGGATTGAGACAACTTTAAATTAAAAAAAAAACACTTATATGAACATAATTTAGGTCTTTTGCGTGTGTCATGTAATCAAAGAAACTACAAAATGATAATGTAAAAGTCTGCGTAACTCAGTATGTTAACGTAACATTATTCAGCAGGTTTGATTCGACTTTAGGAAGCAAAATTAGTTCTTTCTATAGGGTGATGCAAAACTTTTGACCATAGCTGTACAAATCAACCCTGGCCCAGCTAAATTAGATCTTTTTAAAAAGCAATTCAAATGCCCCTTCAGGAGCTTGTCAAACATGCATTGAGGAGTGCGAGTTGAGGCTTACCGTTGATGACTGGTGTGAAGACTGCCATCCCTGCGAAGTTGGGATCTGACACAGTTTTATCTAATATCAGACCTCCAACACTGGAAAAGATCACAGCAGAGCAAGTCAGACCATAGCCAGATGGGGTACAATACAAAGTTTTAGCTTCATCCTGCTTTTCATTTGCATTGATGTGATGTGCATTGAGCAAGCACAGCAGCTACAAACTCATTACGATGCCTGGAACACTAAAGCTTTGGACCCGAAACGTTTGTCTTCACTGTTTCTGCTTTCATGTATGCGATGCACCGTTTGGTGTTTTGGCCGGAGAGTGTAGCGGTTACCTGCTGATCGCCATGGCGATTATGACGGGCTCCCAGCCAGAGTACAGCACCTCCCTCGTGGAGGGGGTCCGGCGGGCGATAACGATCCAGATCGGGGTCAGGGCCACAAAGACGGCGCACACCAGCGTGTTCACGTAGTCATTCGCCTCTGCAAACACACACACCCAAGAGACACTGTCTTCATCAACTAGGACTGCAAGCTCCAGCCCTCATCAGCACCACCACCACCCGGAGGCTTCAACACAAGCAGATGCACATGTGACATGTGCCAAGAGGGGCGTTTACAGAAGTGCTCAAGTACAGCAGATGCGATGTGTGCTAAAGTTCACATCAGCTAGTTGTGTGATTCTCAAGGGCTTGCTAAAAATGTACACCTACTCCACTGCCTTTCCCTGAATTGTAGCACCCCTTATCAAACTTTACCACATTCAAACTGCACGGTAACTTTGCAGTTTCTGTATGCTTGTCTCATATTTACCTTAGTTTACCATGCTTTTAGTTTTTGTTATAAGCTTCACCACACCTCTCTGGGCTTCACAGTGCTTATGCTTTTATGTTGGGAGACTTTCCTAAGGCAAGGACTCCACTTACGCATCTGTTTGTAGAGCCCCTCGCTGATGCCGGACAGGAGTGCCAAGGTGATGAGGTCTCCCAGGCTGGCAGCGATGGGCGTTGCCACATTGTCAGGGTTTATACCGATCTTCCTGGCGCCCACGATCACCCCAATCATTATCAACCCTGCACAGACACAACAAGCGGGTTAAGAGCGCTAATCAGGGATCGCCACTATACAAAGCACTGCCAGTGCTGGGCTTTCTGTCTGTACTAGCTTTTGTTTCAATCATATTAAACACACATTATTCACATTGCTAGTGTAGTTATTTTCAATACCCTCCACTCATCCTGTCTTATCTGGATGACATATTGCCCGCCGCTCAAGTCTTCATAAAAGATTATTTATGGAAGGCGTGTGTAACAGGTTCACTAGGTAGGGCAGTGGTATGACTTAGCCTGGGGCAGGTGAGGCTTGACAAGCAGCTGATTCATTATTATTGCATGTGTACTCTACAGCTAAGGCCAAAAGTTTTGCATCATCTAGAATTTTAGGATTGAGACCTCATTAAAAAAAAACAAAAAAAAAAAACATCATGAACATAAATTTAAATCTCTCATTTGACATCATGAAATAAAATAAACTACAAAACGATATTGCAAAAGTCTACCGGAAGCCATAACAGCAGTACAGTATTTCGAAAGATCGCATTTTTCAATGTGTCACTATATGAAAAACTACAAAGCAGTATGTAATTCAATATGTTAACGTAACATTATTCAGCAGGTTTCATTCAACTTGATGAAGCAAAATTAGTTCATTCTATAGCAAAACTTTTGGCCATAGCTGTATAAAGAACACTTTGCATTCTAGCCTGGCCAGGACTTAAACTGAGGAGTGAATTAATAAGGGTTCTTACACAGTATAGTAAACAGTAAAATATGAACTGTGAACAAGGCCTAACCATGAGTTAACAGAATGCATGACTTGCCGAACTGTTAGAGAGGATCAAAAGCATTTTTTTTAGTACTTTTTTTTATTATTCATTTATCTGTCACTCAAATCAAAAGTGTTTAACTGGTTTGTGGCTGGGCTACTCCTGTGGAGATACACACATCACTGAGGCAGCCTGGGGCAGTACAGATCTACAAGACAATCCCATTTCTGTGTCGAGGAATTGGCTTTGGTTTGTGTCAGAATCTCACCCAGTAATAGGGAGGCAATGAACGCCGTGGCTACACTGCTGGCACACAGCAGGACCGCGTGCCCCATTTTGAAATGGCCCTCAGGGATCCAGCCGAATATCACAGCAGCGATCGAGGCCAGGAACCCCACCACTGTGGCCTGGACCTAGACAAAGAAAGAAGAGATGTTACAGGACACGACTTGATGAGAGCAGTGCGTAAAACTCACCACTGCCCTGCGCCTTGTCAATCCCATTTATACAGCAGGCAGCAGTCACACATGAACTGGGAAAGCCAGACAAGTTCCCGACCACATTTCCTCAACAGCTCGTACCACAAGGGAAACCATTTCATTCAGCGATAAGCATCAAGTGATTTTAACCTTGGCGCCAGACTGCAGAAGGAGGTTTCCTCTTCTATTTACACTGGATGCATGCTCAAAAAAAAACAGACAACAGCAATATGCAATAGGGGGAGGAGAGTGGAAAAATGTAGTCATGGGGGTGTGATACAGGACTACATCACACAGAATGCATTGGGGTTTGCAATTCGAGCCAGGATGGCGAAACACCTGCCTCTAACAGAATTAGGGGTAAAGACTGGGTGGAAACTTTGTACAGCCTGTGTGGGACAACTTTAAAAGGTCCTCGGTGTGCTGCGTTTAACTTGTTTTAACAAGAAACAGTTTTGGTTGAACCGGTAAACAGCTTAGCCCTCCGGCTTAAGAGTTTAGGAATTTGAAAAAGTTTATTTAGCTCTCCAAAGACGGAGTTAGGCTTTTGTTTTTTGTTTCAGCATTTCACTTGTGATCTGTGTAAATAATAAAAGTGCGTAGCAGGCACTAAACTGCAGGTCTTGTGCCTGGGTCAGGTATTTCAAGGGTGCAGACCAGCCTTGGGCAGTATGCTTTACCACAACATACACACACACACACACACACACATATATATATACACACACACGTACATACATACATACACAAATACACACGTTCGCATACGAACACAAGAATATTTAAAAACAAGTTCATCTCAAGCGCAGATTATGACTAATTTTCAAGCGTCGACTGCATTCAGCTCAATCTGTTAACATGACAGATTCCTGCTGCCTGCCCGGTTTGATGCTAAACTGGTTATTGTTTTGCTCTTGGGCACACTGATGGGCTCACCTGTATCAGCGCTAGGTTCCCTACGATCATCCCCCACATCTCCTTGGCTGTGTCCATATGCCCAATATTAGCCTGAAGAGAAAGAAAATGATGGCGATGTAGACAAGCCCCTTTATTAATGAGTGTACTTACTGTTAAATACACCGAGCATCCAAAGAAACGTATCACTTATATTTGGATAAAATTCAGTAGATCGAAAAACGACACTCTGTTTTAGAGCAGCTGCAGTGACTTTTTATTGTGCTGATTAACAACTGACATCACAAAGATGCTGCAGGATGATCTGTCGATCTTGGGCAGGTGTTGTGACTCGTAGTCCATAGTCCAGCCTAAAACATGTCAATTGCACGATTGCTCTCTTTATTGCTTTTATTCAAGCTTGCAATTCATCAGCTGAAATCACTCCATATCCAGTGTCCAATCAACTGTCTCACTAATTAGGTGATTAAGTGCATAAGCTTCAGTCACAGCCACTCAAGCGAGGACAAGGAATAATAATCGAGCGATTAAAAAGAAACCAAAAATATTTTGTCAATGTCCAGCATTTATATACCTTATTTTATTTTTTTTATTTATTTTTTAATAAATGTGTTATAATAGTGACAAGTTTCTTTTGATGCTTGGTATACAAATACACAACTTCGATTTTGTGTAATTTGGGGAAAAGAAATCCCCTGATCTACTATAAATCTTCTCTAGTGTGACTAGAATAGAGTTTGCAGTGCAAGGTGCATTAGAGTACATAATTAGAGCAAGGGAACATTACTGTGCACATTTACTATAGAAAACCTGTGGAAGACCCCACTGCTTCATTGAGGGGAAAAAACACAAAACAAAAATCTATACCAATGAGAGGGCTGGCATTGTAGATAACCATTGCCTTAGTTGCATACAGAAATCAGGTTATTCAATTTGAACACCCCTCAGCTAACATGCTCTTCTCCAAAGCTGAAGGACTCAAAGCTGCAGTAGGATGGAAACGCAGGTATCTGCCACAGCGTGTACAAGGCAGGTTTATGCAAAATTAACTGGACTGAATTGGAGATGGCTTTGATAGGAGCATATCCGGTTTGTGGTTTTCCTGTTTGCTTACAGAACTTAGCATTCTCAAGGGTGTGGGGCATTACCAGCTGCTTGTCAAGGACCCCATTAAGCTCTGTAATCATGCTATTCAATCAAATGAACACCTTTTTACAACCCTATCTCCTGCAATGCTAATGCTTTACGAGCAAACATCTACGACCTGCCAATGTGACAGTGTGGAATATTTCTAAAAGGATGTTGCAGGAGATTTGAGAAACAGTTAAGACTGTTTTAAGGTGTATATAGTGATCGACTACTTCAAACCATTTTTTATTGTAAATTGGGTGTTCAGACACTGCATGCATGTTGAATTATAAACGGGTAACAATGTACATCAAGGGCTTATGCAATCTTCAAAGCTGGTGCTCTGACCTTGAAATATGTTTATAATATTATAGCTAGATTCCATCACTAATTGGTGCAGTTTTCCTCTTAGTAATTGTTTGCAAGCAGTGGATTTGTTTGGCCAGCGTCAGCAACCTCTGGTTTAATTGCATACCAACTTCAGGACCCCCAGATCAGAAGCTTGGAACTTTCATTAAAATCCCTTTTGGGGGCCTGATGTAAATCTATGCATGAATAAAAACACTCTGGCTGCCTTCCTAATCATGTGAACTAATTCTCACTAAATCTGAGACTTAGCTAGTGAAGGATTAGCATTCAAGTAACCCAGCCAGCAACTTTAATTACACCTAATCTGCTGGTAATTAGACGCAGCTTCGAGCCGATTTGTAAAGGAGATGACAATGATTTTGAATACATGGTTATTTTTTTGTTTTACGGTTTTTTATATCTTCAAGAGAAAGGAACAGGAAAGCTGTTTGCACACGCGGTCCCTCCCCTGTCTGTCATGTTTCCAGTGTGTTGGGATTGTTTTCAGGTTTGAATGCAGAGGAATCGCGTGGTCACACAGTGGTTCACACAGGCAGCTCTGCAGGAACAGCACCACGGGGCTAGCATGCTACTGTTTTGCTTGTATTATCCTTATCAGTGGGTTAGATAGCAGAACCACTATTAGGGATGCAAGTTTCAGTATAATTCCTGAACGTTTACAATTAATATGATCATCATCTATCTGTGGCCCAATCAATTGCTGCGATTTATATTTAAAAAAAAAAAAAAAAAAATTAATTATATATATATATATATATATATATATATACACACACACACACACACACACACACACACACACACATTTGAAATAAAACATGCCACAACAGGATGTCATTCTGTAAAGCCACGTCTCCACTATCCAAAAAAACTCATTCCAGTTATGAGGGTGCTATTCCAGTTATTCTCTCCTGTAAACAGCTGGGTCTAAATGGATGGTATACTCACTGCAGTAGACAACCTGGAGGCCAGCGTCATCTCCAGATTCCCCTTCAGCCCCAGCAGAGCCGGGACCAGAATAAACACCTCGGTCACCTCCTGGAACACCGTCCAGTGCTGCAGAGAGAGAACACAGCACAGAGTGAGCACCATGGGTAGAGACAGCTTGAAAACAGTGCTGGAGAGAGAGAGAACACAGCACAGAGTGAGCACCAGGGTACAGACAGCTTGAAAACAGTGCTGGAGAGAGAGAGAACACAGCACAGAGTGAGCACCACGGGTACAGACAGCTTGAAAACAGTGCTGGAGAGAGAGAGAACACAGCACAGAGTGAGCACCACAGGTACAGACAGCTTGAAAACAGTGCTGGAGAGAGAGAGAACACAGCACAGAGTGAGCACCACGGGTACAGACAGCTTGAAAACAGTGCTGGAGAGAGAGAGAACACAGCACAGAGTGAGCACCACGGGTACAGACAGCTTGAAAACAGTGCTGGAGAGAGAGAGAGAACACAGCACAGAGTGAGCACCATGGGTACAGACAGCTTGAAAACAGTGCTGGAGAGAGAGAGAACACAGCACAGAGTGAGCACCATGGGTACAGACAGCTTGAAAACAGTGCACCACGGGTACAGACAGCTTGAAAACAGTGCTGGAGAGAGAGAGAACACAGCACAGAGTGAGCACCACGGGTACAGACAGCTTGAAAACAGTGCTGGAGAGAGAGAGAACACAGCACAGAGTGAGCACCACGGGTACAGACAGCTTTGGAAAGCAGGAACCGAAGCCATCAGTGCAGACCATCAAGGTTTGATGTCCAGTGAAAATTGTTTACAGTTTTTCATGAGTGTTAACAACGTGATCCTATCAGCAACTTCAAGTAAAGGAATCGGCCTGTTCAAAGAGAACATCCAAGCTCTGAATACAGTCCTCATTGTTAAAACAGTATATATTACATGCAATTGTGTTTTTAATCTCTGTAATACTGTACAATGTCATTTATTATTCTTCATGTAGTAGGTACAGTTACATAACTTAACAAGGTGCTCCATTGTGGTAAACCAAAGTAAAAACAAACAATGTCAGAGAACTAGCATGAAATTACAGCTCAGAAACAAAGGCCTATGTAAGAGGAGCCCAAGTATTTACTGCGAGTTTCAAAACATGTTAACACAGTGTTTTCAATCTTAGAAACAGCCTTTGGCATTCCCAGAAGCCCACTGAAATTAAACCGAGGGCTTCTTCCTTAAATAAATAAAACAGAGCTGGCTGCCCTGCGACCCTGCACACTGCAAGCAAGTGGCTTAGCCACAATGCAAAAGAGCCAGACTCGTCTGCGTTCCTATACAGCTTGTAACCTCGTCTCGAGATTGATTGGGTGTGGAAACCCAGTATTTCCCTCACCCCCTAGAAGAGAGTGAGGTCCCTCCAATCCAGCACAGGCTGGATGCATGATCACTGGAGCACTATGTGGGCTCACATTGCCACTGTGTGCTCTGTCCTGGATCTCGTGGCAAAAATCTCCAGTCCACAATCCCAGAGCTACTGTTACTGCACAGTAAACCTCTTGTCTCTACACAAAGTTATTAAATCAATGACAAGAGACAATAGGACCCATTGTCTGTCCAGGACTAAGCAACAAGTAGAAGATGTTATCCAGGTAGCCAGGGTGGCACTGATTGGACGGGACCGCTCTGCAAGGGGTTTAAATTATTCTGCAGAGGTGCAAGACCGTTTTTTTTTTTAAACTTAGTGTTTCAGTGCTGTACAGACGTTCTATGTCATTATCCATTTCTCCAAGATACAAATGTACCAGCTTCACTTTTTTTTTTTTTTTTTTTTTGAAAACATTCTCATTTTGTTGATCATTAACGAACATTTCTGTACTGTGGGTGTTGCCGAGTGATTAAAAATGAGACGTTTTGTGTTTGAACTGAAAGTGATGGCCTCAAGGAGTCAAATGGGTCAAAGTTCAAGTATATTTTCCTCTACAGGAATTACCACTTTTTAATGTCCCCTACTGTGCTATTATGCCTTTTTTTTTTAAGAATGGCTCAGGATGCAAATATAGCCATGTATTACACACACACACACACATATATATATATATATATATATATATATATATATATATATATATATATATATATATATATATATATATATAGTAAGGTGGCAGGGGGAGGGTCAGATTCCT
The DNA here is from genome assembly GCF_017654505.1 of Polyodon spathula. Classification (NCBI taxonomy): domain Eukaryota; kingdom Metazoa; phylum Chordata; class Actinopteri; order Acipenseriformes; family Polyodontidae; genus Polyodon; species Polyodon spathula. Next base: position 6,575,209 of record NC_054558.1, on the reverse strand, counting down.
CCATGCCTAAAAACATGTGAAAATGCACACTTTGTTTAATTGAATTGCTTTTGTTTAATTTGTTTGTTTAATTGTATGATTTGTGTTAATTGTTTCATTTTAATTATCCCCTGCACCTGGCTATCACTGTAAATTAGAGCCAGGTGCAGGGTATTTAAGGAAAGCAGCCAGTGTGCTCAGTGCTGTTGCTGCTATGGAGTGAAGAGCCCGGCTGAAAGTCGTTAAGGTCTGTTGGAAACCTACCTTTGGTTTTATAAACACGTGTATTAGTGTTTTGCTTTGGTGTTATATGTCAGGTAAACAGCTTAGCTGTCCTGCGTGTTAGTCAGGGACCTGTGTACGTTTAGGTAGTGCTCAATGAGAGCTAAGTGTTTATTTTTTGTTTTATTTTTTGAATAAAAGTGTGCGAAAGCACTTTAAAAATGCTTTAAAAATCAAAGTTTTATCCCCGGGGCACGAACCCAAATTACCGCCAGCCTGTTTACATATATTATAGTTTTCTATCCAGGACCCGGCCCAGCTGTGCCTATCCAGTCAGTATCTCGTACTGTCAGAATTCTTAAATGGCACTGCTGGGGTGTGCTATACACATCATCATGTATATTGGGATAATTGAGATAAATTGGGTTACAACAGATTCTGCAGCTCCAGCTACAACAAAGCAGCCAGAACGAGTTCAGCCAAACAAGAGACACAATCAGGTTTGACCTGCTTCAGCACCAGCTTGCACCATGCCTTCCAAAACCAGCAACAAACACTGCAGGGCCTTTATTTGCACATGCTATTGGGCTAATTAAAGAAACTTGACATGCGCATGCGTTTTATTTTTTTAAACAAATATCATTTTGTATTGCTTGAAGTATTACTTGATATTCTAGGATTCAGGATTTGCAGTTTTTTTTTTTTAAAGTTGCAGAAGTGCATTCTAATTGCAGCGGTTCTTCGTTCTGTGGAGAAGCTAGTAACTTGACACCAGAACTTGGTCTAACTTAAGAACAGACTGACCTCCTGAGTATGACCTGTCAGTATTTTTAACAGCCATGCAACCTCACAGGCAAAACTTCAGGACCAGGCACTGCGTGCTGCAAATGAATAAGGACGGGAGAGGGGAATATTCTTCTTTTGCAGATACATCTCAAATTAAACTTTACAATAAAACATCTGCTGGACTTATCAACCTAATCAAGTACAACGTTTTGTACAGATGAACTACGATTGTCTTTTTTTTCCACGGGTTTACCCATTGCTGTATAATATGTAGGTCCCTGTGACAATTCCCATTTCTGAAAGATATGCATATTCTACATGTACTGCGTGTTACACTGCATTTAGGAACCTGACAGCTGGTGTAGTTTGTTTCCGGTAAAGGACACGACACACTGCAGCTGCACGATTTCTTAAAATGTCATCAACGAAAAAGACACAAGCTGCATCAAAGATGCAAATGTCTTTATATCTATTTTGGAGTGTGAAATGGCATGGAATAAGTCACTTTTACCGCCCTAACTATGACGTCTAGGGTATACATCTTGTGTTCTGGGATGGTCTCAGATTCCTGATCCACAGGAAGTGGGAGGGAGTTCCCAAATCAGAACAGGAGATAACATTTCAGATTTCTTAAATTCTTTCAATCGGTCTCTTCCTATCCATGACACCACAGCCAATAGAAGTCATCTTGCCAGCGTGAACTCTGTCTATGAAATGGAAATAAAAGCATCTCTTTGCATGTGACAAGGGGGTCTGCACGTGTGTGCACATGCGTGTATTTATACAGACAGGCTGAGAATGTCCATTGATATTCCAGCTCGCTGCTGACAATAACCTCAAGCTGTCAACATGTTACTGGGTTTATTTCATACAACACAATATTAGGATACATGGATTCTCCAGCTATTAAATATCTAGAAATAAGTAGATCTTAAATCATTCTATTCAATGTGACTTTCTCTCAAGTTTTCAGTTCTCTTGTCTCCCACTATTGTTTATTACATTTATTAATACTATAACTTGTATACCATTTATTTTTGACTGCATGTTCTCATTGTATTGGATACAGTCAATGCCCCAATAGAGGTGGAAATAAAACGGATCCATTTTTGGTTTTATAAGACTCACCTGAGCTTGTGACATGCACACTGTGGCTCCTCAAACTTGTATTAAAACATGAAATGAGGTGAAAGTTACTCTCGGTAAAATAAAAGCAAACTATAATAAACCACAGTGAAAGCATGGCAAAGCATAGGCAAGAATTGTAAAAAAAAATTGTAAATAACATTAATTATCATGATATTACAGAAAAGCATGGTAAAACTGGTAAATACAGTGGTAAACTTTATAGATAGTTTTAAACAAAAGCATGGACAATTGGGTTTGGCAAAAGGTCCCTACAGCTATCCATCCTGATGTATTGCCACTCTAAATTAAAAGGTATATGAACCGAATATAACTCACCTGTACAATATCCAACACTATGCCAGCCCCGACTGTTCCAAAGCCCGCCAGCAGGAACGGAACCAGAACTTGCAACCCAATGGAGAAGGAGGTTTCCTTGAGAGGGGGCGCCAGCACTTGGCTCTGGTCTGTGCTGGTGTCGTCGCTGTCGTTGCTTTGGCTGCCGTTCTCCAGGAGCGCGTCCTCCTCGAGAACACCCTTAGCATTGGCCCGGGATTTGATGACCACAACCTCGGCTCGGTCGGCATCGCTGTCTCCCTCTTGCTGTTCCGTTCTCTTTGTGAGGCTGGTCACTTCCTTCAGTTCGCAGTCAACCGGCCGCGTTTCGGTGGGTATAACCGGGTGCACGGCACCGCTGGCATGATGGTATCCAGGGACTGGTCCTTCTTTTTTGGTTTCAGCAACGTTTGTAGACATTTTTTTTTTTCTTAAAAAAAATGCTGTTGTTGTTCTTACAACTAAACCAAAAAAAAAAAAAAGTTGAGTTTTGTTTTAAAAAAAAAAAAAAAATCAGCTTTCGTAAAGCTGATGGAAGTGTATTTGAGTTTATCCCATGGAGTCAACTTTAAATATATAAATAATTAAATAGATGAATCATTAAAAAAAAAAAAAAAAAGTATGTTTTAGCATCAGGCAGAAGCTATTGTAAAAATATCTGAAGGTTAGAAACTACAGCAAGGTGTTTCTTGTCTCTTGGCCATTCGTAATGCAGATCCAGTGTTGGCTTTGGGCAGGTGTACCTGGATCGCGCAATTAAAAAGTCATATTCTGTTTGGCGCAGCTTGAAGAAAATTTGCATTTGTGCAGAAAACTTAATTATTAATAATTTGAAGGCGATTATTGGTCATATTGCTGAGATCAATATTCTGCCTTAGCTGTCCGGCAGAACCTTCAATTTTACTTTATTATTCTGCGGATGTGTGCGTTAGGATAACAGGAAATAAAATAAACTTCTCAAAGTTTACCGTCAGACGTCAGTTTTCATTTTTCAGGCTTTCTTGTTTTCTTTAAAATATGGCACAAGCTTAAATAAAACCATCGAAATATCTGGCTATGATTTTGAACCCACTTTGGTCGTAATATATAATGGTTCCCAGATAAACAATCCGATTTTTTTTTTTTTTAAAGTTGTTTACGAATGCACGGGCTTTAGCTTCCTAGTGGAAATCTCCTTTCCTTTGAACTACCAGCACGCCCTCCCTGGTCAGCGTGGAGCTTCCACTTGAGAGCGCGTTAGTTTCAAGACTTCTCTGTGCTATGGACTCGTCTCCCCTTACAACATGTGGCGCTCAAGTTATTTTATTTAAGGACCTGGAAACGTGGGTAGTGTTTGAGGTGGCGCGTCGTTGCTGTAAGGCAATGCAGAGCAGTGTTGGTCCACCCCACTTTCAACCTACAATTAAGAATAGAGATGTCATACACCTGAACATACAAGAAGACATTATTACAAAGAAGGATATTGTCCGCTCATTACAAGCCACCAGTCTATTCATATACATGTATACATTTTATTATTATTGACATATGCTTTATAGACAGTAAAATCCCCACCTACTGATTTCACTTAATTTGTAACCAAACATAGGGAATTTATTAATTTTTAAACCTTTAAAATGTTCCTCCTTTTGTGTATCTGTATTACCTTTCATCAGAAGTATTTACCCTAAGAAAACTACGTAAGGCTTTGTGATTCGTTACCGAACAATGGAGTCTTTTTTTATACAGAGTCGCAATAGCTTTCTGGAAATAACAGATCAAATACAAACAGGCACTCTGGCGTGTTGCAATGCGGGCTTCAGTTAGCCAGAGCTACGCCTTATTCTTAAAACGTCAAGTGTGCATCCAATATACCCCCCCCTAATACAACTATATATGAAATCTTGAGAGGAAGCAAGGCAGGGGTGAAATGGGCATTAGAAACGCAGAATGCAGCACCGGTAATCACAATAGTTACAAGCTTTCTGGAGAAGTAAATTATACTGTATCGTACATTGCACACTGGGAAACTCATTTGCCGTCGGTGTAGATATATTTTAAAAGTCCAACGATCCCTGTCCCTTTTATTGTCAGTTTTTTTTTTTTTTTTTTTTTTAAATCTAATTACGGGTAATAAGACTAATTGTTTTGTTTGTTGATCCGACATTAGCTGTAAAGTTCCTGGGTAAAACAACAATTTCTACAGACCAGAACATACGTACCTCGCTTCTGTACTTTTTTCCTCCTCTGTCCCCTGCGTTACTGTATTCTCTCGATCTTCCTGCTGTTAGTGTCACGATATGTTCCCTCCGTTACCTGTCGTGGAAGCGGCGAGCAGTATCGTTACCAGCCTAGCGGGGTTACCCGTAATGTGCAGTAAACTCACCAAGTAATCACGCCGGTCCCGTTACACTGTCTCACTCGCATCAAACACAAACTCCTGCGCTACTCGGTTACTGTCCCTAGCTAGTAATCTTGCATGCAGGAGGAAGTACATGGGCGGGCAAACCCACAGGCACTAATACTTTTCTGTCCAATGAGGGTGGACCTGTTTCTGAATTGGATTTGCCCCTTCAAAGTTACCCCGTGCGAGTGGCAGTAGGTGTGCCCGGGTGACACGCAGAGGCAGCTGCGAAGGTAGCAGTCAGGACTGAATGACACGCTGCTCTACCGGTATATCGACTTGGGTGTGAGTTTATTATAGTTGTTGATGTGCACGGTCGCCTGACTCAAGTTTAACCTTTATTTCCAAGTGATGTTAATCCTTAGGCGCTAAAAAAATATATATATTAATCTTCAGAACAAGTCTTGCTCGTTCTATGATGCGACATTCCGTCTTTATTGTTAAAATAGTTTACATATTTTTAATATATGGTAAAAAAGTATGATCCTTATACTTTAAATACATAGAAATTGACCCCTTTTATACATTTAAAATATATTTTAGTCTTTAATCCATTTATTTTATATGGATTACACGCTAATGAAAATATATGGTGCACCATATACTTTCAACATATAAAATAAATATATGGATTACAGACTAAAATATATTTTAAATATATCCTATATATTTTAAATATATAAAAAGGGGCCAATTTCAATATATGAAAAATATAAGGGTCATGCTTTTCTACCATATATTAAATATGTTTTTTCCATAAGGGCGTGTTCTGAAATCGTTTAATCTTGATCTGCAGCATTGCAGTAACTCGTCATTGTTTTAAGCATAATAAAAAAAAGACCTGTGCAAAACAACTTTTAACCAGTAAAATGATAAGTTATGTTTCTGTTAGTCCTTATTTGGTATGTTGTGTCATTATTGAGCAACAGGGGCATTATAATAAAGCAACTGCATGTGTTTCCATAGAGGAATACAACCAAAACTGTACACAACTATTGACTCTGCAGCCAAGCGCCTGGAAGTCAATATAGAACACATCAACACAGCAATTTCACAGCTACATATCTGCTTGTGTATTTCAACAGAAATTACTTTTTTGTGCTGTTTATACATTGTTGTTTTCCTCGCACTCATTTGCCTAAGCCCCTGGACCTCAATAGCGCAATGGCTATTGCAGCTGTGTAATATTGATTTACAGCGTAAAGCTGCTATAACCTAAAAACAAACCCTCCGGTTCTCCTGACGTCACGGTTCCCAGACAAGGCCCCATTGATGCCCACAGGGCTCCTCCAGCCAGGAACACAAGCGCCTTGTTGTCTGTGGCAAGTTTTCAGCAATACCTGAGCTTGCCTGGACGTCAGGCTGCATCATTTACCAGCACGGCTAACAGGCTGTCTGACTGAACACATTCCCAGGGTCACAGATCCCAAGAATACCAGCACAACACCTGCAGCTACCATTCAAGCTCGGGCTGCATTTGAGGACTGCATTATATAGTGAATCGGGAACTAACCAAAGAGGCACCAAAAGTTAATGCCCCAGGCCTTTCCCCTGTAGGGGTCGATGTTCGAATTTAGTTCCCACGTGGCAGGAAGGTAGTCTACATTAAGCCCAATGACGTTCAGTCCACACTAGGCTCCTTGTTAAAGTTTAAAATGAAGATCCTTCCTTTTTTTAATCTGAGAGGTTCTGTTCGCTGTCACGGTTTTTGGTTTATTGCCGTTTTAGGGTTATGTATTTTTAGCACGCTGTTCATCTGTCTTTCGTACCACTTGCAGTGGAAGCAAGATCACTGGAATTGTATCTGATCACCTGATTGGCTAACGATCTGGCTTTTCAAGGGACAAGTACCTCAATGAGGTCACTGATCACAGCTGTTAGTCTAAAGGAAACAGTTTTGAGAGGGTGGGGGTGCAGGAAATATAAAAATAGATCATTTAGAAAACTATTTCATTTGTTTTGCAGTTCTTATGTCGCAAAGGGAAGTTCTCTGTCATTATGAAAAAACAGTAGGTGTAAAATCAAGGAGTAAATAATAATCTTTAAAGTCACTATTAATAGATAATCTGGCTAGTTAGAATCTGAAGATAATTGTATTCAAAGACTACATCTAGATGCCCGAGTGTATTCAGTAGTAAGAGACTTCTTTATGTTGGTGCATGTTCTGTGCAGATCTTAAAAGGTGGTTCGCCGAACACAAACCATGCTGAATGTATCAGACTGGGTTTTTTCTGGGAACTTGTTCCAGTACACTATTCTCAAAACAGTTACAAAAAAAATTCCAGCTTTTAACCCTTTCATTTATGGTGACATATGGGGATAGATTTTTTTTCTTTATACAGGGGGCCTATGGAAGAGGCAAATGCATGACACTGATATGAGGATGCTATTCCCCCCCCCCCATATAAAGTAAAGGTAAGAAATTCAATTAAAACATATTTGTGGGTCCAAAACAACTTTCTTCAGCTATTTTTAAAAACATTTTATGCAGAAAATGGTTCAATTAATGTTTTAAAGAATGTACTAAACACACACACACACACGCGCAGGATTTTATTTTATTTTTTTTGTGTGTCCAATTGTAGAGCTGATTTATCAAGACTGGTTCTAAAATACTATATTTGACTTTTTCTTTTATTCAACAATTCTAATAATAGGTATTGGAACTATGAGGCAAAGCTTAGTAAAAGTGCACCTTTCACAAAGGGAACTGGATTTACCATGCTTGAATTAGTGAGCCATTTTCATGTTTCATATAAAGCTGAGCAAAAACTGCTGAAAGGACGGAAAATTCTCTGACCGCAGGAGGTAAGTTAATAACACAAAGCCAGGCAACGTTGTAGAGAACAATACCTCTTTCCAGCAGTCAAAAGCCCAGTCAAACAGCTAAGAAATGACAGGAATGCTGGAACAGGCGAATCTTTTAAATCAAATTTAAAATCATATTCGTTTGAGTTTGCTTATTTCTGAGCTGAGTTGACTGGCCGACGGTTTTTACTGCAAAGCATCCTGGGATGTTCCACACGAACGGCGCTATATAAAAGCAGACTGGATTGTGGCATCATTTCCATCTGATCATAAAAAAAAAAAAGTTAAAAAAAAAAACTATTTGCCTAGTACTAAATGTTACAGGAACACCCATATATTTAATAGCACCTGTCGTACAGAGAATATTCTACAACAAGCACTGAGGGATCTAGCATCGTGAATGTTCATGGTGTTCAATCATCTCGCTGAAGGATTCAGTAGCAGTCTTGCAGTCTGATAGTGGCTGTAAGGGTTAGGGTTAAAGGTTTGAGGTCAGGATTAGGGTTAATGTGCAGGCACTCCTGCGACACTCAGGTGCTGCTGGAACATTTGTCTCCAGAAGAAGCAACAGTGAGGGCGTCAGTCTGGGGGGGGGGGGGGGGTGCAAGACCAAATCGTTATGACCATCAGATTCTGGTACAGTATCTGCTGGTTTATATAGGTAATGGATTTAACACCAGGATGAAAAGCAGAAGGGTGTAGGACCTGGTGGTCACCTCTACCCAATGGGCACGATGTTCATCCTCCAGCACTTTCCTCATGGTGTGTCGCTTTACCCCCCACCCTATGCTAAAATCTGTTTGCCACACAAAATCAAAACAAAGCGGGACAGTGAATCTCAAAGACGGTACACAGACCATCTGCTTATTTCACGCGCGTTGAGACAAAAGCCCTCTACATGCTCGCTAATGAGGTCTCTAGACTATGCACTCATAAGCAAGCTGTTGTTTTTCAAGAGGACTGTTATCGAGTTTAATCCAGCCTCCAATTATCAGCAGCTTTATTAGAAGCAGCTTGCTATCTGGGCCCCTAAGCTCATCTACCAGTAACACTGAGTTCATACATTACTTACAAAAAAAAAAAAAAAAAAAAAAACACTACTAGGGCCTCTCACTGACCTGATTTAATGCTGTTGTTGAGAATAATCATCACTAGATTTATTTTCCAATTCCCTGAACATTTACTATGCTGTCCAGTATTCTACTGTACCACTTCCCTTTCCAATCCCAGTAAATTATTCTTTCAGACTAAGTCACTAGACAGAGAATGCTGTACTTGAACGGGGAACTTGTTTTTTCCATTGCTAACTGCTGTGCAACGAAACCTTGGCCCCCTTACAAAATGATGGCCAAGAAAAACACACACGATGGTTCAGGATGGCAGTGCCACCCATCCCTGCACAGAAGATTAAACAGTGCAAAGTTCACGAGTTTGATTGCTTCATCTTGCAAGCTTGACAGAGATTCTACACCTCTTGTTCTCGTGCAGCTGATCACAGGAAAGACCACAAAACAGCTTGGATTTGTCCTTTTATTTTCACATCAAGTGTACCTCTGCATCTTCATTGTCTTTTTACAATCAGTGCTTCAACATTGCTTCAGCTGCCTGTATTTAAATTAAAATCTTACCAATAAAAATGCATTGCTAGATTTTAGTAGTAGTGTTCAGTGCTAACTGATTCGTGTTGTAGCTCTTAAATCAAGTGAAATCTAACCTGAACACTTTTTAATTATGTCCATGCAACTTCTGATCAAGTACGACTGGTTTCCAAGATGTAGCCTCCACAGTGACCCATCACAAGCCGGATTAGAAAAATGTCACAAAAACTAGATTCTACAAACCTCACAAGGTTCTAGAATGTGTACATCTGGTTTCATCACAATCCAACGAGAGGTTCTGAAGAGGTGCTGTATAACACGCACACAGATTGCCAGAAATCTGCATAATAACTGGCAACCTAACTCTTGGGTCAGAAAGCAGGAATATTTCCAGCGATCAAGTCAAACCTGTGTAGGTCACAGTGTCCAGATTGGTTTAAATAAATCAAGCATGCCTTCTCAAATAAAAACAGAGAGGCCAGACTTGTGTTTTTTTTTTTTTTTTTTTTTTGTTTTTTTTAAATAGAACAACCCTTTCTGGAAATAGAAACTGAAACAATAAACTGACAACATTTACATTAAGTTGCTATCTGCTACTATTTAAATCAATAAAATAGACACCATGCCTAAAAACACTCTCATCCAAAACCCTCAACTGCCTGTCCAGTGTAACGCTTAAACAATAAAATGCAAACCATATGCTAAACCTTTGCCTCCGTCACCTGGCTCTGGTTTTGTGCAGATGAGTGGAGCAGTGTCAGAATCACTCTCCGCAGGGAGGGCAAACTGGAGAGATCAGAGTTGATTCAAGGTTTTTCAAGTTGAACATCAATTAATGTGATCATTTCTCAGCCACTGTAGCAATCTTGATTAGTATAATGATTCAATCTTCATTATGGCAACGGTATTCTTATCCTTAATACACGTTGCCAGTCTAGGTACAGTACAGACGCATCATAAATCACGTCCAATCACTGGCCTACAGTTCGTGAACACTGCCGTGGGGTTCCGGAAGCTTCCCGATATCGCAGTTCTGGAACAGTCGGAAATAGAACATCACGACCTCTTCGTAGTTCTTGACAGAAATCCTTTCGTTGATTCCGTGGAACCTGGTGGGGGATATGGGAAAGTTAGCCAATCAGAGCATCGTACGGGGAGCGGATTGCGAAGGCTGTGGGCGGGCTCACCTGCGCGTGTCTCCTGGTTTGAACCAGGTCGGAGTGAACCTGTAAATCTCCTTGGTCAGGTCGACAAAGTGTCTGCTGTCGGTATTCCCCACGCAGATACCTGGGACAGGGCACAACAAAACAGCAGCAGGAATGAGGACAGCTGACTTCCACTGGGCAAGCAGCAATGGAAATGCTGGAATGGAAACGCTATACTAACATCTGCTTTTAGTATTAAAAAACAAAGCAAAGGTCTGTTTTAAAAACAAGAGTTTGCTTTTGGCATTTTTATGCAGTGATTTGTGCAAAGGCAGTGTTGAATCTTCAATCTTACACAAAATACCTGCCATGACATTCAAATCTCTCTCGTTTCTGCCAGATGCACATTGGTAATGAACCGATTTCCCCAGAACAACCAACCATTCACTCACTGGAAAAGATTGCTCCAAAGGGCAAAGGCATTTTTTGTCTTATTTCTGCTTGTAGATCACTAATCACTATTATTTTACATAGTCAAGCCTAACCCTAAAGGCAAGCATGAAACCCTATAGCCACATTACAAAAAACCTAGTGATTCAGCGCTGAAACAACAGCCCATTCAGCGCTGAACACAGGGCACCTACCGAACACTCACATGAGCGCAGTATAACCAACACTGCCTGGTGGACGCCTTGCTAACGTCACCTTTCACTGGGTTTCTATATGTGAAAGAACCTGAACCTGTGTGACAACTTCTTGAACAAACAGAAAACCGAGCACTGTGCCGGACGTCATAACAGTAGTACAGTATTTCATGTTAGATTTCGAAATGTCACATTGTTTCATTTTTATCAGTTTTCTATTAAGTATATGGAAAACTACAAGGCAGTATGTAATTCAATATGTCAGTGTAACATTATTCAGCAGGTTTCATTCGACTTCATGAAGCAAAATTAGTTAACACTATAGGGTGATGCAAATCTTTTGGCCATAGCTGTATATAGAGTTTCTGCTGCAGTTCAGTGGGGTTTGTGCTGTGCTGGTTCTTAGCAGTTGCATCAAAGCTGGATACCTGGTGCCACAGAGACCTGAGGGAACAGCTCCAGCACTGTTTTCTTAATGATCTGATACCCGAAGGATGTTTCGCTGTGGGAGCTGACGGGGAGAGGATCAAATCCGCTGATGAGGTCCACCTTCACACGCTCGTCAGCCACCGTGTCTCTGACGATCTGCAGAACCTACACAGACCAAGAGGAGGCATCTCACTGGTAATCTATCTGTCTAGCTATGTTTATAAACAAAATAAAAATATAATAATCTATTTAGAATTTTAAACAGCTCCAGATCTGACAAAGGCACTGCATAAAAAATACATTATTATGAATAATAATCATTTATAATCACTCCTGAAAGCAAAAAGTTTCTTAAAACAAGGAGCTTTGTGAACAGGGCCCTCTTGTAGTACTTTCAGTATGAAACTGGGGACCCCTGGTAGAAAGTTGCTTCCTTGTACAAGCAATGGCAGTTGTAGCATTTGCTCCTGATTTCATGTACAGAACAGGAAGGAGTGGACTTTTTAAACAAACCCGCAGCCAACACCACATTCGGAAAAATCCTTTAGGATATTCACCTCTTCCAGGGTCTGTGCAGAATGGATCCGGAAATTCACAAGCGCTTCTGCATACGGTGGGATAACGTTTAACTGGAAACGTGAGAAAGCAAACAAACACAGACAAAGAACAAGGCAGCCATTAAATCACTGAGATTGAACAGTTACATCCACCTGTCAGTCACCCTTCACTGTATTTGAATTGCAATAGTAAAGCTGGTCTATAATCAAGCCCTGGAGGAAAATGCCAGCCGAGTTCCTTTGGATGTGAAGGACCGATATTTCAGCATTTCCAGTTCCCATGCACACCACGTTATTTCAGCAGTAACAGCGCCACCTGCAGGCTTTAACCTGTAACTTCTGGTTCCAGGCTGGTATACCATCTCAAGTCTCACCATGTTAAAATGGCTGCAATGAAAACAGCATTATAACTGGCCATTAGTTTAGCATAAACTTTGTTTCATTTTCTACGTTTAGAAAAAAAAGGAATGGTTTACTCTGCCTAGAGCACATCTGCAACCCAACATGCCAGCCTAATTGAATCTTTTATGAACAAATCTAGCTCCCCTGGAATGCCCTTCCACGCTCTCCGATCGCAGAGACAGTGTCAGTCTCACCCCTCTTACTCTTCTCTCATGGAACAGGAATAAAAAAAAGAGCCGTACCTTTATTCCAGCGTTAAACATGGTAACTGCAGTGGTGGTCCGGATGAAAGCGTTGGACTCAGGCTTTCTTTCAAGAACCCTACGAAAACAGACACCAGAAACAAACCAAAGCAGTGAAGGACAGCAGAGGCCTCTGCCGTTAAATGCCGACTGTGTTTTAAATTACTGAGAGGTTGTAAGCTTGCTATACTATACATTTCTCATAGATAATCCTGATTTGCCATGAATATGATTTACGCCATACCTCGATATTCTTTACCATGCTTTCACTGTGCTCTGTTGCACTTTGTTTTTACTATGGGACACTTTTATAAGAGATAGTCGACCTGTGTTTGACTCCAGTCACTTTGCATGTGTGGTGCGTAACTTTCCACTGCACAAGGAAGAAGCTCGATTAAACAAATCAATCAAACCACACAGCATAGTAATAGAGGCTTAGAGTTACATCTATTTTTGCTTTTACTGTTTACAACTGTAATACAAACCCTGTTCAATTCATTCGGTACTGTACACCATTACATTCACTGTACACCGCTACGGTTTCACCTCTTGAGGCAACACACAGATAACTATTAATCCTCTATTGCATTAGATGGAAGAAAAGTTTCCATGTGTCAGAAAGAATTCTGATTCACTAAGCATTTACTTCAGGGTGGAAAGTTTGATGCCGAGTCACAGAAGCCAGCAGGAAACTGGTAACTACTAACCCCAGTGTAAGTCCTCGTATTTTTTTGTAATATTTAACACAGACACAAACTCCACGCTGCAGCAAAGGCTTACTATTTAACTAACCCATATTCCATTCACTATAACGAGGAGGGTAGCTGTGCTGTACAAACAAAACAACAGCCTGTTGCTGTAATTGGCTATGCTATGCAATTAGTGCAATGAGGCATTCAAACAGATTCTTACCTGCTTAACAGAGGGGAAAAGAGCCAAAGATTGGTCAGAACGAATCGCAGAGGTAAGCTGAACTGTAAAACAGTAAAGAAGGAGACAGGAATATTTACTCACGCTTTCAATGCGTAGAGTGTAGAAACAGGACAGCTACACAGACCTTGCTAACTAATACTGAGTTGTTCCCATTTTTCTCTAAATCTGTCTTTGAGCTTGTCTGTCAAACCCTATCTGCTTAGTCCCTTGAAATCACGTGTCAGTGTAACTTTGTAACTGTGTCGGACCCTCTTTCTGTCTATATGGTACACATGTAGAGTAGGTGGGGCTGGCAGAGTTGAAAGGTTACACTGTCACATGATTTGAGTGGAATTCTGGCTACTCCAATCAGATTTAGAGAACAACGATAGTGCCACAGACAGTGCAACAGCAATGGAAATGCATTATGGGAATGCTGGCGTTAACTCAAAGGCAGTCTGGGCTGGCCGACAGGGATTTGTGAGTTTCAGACTTGCCTTGGAAGCCAGGTGCTCAAAGGTAGCCAGCTCTGGTCCTAATCCAAACAGTCTGGGCATGGGGTTCCTTTCCAGCCTAGAAAGAAAACAAAAAAAAACACAGAACAGGTTTGTAACTGTGCAGTAAGCCACTGCATTTTATCATTTCAGCAGTAAACAGGAACATTGCAACACAGCCCAGAAATAGCTACAGCTCTGTACCACCAATCTGCTCTGGAATTCCTTCTGGCGGGCATTGCTGCTTAAGAGTATAAATACGGGACTAGAATTTCAATATTTCCCTATTTCTGTTGCATGAAGTCTTGTTGCTGGACTACTGCCTGCGCGTCTTGGGATCCCTGGTGAAGACCGGTGACTTCGCACAGCCAAGATGCAAACCTGTGTTCCCCTGGCTGGATGGCCCCCCTCCCCCTGCACACCACCCTGTCATGCTTTTACCAGGGGAGCCCCCGGAGGAGTCGTTCAGGGCACTGCTCCCCCTTCTCCTCACCTGGACACTGCCGCTGCCAGGATACCGATGCTCGTCTCACTCGGAGGCATGGAGGAGTGCCCGGTTTCCGTGGAGACGCTCAGCTTCACGCTGCCCTGCCCCTTCTCACTGGTGCCAATGCTGTACCAGACACAGGAACCCATGGGATCAGACAGAGAAAGTGTGGTGTGCATTGCACACACATGCTGGAGACTTCAGGGCTCTTCAGCACAGTGGAGAGAGTTAAACAATTCAATACAAATATTTTAAAAGCTGTTTTTTTCCCCTCATTGACTCCTTCAATACACCAGACCTTTAAACAAAAATAACCCTACTCCTAGAGCAGTCTGGGAAGAACAGCTCCACCCGACACAGCAGTCATGTGGCACCTGGTTCTGCCCTTATAAAAGTTTATCACAGTGTTTTTGCATTTAGCATAGTTTACCCTGGTTTGCCAGGTTTATTAACATGCTTTACCATACCTCGCTATCCTTTACAATGCGTACCTACGTTTTACCAGGCTTTACTACACTTTGCTATGCTTTTACTGAGACAAACTTTTGTAATATGGGTATGCTATTTTATTATGTTATTTATAGACATTGAAACTAGTAGACTACAGTAGTCTTGCACGCAAAACTACTTAGCAGAAAAGAGCTAAAGGTGTAATACCTACAGAACGGCCCAATTAGAAAACGGATAACATGTATGTCTTACAGATGTCCCAACACCGTCAAGTCTGAGTTTAGGAATGAAAAGGGGTGGGGCATGCAGGTGGGTGTTCTGCTTAGCAGGAACAACAAAAAAAAGTGTGACTGGGCCCTCTCTGCAGTGTGTTTCTGGGCTCTGGCTTACAGAGCTGCTGGTCCTTGCAAACCAATTATTATCCCGTCCATCACGGCCAAGCCCTCGTCCAATAGGAAGGACAGCTTCACTGCCCTCGACTTCAGGAGGGCAACGATATTCATCGCGCCTTGAAGACCGCTCGCCTGCCAACAAACAAAACACAGCCACTAGCCCAGAGCCTGAAATGAAATCAGGAAAGCATATTGCAGCGGATTTGATGTTTTTGGTAGAGCCGTGTGATTAAACAGCTGCTTTACCTCTTCATCGTGTCCGAACCCAATGTAGAAGGTGCGTCGGGGTCTGTAGCCTCTCTCTAACAGATATTCCAAAGCCTGGAGGATTCCCTTTAAAAACACAACATGCATATGGATTTATTTGGTTAGTTATTTAACCAGGAGATTTACCCATTGAGATTGTGACCTCATTTACAAGGGGGTCCTGGAAAACAATAAAAGGACAATTGCAAAGTACAAACAACACAGTAAAAACATGCGTGGCTCAAACTTAAATCAGCAGCATACAGAGATCAAGGAGCAGAATAAATAAGACACGTATCTATGTGTTAATGTGGACTGAAGGAGAAGCATCTAAGCAATTCCAAAACATGATCTTCATTAGAGAAAGAAAGATCATCAGATTCACAATACCTCCAGCGTGTCACCTCTGCACCAGGAATTACTTATTTTCCAATTCAAAAAGAAGGACTTTTTTAATGTTGATGGCAGAAGTGTAGTTGCCAGTCTAATACCTCTTACCATGAGGGACTGCTTGTTGTCAATGGTCCCTCGCCCGTAGATGAAGCCGTCAATCTCCTGGGCAGAGAAGGGAGGGGCGTCCCAGCCCTCCTGGCTGGCAGGGACCACATCGATGTGGGCAAGCAGCATGTAGGGCTGCAGATCCGGCTCCAAGCCTGGCACCGTGAACAGGTGGCTGTAGTTCGCAACCACCTCGTGCTTCACCAGAGCGGAGGAGAAGACTGTAGGAAAGGCTGGCAAAGGAACAGACACACGGGCGTCAGAACTTAAGGGTGCATTGATCACCCAGAACTTAAAGTGCTTGAACCTAACAGAACATTTACCTATCAATTCACTATACAGGTCTCACATGTCTGATATTGCAAACACTTATTTTCATTATAAAACATAACATCTGATTCTACACCAGGTAAAAGAAAGCCCTCAGTTTGCTTGCCTTGTCTTCCAGGAAATTCTGTTACACTTAAGACTTTCAAGGTCATTTCACATCTGCACTTTTTACTACTGGCTACAAGGAGTGTCAATCAAGGTCAAGAGTAGTACCAGATGTCTTGTTTCGATATGAAAATACATGTTTGCTAAAAACTACACAGTGAAGACCTAATTAGTGAATGGATATGCAAGGTGAGGGCAAAGTACAGAATTATTTTGTCAGCTTCAACCTCTTTTTTTTTTTTTAAAAAACAAAAAAGCTAAATAAAACAAAATAAATCTCTTAGTCTAGTAGAGAGACGTCTGAAATGTCATTCTCCAGAGATTCAGCACCAACCCCCATTGCATAATCAATATACATCAACCAGTTTACTTAAAAATATATTTCCCTTCTGACGTGGGCTTTACCTTTGAGCAGAAAGTTTCGGAACTCCTCCAGGGCTGTGGTGTTAAACTGAGTTTGCGAGAAAGACACGGTGGGAATTCTGATGGCATCTATAAATAAACAGAAACGAAGCAACGTGTGTGGATTAGCAGATTGAATGGGGCAGAGCACAGGGGTACAGTAAAGACCTGGATTAGTGCACACCTGTTTTAGGCGCAGAGAATTAACAATGGGGGTGACGACCAATTCAATGATAATGTTTATTGAAAGTGGGGTAAAACGGCCAATACTGTCCATGACGCACCATTTACAGTTGTCTGACTGGTGTCAAATGAGCAAAAACTGCCCCACTCCACGTTACATTAGAATGAATCTATTTCACATGTACTGCACAAAAGTATTGTTCATGAAACATTGCATAATTAAATGCTTTTAATGTATATGGCAGAGACCCTTGTCTGCAAACTCCATATGCATTGGAAAAAGTCATGATAAACTTATTTTACAAATCTACACAGCGATCGTTGGGTGTGTTGTCAGGACGTGGACTCTAACAATACCTGGGCGAGCCTGGATTTGCGTGCGTTCAGATGCCAACTGAAGCCCGCTTGCTTTACGCGGGAGTCTGAAAGTATGCACACACAGTAAGATTTGTATTTATTTTATAACTGTACCTTTGAATCTGGCAATTAGCTGCTGTCTCTCCAGCTGGCTGATGTGCGGAGGAATCTGCTCCCGTTTTTCCCACGAGGCAAGCTGGAGACCCGCATCGGTATCAAAGGTGAGGGTCCTTATGAGTGCCGTTACCAACAGAAGCAGAAAGATTAACAAGAAACCCAGGCCTGCCAATTTTACAAGCCTGAACACTTTGACGTGATTGCAGGTGCTTCTGCTTGTTGTGCTCTTCCTGCCTGTCATTTTAAAAACGTAAACTGTGTGGTCTGTGCTGTCCCTTGTCACATTACCCAGATGAATGTCACGGACTGTCAAATTGTATGCATTTGTTCCCTGGGCAGTACTTGAATAAACATTGTAATCGGATATGTGCTAAAGGTTTGGTTTTGTTAATCTGCGGCACATGTGATGTGAAGTTTACCGTACTTGCACGAATATAAGCGTAGCAATTAGACGGCAGTGTTCCATGCATTCATTAAAATCAAAACACGCTTCAAAATAATCGCACCACCTTGTGGTAATTCCTTGCAATTACATGTAATTGAAAGATTCAGTACGCTTTTTTTTTTTTTTTTTCCCCCAGCGCACAGGGAATTACTGTCTTGGTTTTCTGGAGATATTTAAATGTTCTTAAGTCATAAGAAATACAGTGACATCACCTTCACAGAATTAAGGAAATGGCATTTGTTAAACACTTTGCCCGTTGCTAAGAAATGAGAAAGCATCACCTTTGTATTAGAAAAAAAGAGAAAACACAGTAAAAGCAGCATAAAGCATTTATTTTAGTTTTTAACAGTGTTCTTAAATTATACTAATGTCCAAAGCTTGTCACATTCCCTCAGCAATGACACCAAATAAAATGTATTTCAAACTAATTGTGCTTCCCTGGCACCCATTTAAATCCATTTAAAAATACAAAAAAACACTCTCTTGGGGCCTCAGCTCAGCCACTGTTTGTACAGGTCTTTATAAAGGCAGGGAATACAAGTCCTCTTCAACTGCAGCTTAGTGTTCCGAGAGGGAAGGCGTGTGAGAGTGAAGGGGGCGGGGCAGTGCAGGTCAAGGCCCCTCCCCCTCCTGCACACTCAATGCCTCCGCAGCGCAGCTTGGGCCCTGGTTGACCCCGCCCACCACCAGGAGGCGGTCCTGGAAAATGATGCTGGAGGCGGAGCATCGGGGGGTAGGGAGGGAGGGCAGGAGTTCCCATTTCTTCTTCCCTGGAAGAAAAGCTTCCACAGAGCCCAGCACAGTGGGCTGGTTACCTGGAACGAGAGCGGCAAACCAGCAGTCAACCTGCCATCTCTGTGTTTTATATGTTTCAACAGAGTTGAGTAACACAACAGTTTAAAAGCCATGTGTGTTTAACCCTTTCAGTGCCGGATTATTTGTGTTGAGTTGAATAGGAAATTAATTTATATAAAATTTCCTTTACTGAGTAAGCATAAGGACTAAACATATTTTTTACCTGTATTTTGGTGAATAAGAATTTCAAAAGGCAGTATTCTGAACCCCACATATTGAGAAATAACTTGTGGGATTAGAGTTACATGTTTGTACTCACTTGTATCGCAACACAGCTGGTATCATATTTTTCTGGCTTGCCTTTTCTCACTAGATTACAGAACCCTTGGTCACTTTATTTTTTTCCCCACAGGCCACACTGTTAGTTAAGAGAAGGCAGAATGTTGAGGTCCTGCCACAGGGCTGAAAGGGTTAAGGTCTTTCCCAGGCAGAGGCTGTTATGCTTCCTTACCCAGGCCCCCAGCCACGATAACCCTCCCGCGCAGGTAGCCTGATGCAAAGTCAGCACGCTTGGTCTTCATTGAGAGAGAACGCTCAGCCTTGAGCCAGAGTCCTTTGAGAGAGAGAGAGAGAAGGGGGGGATTCTTAGAACAGAAAGTTCTCATTTTAAAAGGGGCTCCTGCATAAATTAAGCAGCGCATAGTCGTACCCTTCTGGTAAATAATGTCCTACTGGTTTCAGATGGATAGACAACCTCAAGTAACAACTGTAGTAGTACTATAGTACTCGGTTAGCAAGTCTGTGACTGTCTTTAGTAGCCTAGGATTAATAGGGCAATAGTAATTTAGGTGCTTTTTCCAAAGGGTTGCTGTCAGCATGTGCCGTACCTTGCTGGATGTCGAAGATGTTGATGTTCTTGGTGAATTTGGGCCGCTGGTGGCCCCCCCCTTGCCGGAGCCCCCCCAGGCAATACAGTCTCCCCCCCTCATCCAGGACCAGGCCGGAGTAGGCCCTCCTGCTGGGGATGCTGGGAAGAGGGGCCCACGAGCGGCTCTCCATGTCAAACGCCTCAAAAGCGACGACCGAACGCTTTGACTGGCGTCCCCCTGCAAGCGAGTTCAGAACAAGATCAACACACAAGACAGTCACGGCTTCCACAACCTTTCGACACTACTTACGCCTCCTTGGAAGCGAGGAGCGTGTCTGAACTGGATTCCCCAGGCTGAATAAAGAACAGTGTGCAGTGTGAGCTCTGAGTTCCAGGGTGTTGAAGGCACTCACCGAGCACGTAGATCTTGGAGCCCTGGACGAAGGTGGTGGTGTCATAGCGGGGGGTTGGCATGCGTGGCAGGGTCACCCACACGTCCTTGCGGAGGTCATACTGCTGGAGGAGGCTCTGGGGGTACAGGTCGCCCCCCATGCCTCCTGCTGCAATCACCCGGCCGTCTGCAGCGAAGAAACAAAGAACGAAGAACAGTGGAGGCATTGCAAAGAGAGTAAGCAAGATGTCTCCAAGAGTGGACCCATTGTTCTGATAGCATTGCTAATATGTCTAAATTATTTTAAACTGTTTCGCCTGCCTGTTTTTTTCATGCATGCATTTTATACATGTCTATCAGAACAGCTTGAAGGAGCATTAGCTCTGGTCCTAATTCTTACCTTTCACAGTCATGGAGATTCCCATAGCTGCCGCCCTCAGAGAGCTCCTCTTCCTCCACTTGCCTTCATCTGTGTTGTATACCTCTACGGCCTTAAGGGGACGCTGGTCTAGCCCCATGCCTCCCACCACCACCAGCCGCTTGCCCAGGACGGCTGTGGCTGCCCCTGCCCGGGGTGTGGGCATGGGAGGCAGGCTGATCCACTGGTCCACCTCGGGGCAATACAGCTCCAGGGCACTCCTCGGGCGCCCGCTCTCGTCGCACCCCCCCACCACGAACAGCTGCCCCCCCGCCTCCACCAGGGAGTGGTAGACCCGTCCGCTGGGCAGTGGCGCAAGGCTCTGCCAGCGGAACTTATCTGTGCCAGCCACCGCCATTCCACCTGGCTTTCTCTCGTCAACAGCGCAGGCTCCGTTCAGTGCGATAGCACCTGCCGTCCCTTACCATCGCCTCGGACACACCCGGAGTCAAGCCCAGCCTAGTCCACAGCTCTCTCCCTCCTCCTTCTGCAAGGTTCAGAGAGTCCCTTGAAAGAGAAGAGAATCCATAAGGAGGAGCAGAATACTTGGATTTAAAGGCTTTTTATCCGGCTGTCGCCAGAAAAACATCCACCACAGACACTGCAAATCTTTACCACGCTAGAAATACTACGATGCCACCCCTATAGTAGATCCAGTACTACAAACCAGCATTACATTGATCTGCAGTAATTTGCAATCAACTCAATGATGTAGTAAATCAAAGCAATCAAAGGAGGTTGCATTTATATAGTGCCTTTTGTGTAATTAAAAAAGTACTGGTGAAGTACAGAAGTAAAAAATACTTCTATACAAATATGGTCCCAGTTCACACCCCATGATGATATAACACACATATAAACAGCAGAGTTCCTCAGAGTAATTCACCCAAACTGCAGCTAAATTAATAGCACCACAGGCAAGAAAATCAACGAGCATGCACATAAACTAACAACTAATTAACAGCTCGCCGCATCTGAGGATCTGCCTGCATGAATGCCAGCTGCTACAGGACCAATGAACAGAAGCCGCGCGTGTGTTCCTGTAATTAAACTGTTTTTACGCTCCCACCCTGACCTCCTCAAACCTCTTCCGCTAACCTCTCATTATATAGGTCACTGTGAATTTAAACTCAAAGGCTCATGGCACTGACCCTGGCTGCAAGCACATAACTGATTCACCAGTATTGAAATAAGAGTCCTATTGCGTAGCAGTTTCACCCTTTCCAGATTTTGCTACGAGCTTGATTAGCCTCAGTGTATAGGTAACAAGTTCAGGTGCGTCTTGTTAGACTGATAGTAAAACCAGGAATGGATCAAACTTATGCAATGGGAGTTAATTCCATCCCTGGATTCACGTCGTGGAAACGTCTTTCCTGAGGCTATGGATCGTGGGATATATACAAGCTGCATATCCCTGTCACATTCAGTCATGATAGGCAAGACTGATGGAAGCTGACACCACGTACCCTATACACACTCTGCTGTGTCACATGTGCCTCCCCTACAAAGAATAAGGCGTTAATGGAGGGGTAATATATGCATGTATCCCTCTAGAACAATTGAAACACCTTGCAGTCAAATCTCTGCTGTCCACAGTGGACTAGACCCTGTTAGCACTGGCAGACATCACAAATTTTACAAACCCTTGATAGCACTGAACGTAATAATTATGTCATCAAAATAACACATGCCTTGGACCCAGCCAACGAAAAAGACAGACTAAGAGAATGAATTAGCCACAGATTCTCTGACGTGTATATGGGTGGGTTTCCATAGCAACAATGGCATATTTTTAGCTGCAAGTCCTAGTGTCTCCTACAGTTTGAATAATGGATTGCAAACCTCTTTTTCACATTCAGCAGCACCAGCTCTAAATGGCATTCAAGTCGGATTGTATCCATCATAATAGAACCGAATCTGGAATACCTGTCAGTTTGCATTTTCATGAATTCTGCATGTCAAAAAATACCAATGCAAACACACATTTTACCCCAAAACAGTGAAAGTAGTGCTGTACATCCATGCAAGAGCTGAGTAACCCACTTCTATAGCTAAATGATACCTACATGTGTGCATCTTCAACAGCATATGACCCTGTCGGCTCTGAGTTCATTGTAAATCATTACAATAGGACTGCTGTGGTTGAGGTTAGCGTTAGGAATCGGGAGAGGCCATTTTATTTACTTGTATCATTTACAAGGAATACCAAGCTGATTTGGTAATATCTACTTTCCGGGAACACGAATCTCATTGCTATAAACTAGTGCACCTTTTATATACCGGTATATCCATTGGGTATACAGCTGAAAACTTTTTTTTTTCCCTTCCTGGTGGAGTTTTCAGCAGGTGAGAAGATATCCGTTTACCAATTTAGTCGATTTTATTTAAGTTACACAGCGCACAACAAAGTGTACTTTTACATTACCGGAGTCCCCTGCGTATAACAAATGCCTTTGGTATTTCTCAAGTTATCCAGGTTTCCAATCGCATCTCTGTAATAAACAGACATGTTTTATTTGTTTTGTTGTTTTTTTTACCTTGCTCTTGGCTTCTCCTCCTAATGCTAATACTACATTTAAATTGCAAATCGATCCGAGTCGTTTCCATAGCAACTGTGACTGCTGTTCTACTTCAAAATGTCAAGAAGACCGTCATAATCATGTGAGGTAGATGACAGTTCTGGAACACACACACACACATATATATATATATATATATATATATATATATATATATATATATATATATATATATAGCAATTATAGAAGGAGGGGAAAACTATAGGGAAGGATATTATTCAGGGGAAAAAAATCATACATTGTTATTTTAAATAAGGTAAATGTTACTACCAGTAGAATTTTTACTGGCACTAATGCAGCTGATTCCGCTGTTGCTACGCAAAACTAATTCATAATATAAGCACCCATTTCACTTTCTCACTTTTAGTCAATAAAATAGAAGCATTTTTCTTTCTTCAGTCCTGAGGCAGCAGTCTTTTGGGGAGTTGTTTCTAGCAGTAGAATTTGTACTGGTGATAAGAATCCCCCCAAAAGACTGCAGCCAGTAGATTCTCTAACGGTAGTAAACACTTCGTTTAAGAAAATGATAGATACTGGTAATTAAAATGCATGAGCGCCAGTACCATACGGAAATACCAATGCTGTTTATTATGAAAGGTACCTGTCCATTACACTTTAATATCAATAAACTCGCGATATATATATATATATATATATATATATATATATATATATATATATATATATATATATATATATAACCTATTGGTATAACCTAACCACCTCAGTCATTTACTAATCTCGGAGCCAATTTAAAATTATGGTTATTCAGTACAAGGATTCGTGAAGCACTTCTTTTTTTTTTTGTTTGTTTTAAGATATATAAATAATTAAATAAAAACAAAAACACATACAGCTGGGCTGCGTAATTTAAAAATGTTTAAATAACGCCATACTTACCTTTTCAAGTCAGAGCCGATCTCGTAGTCAGTCCGCATTGACCTAATGTATAAAGCCACATCACAAACCCTTCCCAATATTTCAGTGTATCCCACAGCGTGGTGCTTGACTAATCGTTCCAGTTTCTTACCTGCTTTTGTAAGTGAAATAAACAAATAAAAAAAAAGAAAGAAAAGGGAATCCTGAGCGATATAACTGGTTGGCAATGTTACAAACTCCTCTGGCGACTGGATTCGCTCGTCTGTGTTACAGTCTGCACTGTGTAGGACTGGACTGAACGCTCCGAGTGGAGACGGGAAACTCTGGAGGTGCGCCTCTGATCTTTACTCTTCAGATCGAAGCAGTGAAGTCGTCCCTGATAAACAGAGAATTAATGATGTCTGTCAGAGGACGAGAGGAAAGCGTGCCTGACCACACAGTGACCTAGAAGATAAAGATCGCAAACCATATGCAAGCACCTCAATTGCCTGTAACTCACAGAACAGGCAATGCTGAATAACCACAACGGGCAAATTAAACACGGCCCGCATGTCAGAATTTCCTCCCCATTTATTTAGAGCCAAAGGATCGTCATATTAAAAGAGCAGTAGGGTATTGAGAATTTTCATTCAATGTAAAGCGCTTTCATTGACTTTGAATCAAACATTTGTTGTAGCCTTGGTCAGGTACTGTAGAGCAGTCTATAGGACTGCATTTTCTTACAGCCTCCTACAGCCTACTAGCCAAAAGTACATTGCAAAACCTAAACCTTTTCTGCCTTTGAATTGATTATGACTGTAGGAAAAATATAATTGAGCTCCATTCCCCATGACAGGTTCTTAAATAACTGCCAGATAAAAAGTTAAGTGCTTTGTATGCTAATTCCTCTCCTACAAAACTTGTCAGAGGCTTGGAGACAGAAATAGCTTGCCTCTGTTCCTATTCTCTTAAAAAAAAAAAAAACACCCACACCTCACCCTTTAAATATAAACCAATTATCACAGTAAGAGAGAAAAAAAGAAGACACGCTACGAGTCGTATGACAGTGTTGTCAAAGCAAGTACTGTGCTGCTTAGGGATATATTATAGCTTCCTCTCGGGTCACCAGCAGAGGTACATTTGGCAGCTGAAAAAGCTTTGAACTTTCCAGTGTAAAACATGATCAAAATGCACTTCTGAATGTGCTGGGGGCAGAAAGCAGAGTAAGGAATTCAGAACATGACAGAAGTCAGCAAAGGCAAGACCTACAGCTGTGGCCAAAAATGTAGCATCACTGGAATTTTAGGATTGAGCCATAATTATATAACATATAACAACAATTTAGATCTTTTATTTAACATGCATGTTGCAAAAGACTACCAGAAGCCACAATAGTAGTACAGTATTTCACGTTAGATTTCAAAAAGTCATTTTTCAATTTGGCAGTTTTTCGTTAAGTATATGGACAACTACAAAGCGGTATGTAATTCAATGTTTTAACATAACATTATTCAACAGATTTTATTCTACTTTTTGAAACAAAATGTGTTAATTCTATACAGCGACGTAAAACTTTTGGCCATAGCTGTACACAGTGAGGTTCTGAATCAATTAGATCTAGTTTATGGCCCCTTCCTATTTACAGACTTATTGGCAACATGGTTAACCTCAAAAGGTATATCCTACAAGGAAAATAAAACTAGGAACCGAAAGTCGACTTGTGAACAATTACATTATAATATCCGATTGCATTTTACACTTAAGCCTTGCATACTTCTAAAAACAGGGCTTTCATTAATTCAGCTCATTATCTTCTTTATACATAAAACATAGGCTGTGTATTGGTTCAGAATGGACAATACAATGGAGTATTCCAGAAGATGAGGAGAAATTCAGAGGTGGATTCTGTAATAAATTAAATCTACACACATACTCTTCTGCTTTAAAAGAACTCTGAAGAGAAGGAACTGGTAACTGAGGCAGTAATGCATAACACTTTTGAGTGGACCCATCAAACAAACCAATACCCTTCTCTGTTTGACAGCTCGGGATCTCTGGGGACCAGGAGGCAGCAGCAAACATTCTGCCTCAATCTGAAGATTGATGAAAAATAAAAAAAGCAATTCCTACCGGAGATCCATTCAGCCAGTTAAATGACAACCCCTCCCCCTTTAAAAACCAAGCACAGATTAATTACTAAATAAATCCTTTATTAAACCTTTTCATATTGCATTGGTATATACTATTAAAATAAACACACACATCTGGTTACTGTACAATGACCAAATCTAAAATGCAACACCAGCCTGGAAAAAAATAAATATTAAATGACACAAGAGATAGAACGGACACCTTCCTAAAATATATTTCTGAAAGCGGAAAAGGGGGAGGCGGTAGATCTCGCAAGACCTTGCATTAAACAGGGTTATTTAGCTGAAAACCAGGCTACACACGGCTAGCCAGTCTCCCTCGGACTCATTCCAGTGCTTACATGGAAAGAATCAATGAGGTGTGAGTCTCAGAACTAACTGACCTTCGCCACCTGGCAGATGCGGTACATTTCATTATGTCTAGAAACCGTCATGAATTGAGAGAGGCAGATACTACTGTGTACACTTCTCCCAACTGAAGCCTATAAAGGCACTTTTACATTAGAACCTCAGACAATTTAGCAACCGGAACTTGCATCTTAATTGCCAAAAGGCTAGATTGAGTGTAGGGTTTGAAAACTGAATCCCTTGCTTGTCAATTGGCAAGTTTCCTATGGCATCACAAGACTTTAGAGGCTGTAGTAGAAACAGTCATTTCCCTTCCATTACCTCACCCCCGGTTCCAGTTTAAGGTTTCTGTTTTGTATGCCTTTACTCCTGCACAGCGAGGGGTGGCGGTTGGGTGTCCTGGGCTTCCTGCAGGATCTCCTCCCCCCGGCTGGGGTTCTGCAGGAAGCTGCTGAAGGGGTTGTCCTGGTTGGCCTCCATAGAGTGGTAGATGAGGAAGAGGAAGCCAGCGATCACAATGAAGACCGCAATCTGGGCCCAGATAGGAACGAGGTGCCCGGAGACAGGTGGCTTCTGGTCTCCCGTGGCTGGCACTTGAGTGACCAGCTCGCTGTACTTGAACTGGACAGGCCGCCCAGCCGCTCCTTTGATGGGCCTGCGACGCGTGGCACTGGGAATTAAACAAATCAACATACATCATGATACAAAATGATACTTACCTATTCAGAAAATCTTAGTGTGATTAAATAACTGCAATTGGAAGAGCTAGCCAGTGGAGGGCACCAAGTCACTAACTAGCTTCCTGTACTCCCCTAATTAAGCTGCTGCTTCAAGATGCTTTGTCTTTTCCGATTACCTTTAATTATTTCTATACCGGCTCATATGATTATTTTTTTATATACTGCAGCATATTTCCACTTTGATAAACTGGTTGCATTTTATTTCAAATTAAACAAATCAAGGCATTAGCAGCATGTATTGTTCTCCAAGAGGTTTTAAAACACATGGTTAACATACTCAACCAGGCATTAACAATTACCGGAACAGGAAAAAGAAAACACAAATCATATTTGCAAATGGACAACGCAGAACAAGTTTTGCAATATCTACCACTTAAAAGTATTCTTATTTACTGCTACGGATTCCATTACCATCACAGTGCCATTTTCAACAATCTCTTAAACCAACAGCTGTCACGTCATTGTAGCTGTAGGACCTGCACACATCAGTATATTTCTAGAGCAAAGTTAATTACGTTTTCCTTCACACACCATATTAATTTCTGAACAGATTGCAACAAACATATGGTATCTGTTCAAATTACTCATGGATTGAGTAGTTCAATGTGGTTTCTCCTCCCCTTCCTCTGTACAGCTTCTTTCTCATGTCTCATTATTTTGTCAGAGTACATTTTACGATAATGATTTGCAAATGGATTGGTTTCGAGTGGCTAGGGTTTATGACCTTCAGTACTAATGCCGTCACAACGCTGACGTATTCGGACAGGGATTCAACAGGTAGGCTTGGAGATATAAATGTCAATTACAGTAAAGCACTTCAAACCCATCTGCAATAACTGCTACCTCTGAAATCCCTGGCTGGAGAGCTTTCCTTACCTGATGCCTGTCGGAGTGCGTGCTTCATCTGGGAACATTTCCTCCAACACATCTTCCTTCTCCGACTTGCTGTTGCTGCCGTCCACCTGGAGAGAGAAAAAAAAAAAAGATCAGTCAAAGAGCCCTTGTGGAGCAAACTGAAAAGACAAAAGACATGGAGAGTGCTTCCATGACCCCAAGAGATAGAGAGAAAATATTGCTGCTGTGCAGTTGAAAAAGGTTAGGAGATGAACTGTTTTATTGTCTACCTGCGAAAAGCAATTCAACTCAAGTTGTATTGTAGATCCACCTCCAGACAGAATATGCACACCAAGGTCTGAGGTGCCACAATTCAGCATGTATAGTAATTGGACAACAGAGCAGAAAGATGCAGAACAAGAATCAGCGTGTATACCTTCCCCACCACCGTCACCATCACGCAAGTGACGAAGCCCTAATAAACAGCTGCCTTATTTTTCAGTGTGAAATGAGATACCATGGGAGTGTTAGTTGGTGTTCGGTATGTCATGGTGTTCTTGTCCATCATTATCTGTCCCTGGCAAAAAAATTAACAAGCACATTAGAACAGTATTACATTGCTTTATAAAATAACTTATATATTTTCCTAATATACTAAAAAAAACAAATAGTTATATACTGTAAATTCCATTATATTGCAGCCTTCATTTATTTATACACCAAGAAACTAAAAATCAGTTGCCATAAAACAATGAAGGAAAAACACAAACGGTAATCTGCAGTATATACTTCACTGTGCAATTAGCAGCCATTTAAAACAGCGATTACATTAACTTCACAGAATTTGCTTAAATTAACAGCACAGGAATAACATGGCATTTACAGCAGTTAACAGAATCCTTATTGATTGGGTCTGAAACTTTTAGTCTATGATCAGAAACATTTGGGATTGGTTAAGCAACCTCAAAAACCACCACGTGTCATTTCAAAGGGGAAACAGAGTGAAGTCAAGTAATCAGATTTTCACACCTCCTGCTTCTATGTGCACAGATCTGTGTTAATGTCAACTACACAACATTACCAGAATATGAAAGACACTCTCATCACCTTCCCCTTCACGTTGCCGGTACTGGCACTCCTCCCGGAGCCCATGCTCCCCCTTCTCAAGGGAATGGGGCTTGGTGTAACGGGCACAGGAAAAGTGATGTGACTGGGGATTGGTGTATCAGCAGATCTAACAGCCCCAGGGACTGGGGAAGCAGGAGACACAATAGCCCCCAGGTTTGGGGTAACAGGGGATCTGTTTGAGAGCTGCACCATAGTAGAAAAACACAGTCATCATCTTATATAACCTAGTTCTACTTTATAGATTACCTCTTCAACACTGCAGCTATTTAGTTTGCACCACTGATAATGTACCTGCAGCTCAAGTCTAACTGATCTATCTCTAGCTGACTAGGTTACTTGTTTAATAAGCTAATGTTTTTTTTATTTCACTGTATTTTAATTGCTTAGCAAAATCCAAGTCTAGATTGGTGAATGTTGCTAAATGTAAAGCTGCATTAGATCTTTCGTTGCCCTAACCCTAACCCTGAAGCAAAACCTTTTCAGCTACACTTACAAAACATTTAAAATGGGGCTATCCTGGAGAAATGTGAAAACAGAGGTCAGGTTTTTTTTTTAAATCAGGTCTGGTAAAAAAGTGCAAAAAAAATGATCAATATTCCAGTCACTTTCCTCATCCACCATCTTGGCAATACTAAATGAGACGCCTGTGCCTGCAGAATCCCTGGTTGTTTTACTGCCCTCCAGAGACGTATAGAGCGGCTTCACCTAAAGCAAGAACAACATGTTGACCGAGAAAGATATGCGAGTGGGTAAATACTGAGAAGACTAAGAACTGTTTGTACAGCATAGGCTCATTGGCTCCCACAGGAGATCAAGTAGTGACGTGGATACTGAGAACTACAAATTTACACAGTATCTAAACCCAACACTTTATTGACCTTCATAAACTTTATCCAGTAACCAATCATTCTCCAAACATTTGTTTTAAAATTATCTAATCATCATCATTTGGAGACTGCCAGGTTAATGATGGGAATATTTCCGAGACTTAAAACAAGTCACTGCTAAATGGCGCCCCTTTTCTGAAGGTTACAGTAATGTGTGGGTGGTCATAATTTCTGAATTTATTTGGAAGGATACAGATATAGAAACTCATATTGAAGTGCTCTTGAAACCACACTGCTCAGTGCTCCGTGTTCCAGAGATAAACTAAAGAGGAGGGTGCTGTGATCAGAAGTATTCAAACTCAAACCATCACCATCTTCTTGCTTACAGAAGGCATACTCTGAAACAACCGTCATTTCAACTGACTCATATTTAAAAGACTGCAAATTCAATTCAGTAAACTCAATACCTGAGCCAGGAACAAGCAAAGGGTTAAGCTGGAGCATTCAATGAAAAGAGATCAGTACAGAGATGTTACAGAAAACTAATTATGGTGTCTTGAAAATCCATCACACTTGACACAGAAAACTCATTATGTTGAGGTTTCCAAATCCTGCAAATTCAATGCAGTGTAGTGTAGTGAAAGGTCAAAAGCATTAAGCCAGTTTGGAGTCAGGAAATTAAACATCAAAACTCTCTGATAAGAAAGCGAATTCAATAAAGACGAGAAGCTGATGATGGGAGTTCTGGCAATGAAAGGGAACTTGGTAAGACAGCCATCAGGGTTGGGGGTCAATTCAAAGCCCTTTAAAAGGAATTATTTGGAAAGGCTTGGAATTGGAATATATTCAGAGCACGGGAAGTAGACAGCCATTACCAGTGTTCAAGTGCATTCCACCCATTCAGTGTATTGAGAGAGTGGTACCCTGACACCATGTGCTCTGAACTCTACCGCCGGTGTGTTCTGCACTGCAGCGAAGGTATTCCGCATTAGAGGACTCAAGGCAGTATCAGCAACACTGTGATTTGCTGCGGGCGGCGTGTACCCAGTGCTAGGATTTTTCCTGGGCACAGGAACGCTCACAGACAGCACTGGCGGCAGCCTGGCCACCTGCAGAAGGAACAGCTTTGTTTAACTGAATACAAATTAGAAATATACAAACATTATCCTGTTCACACAAATATGTGCCTGTGGCGTCCGATAAGCTCCCAAAGTAGTGTCAGTTTTTACCATCGAACAAGGGGCGAAGCACTGAGGAAAGTAGGTTGCCTGTTTTTCATGAAGTTTTCTTACCTGTTAATGTAAAAGAAAATTAAAGTAGGAAATTAACCTGTAGTGCTCAACTGAAACACCTTTCTCTCTCTTTCTCGCTCTACCCCGTGCCAGGACCTTAGTCTTACAATGCTGCAGACCTCCACACATACCCCCCCCCCCCACCCTTTCCCAGCCTCACAATAATAAACATTACTCAATTGCCACAAGATGGCACTGCTGCTAAAGCACCATTTCCGAATCGTCTCTTAGTGTATGCTATCCAGCATTTAAAAGAAACAGAAAAGGACACAGTAGCACAGAAGTAAAAGCTCAGGCTATTAGATGATGTGTGCACCTTGATTTACAAAGCTTAGCAAAGAAGCAGCACATGATACATTGTGCATAGACACAACACACATTCAATGCACTTACAGGTGTCATCTAACGTGTCATTGTTCTGAAGCACACTCCAAAGCAGCATTGCAAAAATGCCTCCTGACTTATACATACAGACACACTCCACAGTATGAAACAGTGAATCCTGGAAAGGCTCAAGCTGCTATGCAATGGGAGATGGACGCCTGTAAGTGCCCCACCCCAGTGATCAGTATCACTCACCCCGCTGTGATCGAGTTGGGCTGGGCTCTGTCCCACTTCGACTGTGACTTTCTTCCTCTCCTGCTCATATCGCGATGCTGAAGGAACACAGGAACACTTCAAGTTCTGACTATTAGGCTAGGAATTTAGTAGCTTGCAGTCCTTTAATTAGCAGAGAAGCTAAATGACCGCTGGGAGGTGAAGAGGACAGTTACCTCGCTCGTCTTCCTCGCTGTCAGAGTACCGCCCCACATCGCCAGTGCTGTTCTGCTTGACTGCCGGCACTGCTGAACCCGAGCCGATGAGCTTGAGCAGCTTCTTCTCATAAACGGGCCTTGTGGAACCTGTCACAGAAGATGATCCTTAGAATACCAGGGTCCACCCAAACCTAACACTGAAAAGGCACACTATGATTCAAACAAGAGCGGTACGTATAGTAAATAATTGAAACAGGCTAAAACAGGATGCTTTCGACAACTAATGTACATTACAGGCACAGGACATGATCTATTTAAAAAGTAAAAACCATTACTTTTAAGAGAGAGGAGCCCAATGATGTTTGGGCAAAATTAAAGCTTATGAGGACAGATCAAAATAAATCTATCCCTATTTCTGTAGTGGTCAAACAGCCCAGGGAACAATCAACAAACGATTTAAATGGAATCTCCATCTGTCATTACAAACAAGACCAAATGCCTCCGTCACATCTCCAATTTTAAAGCCCTTCTTTGCGACACAAGACCATACTACAGTAGATGTGTGTATGTGCGTGTACCCTGTCTCTTACCTACAATGGGCCCAGGCTTGACTCCGTACTTTATAAGCTGTGCCTTCAACTCCTTGTCAGTCAGCTGGCTGATGTCCATCATTTCTGTATAGCTTTTGTCCTTGTCTTCGAGTGCTGCCTCCTGCTGGAGATGTGAGGCAAGTCAGCACAGTTCAAACTATTCATGATCCTCGAACTGAATTTGTTCTGTGGTCAATCTATCCTACATGATGATATTGCCAGATCAGTGGGACATGATAGGCATATTCTTGGCTATGACTCAACTGAAGCAGAAGCACTGGCATGCAGCATGAAGCAGGGGTCAAGCAGAGGGCACAAAGCAAGCTGTTCCAACACTTGTGCATATGCTGCATGGTACATACACCAGTACTCTGCACAGGACTAGAAGTTAACTTAAAGCAGTAGTGAGGATTTGCTAAAGAAAAATTATTAAAAAAAAAAAAAAAAAAAACCTACCTACTGTTTTAAATAGACGGAATATCCCAAACTATCACATAGTAGGCCCAAAATCAGATAGTATTTATTGAAACCACCTTGTGCTCAACTAAGTAATGGAACTAATGCAATTCCTTGTCGAAATGAACTTTGTTTCATCCTGAAGTTCTATGAGAATGCAACCATATCTGTCATCTAAAGCACTGATATGCCATCAGTACGGTTAACCAGGTTATGTTTCATCGGTGCAAATTAAGCGGTATGAAATGATCCTCTTATCTGTCTTTAGTTGTTGACTGAGATTTTGGTAACAAATCACACACACCTATAAAGCGATTAAAAAAAAAAAAAAAAAAAAAAAGTAACGTGTGCATTGCATGACCCTATAAATTCTAAGGTTTCAACCATAACCAAGCGGTTTTGAAAATGATAGACAATTCCAGCACGGCACAGTTTTAAAGAAATGAACCAAGTAATAACAGATTAAGGGGTATCAACATTAGTTAGTATGTGTGTAAATTAGTTTGACAGTGCAGTGTGTGTGTGTGTGTGTATATTATATATATATATATATATATATATATATATATATATATATATATATAGGTAGCGATTACAAAAAGGAAACAGATAGATAAATGAAAGCACCTCAAGAGTGTATTTCGTCTTATTCATACTGATAAAACAAGGAAGTCATAACATTATAGCTATTTGAGCTTGTTTTTTTTCGTAGTCAGAATTTTGATAAAAGTAATAATTATCTACCTATTATGTGTTCATTTTTAGCGTGGGTGAAACCAGGCTAAACATTATAACACAACCAGAGCTCACATTCTCCATGACAGATTAAATTAACATTTTATAGACACTGAATAAACTTAATATCCTGTTAGGGTTAGCCTGTTATCTTTATAAAAATCACAATGTTTTTACAGTTTAATTTTACTTTTGGTCTATAAAATAAACTTCATACCTTGAAATTATATCCATGTTGTGATTTGTGACAGTATTTGTACTCTACTGTCCAATACGGTTTGCATTGTGGGCCTCACGTATCTACATGGGACGTTACAAACCTCAGTCATCTACATCGGGAAGCTCTATTAGCAATGGTTTCCCGCTTTACGAATGATAATGTACAGGTTTAAAAAACTAACACCTGCAAGTATGAACGTGTTCACTCAGGGTTGGTCATATAAACTGCAGCGCAAGGGATCAAAAAAAAAGCTACTGCATAAAAAAAAAAATAGTAGCAAATGAAGCAAAATGCTGCTAAATCTACATTAACTTTAAGCCTTGGCACGGCTGTGAACTTTAGATCTGACCTTATGGAAACTATCAGTTACTACTGGATTCTAACAGCTGATGCCATGCTTAAAGCTACCATCTACGACTTCAGCTCTTCAGAGAAGCTGATCTGCATAACCAGTGAGGGAAGGCCCGTGGTTTGAAAGCTCCCATGGCATAGCAGTTTGAGCAATTCCAGCTTTTACTGTGAAATGATTACACACCTGAGCATCATTATACAGCTTTTGCATAGGCATCTTACAATTTAGACTCAAAGAAAAAACCTGGAATAGCTCTAACAGCTAACTCAAGGGTTGTCTTAAATGATTCCCTAAATAAATACTTTTCTACCAAAAGACCTTTCTCTATTGAAGCGCTCAAAGATTAAGGGGATTTTTACAGGAGAAAAGGCTTCCGTACATCATACTTTAGCCTTCTTGATATCTAGATTGAATATTTAGTGTCCCAAAAGCTAGTTGAA
This sequence comes from Polyodon spathula, assembly GCF_017654505.1. NCBI lineage: Eukaryota > Metazoa > Chordata > Actinopteri > Acipenseriformes > Polyodontidae > Polyodon > Polyodon spathula. Next base: position 6,540,359 of record NC_054558.1, on the reverse strand, counting down.
GCTACAGGGGGGCAAAGCTTCCGCAGTACAGCTTGCACACAGACGGGAAATAATGGAACTCTTGATACGAGAGGGTAATATGCCTTCACAAACGTTCTGGAATACGCGTCACACAAACGATGGCCTGCGTTTTGGTTTGCCATATGGTATAAGATTCCATCGAAGCTTTGCCTTTTCAAAATACCTACAGAGGAGCCTGGACTGGCATAAACTGCTGCAGGAAACAAAGCCACACACCATGCATGCTTGATCAACTGGACGGCATTTCTTTGAGGAAGATGAGCTGTAGAAGCAGCACAGTGCTTCGGTGTATTCAGCAGGGTTATCAGTCTGAGCAGCTGCAGAAACTTGAGAAAGACAGAGCAATCTGTCTAGAAGGAGCCCGACTGGAAACAGAAAATAGCCTGGCCTTTCATTCTAGGACAGATACAATAAAAATCGATTTTTTTTTTTTTTTATTAGGGTGCAAGGGACTGCTGACTACAACCACTTTTCGTGCTTTTCCAGTTGCCTCCAGTGCAATGTAGAATTATCTTGCACAACATACAGCCTGAGCCTATACTGCATTAGTATAAGACTATTTTTTTTTGCCTGCTTTCTCATTCTGAACACCGGATCGGATTCCTACTCCAACTCAAGAGGTTGACTGATCTGTGCTACCCTGAATCTGCATGCTTTCCTGCCTTCCAGTCCTCAGCTTTAGCTGCTTGAGAACCCTTCCACCCATCCCCCATGACTTCTCAGACCTGGGAGACCCGATCCCCGTCTCTAACTGCATGGATCCGCCTCTCTGCATTTCAACAACTGGACAGAACTACCTTCATGACCGTGTGCAGTCCCTTCATAAGCTTCAACACTTTTCAAAAGTTTATTCTGCAGCTGAATTCTTACACTTAACAGCGTTTTCCTAGAAGTTTATGTTAGAGAAAGAGCCTGTATCTAGTTAGAACTCCATGCTGGTTAGAATTCTGCATGGTAAATGAAAATTAAAAGACTGTATACAGAGAAACTCACACTGTCACCTTGGTAAACAGGCTCAAATGCCTCCTCTTCATCGCTGGAGAAGTCAGCTACATTTTGATTGGTAACGTGTTTCAAATAGAGCTGGAGGTAAACCTCCTTCTTGCTCTCGCTCAAAGGCAGAGCCACATCGTTGGCGATCAACTCCGATTTCAGCCTCTCCTTAGAGAAAAGGGCAGGATCCTCCATAAACACGGGCATTTCCTTTCCAACTGTGGCTCAAACCCAAACCAAGAAAGCAGTGTGCCAGGTACAGAGCCTGCACCACTATAGTGCAGCCCCGTGTTGTGTTCTGATCTACTTAACGCTCAAACTGCAATGCAAACTGGGGGGCCAACAGCTGAGCACGAAGGAATCCATATTAACACACACACACACACACACACACACAGAGGGGACTTTTTTAAAGGGACAGTGTATACTATGGGTGATTTTAAAATGTTTTAGCAATATAATCAGTTTCTGAACCTTAATTTAACTTTCATAATTTTCAATGTCTAGGTGGCATCTCTTGAACTGTCCCCAGATGAACTGGCGAGAGCACCCAGTTCGGTGAGTCAACTGCACAGCGATACCAAACAACCTTTACTGGCTGCCAGTTTTCAAACTCATCTATGCGGTGGCACTGCTTCTTTCCCCACACAGCAAGGTTCACCCCTTCTCACCCTGGAGAAGTACAGCAATGTGCCGACACATCGTTCACACTGGGGACATGATGACACACACGATCATGCTTTATTCCTAAACCACAAACTTGCATTGAGTCATCCCCAGCCAGAGACCAGGGCGACCTTTCCTGAGGGTACTCCCACCTGCTTTACATAACCAAAAACAAGGAAGGTGCATTTCAGTAACCAAATTTATTAACAAATTAGTGTTTCTATCAGAGACCAGCCAACAGTCCTGTTTGTGCACAATCCACCGTACACTGAAACCCAAGCGTTGAGGAATAAAACAAAAACCAACACATTATAAAGATTTTTTTAAAACTATTTTAGTCTTCCTTTTATGGCCTTTGCACTGTAATCTTTATTTGGGCACGTTTTAGGTATACAAGTCTAAAACAACTGAAATAATGCCAGAACGTGTTTATAATGTGTTAAATAAGATTTTTAAAATGAATCGTGGATAACGAAGATACTTTCAACCTAGGGAGGCGTTGCACCTTTTCTCTCACAGTGGGAAGTGCATTGATTACATGTACAAACACTGTACAATGACGGCTGACTTGCAGAATCAACTGTTTTGTGACTTTGCAAACAGCTCTGCAACAATAGCCGGGCTGTGGATATGATAGTTCACACTGCAACAAACGAGCAGGACTGAGCTCACGTGCTTTTCCAGCAGGACAGAATAAAATTGACCCCCCCCCCCCCCAAAAAAATAAAAAAAACAAACAAAACAAAAACAAAAACAAACAAAAAAAAACTGCTGGCCATTTTATTAGAAACTATTCAAACACCGTTTGCATTATCCAGGCGAAAAAGATTATTGCGAACTAACGGCGTTACATTTTCCTACATGTAATATTATTATTATGCCCTTTTTTTATTTATTGTTTTAACGTTTTATTGGAACCAGGAACGCTGCTACACCAAACAAACACGTCTGATGTGATGCGGCATCCCGGCAAATTCAAATCTGTTGATTTGAAATGGTGTAAGATAAACGACAATATGTTGTTTTTTTAAACATTTAAACAACTGTTTGGAAAATTACGCTTTTATGTGTATTATTATTATTATGATTGTAGTCGACTTGTAAATAAAACAATATTAAAGCACATTTCACTTAAATGTTCTCCGGTTAAACTTCTGTTTGTTCAGTTCAACAAACGCGCAAAAACATGTACATCAAATCTTACCTTTTTACCGTTTCTTGTGGGTTTATATATTAAAAAACAAAGACAGGACTGTGACAGTATATTATACTGTGCTAATTAGGGTATCTGTTATTTAATTTATAAAAACACATCGTCCAGTTTTCTTCTCTATCTTCTTGCGTTTCAAACTGACAAAAAAGATTTGAACTCCCTGGGTGTTACCACTTAAAAACAAAAAGGGGGGATTATATATTTAAATTACAAAGTTTATATTTTCATAACAAAGAGTATAGCTCAGTGATGAAGACTTCTTCTACACTTTTATGTTTACACAACGTGAATATGATTGCGAAAAACGTGTACTCTTTTAATGCGTTTGTTCACAGAGCCACCCCTCCTTTTTGAATGGTGCTGCCCGCCCTTGCCGCCGCCGCCGCCGCCGCCGCCGCCATTAAAAACGTTGTTATTTTTCTCATCATCAGCTGTGCAGATTCAGCGAGGTTTCAAATTGCACCCGTTGATTGCAGTGGAAGTCCACGTCCCGTTTCTTGTTGGGTTGTTTGTAACTAGCACAGATTCTTTGCTTACTACATTGAAATGTCCGCAGGAGAATAGGCAGCACCAAACACAGTCACTAGGTGACTATGCATGTTCTTATCCCCACACTTACACCATTGGATAGCTGTGGTTTGTACCACACTTCAGCGTGCATTTCTGGCATTATCCATGCTCCCCTTTGCTTTACCATTCTTTTACCATGATTGGATGTTTAAGTGAATGGTGCTTACTAACACAGTATGGATTTACTGCAGTAGAGGGCCTTCTTCATTCATTCCCATCCAATTGAAATCTTCAGGGTCTCGGTGGTCTGTAACACACATGCTCTCTTTGCTGAAGCAGTCTTGTGCCGGCTGGGCATTGCGCCCTAGCGGGGCCCCCACCTCAAGCAGGATCCTGCACTTAGTGCATGAAGTTGTTATAGAGACCTAAAATTAGATTTAAATTCTGGAGCAGCAGCAAATCTTTTGCATTGGTTGGCTTTATCACCTAGCCTCCCCCCCTTCCAACACACACAACCCCCTTAATAACTTCGATGCATATATAAGGGCAAACTGCCTGTGAAGATTTCAAGTGCTCTTCATGCATCCTGGAAAGGAGACATTAGCAGTTATTGCATGAAATAGCAAACTGTGATTGCTTCTGAATATGAAGGTGAAGGACACTCCTTGAACCTGGTTTATTACACCCTGAAACAAAGGAGGCTGTAGTGTTCTGAGAGGAATACCAGGAACTGACCAAGAACAGTCCTGACAAGCAAGAATCTGTTGCATTAGGTGTCGTAAATTAGTGTCGTCTTTCAGCCATGTTTTATTGTCAGTCTGTTATTAGGTAATAATGGAACGGCTGATCTCCATAGAAAACAATGGAAGAGCAGGGTCTGGTTGTTGTGTGTTGTATTTGAGCATTGTAATAAAAAAAAAAACAGACCAGTCCACTTACACAAAAGTATCTTTATTGACTGCTTCCTTGAAACACTAAGCAAGTTCAGTAGATGGATGGAGCCACCATGAGTGCTGTGCCACTGGAGGGTCTTCCAAGTGCACAGCCCCAGCAATCAAACACAATCTACAGCAAGAAAAGAATGCAGATGGACCAAATAGAGGCAGACAACGAGTTGCATTTCACAGGTACACCTGGCGCATTGCAAGAAAAGGTTGAGATGTAAAACGGAAACAAAATCAGACTGTTCATCCCTAAAATAAACATGTATGTCAGTATTTTACTCAGCATGAAGAAACAATGACACTACTACTCAGAATAATATCCACACTCATTTTTATTAAACTTGAGATTCAATCCCAGTTGGTTAATGCAGGGTCACATGACGCAAAATAATTTGGGTTGTTTCCCTAAAAAAGCTATAGCTATAGTTGAGTGGACTCCATCCGACAATAAACAAAATGGCGGGCCAGCCACATCACAGATTCCTGTGGATGAATAATTTTTCATAAAAGGTTAATAAATAAGAGTTTAATAAACTGATAATTGATTGTGGAGTTCCTCTTATAGTAGACAACACCACTTGGGTTGACAAAATGACATACAGTGGGCAACAATTCAAAGGGTTTTTCCAGTATAAACCTCCGCTCCAGTCAGTACTTGGATGGAATATGTTAGTTTGTGTTTACTGTTTTGATCTAAGCTATAAAGGGGACATTTTCTCGGTTGGTTTTTTCTTTTGCTTTGGCTGCTTAGCTTGGGTTTCAAGCAGTGGCAGAAAAAAAGGATGATGGCTTCAAGATCCCAGCAGCAGTAGAATCATATTATTAATTCGGACTGACAACACTTTATTATTATTATTATTATTATTATTATTATTATTATTATTATTTTATTATTTAAGGCGACTTACAGGTGTTACAGGGGAGTACAGGGTTGCATTGCAATATTTAAATACAGTATAGTTTACAGTAAGTGCAAATAATATACTACTAAAATGCAAAATAAAATAGGATGCAACAAGTTGAGCATTACAAGAGGATATATCTACAATGACACTACAGTGCTTTAGCTGAGGATTCAGTCAAGTGGTGAGTAGATCAGGGCAGACCAGTGCATAGTAAGAGATCTACAAGTGCAGTCTAAACAGGTTTACCCCAGTTTGGCTGTTAAACGCATTTTGTAATATACTTAACTGTTACACATTCTCAGCGCGCGTTTGAAAATGGACTGTATACAAAATTGATATAGCATTTCGATTTCAAGACCACGTCACTAACGTACATTGCATAAAAGATTTTCTGAACAAAGTTGTTGCCGCAGGAAAAAGCGGACAAAAAATCAAGCAACGTATATAGACTTAAACTTAAACAGACGATGAACAAAGTAACGATATACCGTGCAAGCAAAAAGAGAGCAGGCCTCTGGGTTTGCAGTGTCTTCTGGGAATAGTAGTTTATCTGGTACACGCTGAAAGGTGTTTCCAATCAGCAGAAATGCAGAGGAAAACTACAACTCCCGCAATCAACAACATGCTGCTCAAGATTTTAAATTTGTTCTACCGTTGTGATGGAATTCTTTAATTTATTTTTTTACTGGTCACTTTTAACTGAATACGAGGCCGTATGACGCGATTGCCATTATTCAACACTTCACTCATAATCAAGCATGCAGCTGAGCCTCCGCAGGGGCGGGAGGATATGAGTTGCTGCTCCAATTAAAAACAGGGCTCAGACTACGTCACCGGTCATTGCCAGTGCTGTGGACAATGCCGCTGTTAATATAGGGTTTGGTTAAATATATAAACTATATATATCATTTTTATTTATTTTTTTCATTTTGAGATTTTTAGAGGCATTGCCTCCCTTGTCTCAATGTACTGCATAGTGATTTTTATTGTACATGAAGCATTTTCTACCTATTATTTCTATTGATATTTGCTCCTTGCTTTTCGCTCTGTCTCATTATTATTGAATTTTGGAAACTGTGCATTTAGACTAAGCATTAGACAAAAGTGAAAATGATTAGTGCTGATAGGAAACCATTAGAGGAATGATGCAAATGAGGCACATAAATGGATATAATAGGCTAGATGCGGAGAGACAGGGTGGCTTTTTAAAGATTACGTGAAATATAAACAGTGCAAATTAAGCAGGGTTGCAATGCATAACTGGGTTGATTTCAAAGGGAAACGGGTTTGTCATTTTCCCTGGCTCACTTAGATTCAATTGAAATATATTGAAGATATCAATCACTGTCAATCTCAACGCAAAGACACTCACAGCAGGCCAGCCTTATTGCAGTTTCAGACTAATATAGTGATACAACAATATACTGCATACGGACAGAACAAACTCTGCAATATATATTTATTCAAACAAGGTGTTGTTTTTCTTGTATACCTGGTAAAGTTTATACCTCCAGTATAAGGCTGCTGCTATACATTGCAATCATCTTTCTAAGTGTAATATTAAAGCTAGTATAGAATTCATTCTAACTATAAAGCCCTGTAATGTACTGCACTCTCCTATAGGGCAGCGCACTAGCCTATACAGACCATGTACTTATTAAGGTTCTCTGCTGTGATACTGTTGTGCACAGAACCCCTATACTATTCTCATCTAAAGGCATTACAATAATGCTAATCAGTTTATTGTGCAGTCTGAAGCCTGTGGGCCCCAGGTGGCCCCTCAAGGGCCAACCTGCAGGTTCTTGAATTAGGCAAGGAAGTATGTTGTTTTTTTTTTGGGGGGGGGGGGGGGGGGGGGGGGGGATAATTGGAAAAATCTGGTCAGCTTATAAACAGGTTCAAGATGATTAGACACGTGCTGATTCAGAAACCTGGTGCCATAATGTTGCAGTTGGAGACATGCAGGAAAGTTGATCCTGAGATATTTCAAAGTAACCTTTGTAAAATGAACATGGAAGATCTTTCAGGACCTTGCCAATTGAAAATAAGCTGACATGTAATCGAAAATTTGCAAGGCATCATATGGCCACAAGGATGTGCTGTGTGCAAAGGTAAAATAGGTTATATAACATTTAAAACCGATTCTAACTGGAGAATTGGTCATTTGAGCACCTTTCAGATTAAATTTAAGTATTAATATTACACTATAAAACAAAAGAAAGCTGACAGCGATCACCGTTTAAATGGAGAAGACAGGAATTGTTTTTGGAAATCGTGCAATAATGCTGGATCCACAGACAGAACTTTTTTTACAATCCAATGTGAATGTGAAGTACAGTGCTGTCTTACATTGCGAATCCAGCACAAATGGATGTGGGCCAATATCGTCAGACTCCACTCACACTACAATAAAAACGTGACTGTGAATGAAGGGTGTTAGATTGACGTTACAAACACACACACACACACACACACACACACACACGTTTGTATTGCTAGCTATCTGTGACATTAAGTCTACTCCCGCAATGCTGTCATTTCAGATCAGTCTGGTTGTCTTCCCAATATGTTTTTCTTTGTGTTTGTGGTTTTTTTTTTATCTTTCTTTAGTTTGATCATACTGTTTAAAAGAACAGGATATTGACACATATCCAGCATTGTGTGGGACTGTCTTTAAAAGTAAATAATTGAATGCTTAACCAGAGCTTGCATTGAATCAATTAAATAGACCCCAGTATTGGAATAACTGAACTGCTAAAGGGCAATGGCGATGTTGTACAGACACCAACATATTATTTTAAAACTCCAGACCTTTATCCTGTGTGCTTAAGCACAGTGATCCCTAACCCCAGTCCATGGGAACCACTAGCAAACTGCAGCTTTCAACCAGGACTTGTATTAGTTTGTCTAGTCATGCATTTCATTAAGTACTTTATGAACTGCATGAACTGTCAGCTTGAAGAATAATTTGTTTTATTGCCCTTATAAAGGTTTTCCATGGTAAATGTTACACCATATTTTTTGTCTTTTACCATCCTTCCCTGCATCTTCGTGCTTTTGCTGTTGTACACAATACCGCAGAGAACCTTTATAAGCGGTATGTTTTATATGAAATCATACATCACAATGTACACACAGTATAGGCATAATGTCGAGACTTTGTTAAATGAGTGAATTCAAGCTTTGAACAGATCCTGGAAATAAATGTGTTCAATTACAATATTAAAGCAATGACCTTAGGGTCACTATAGAGTACTTCTACTTGAAGACATTAGCCAAAAACACAAGACAACTTTCCAGGGTTTTTCTGGCACCTTTAAAAGCAGCTATATTTGAGATTCTCAAACCACAAATTATGACTTTTATCACTTGATCTTTGCTTGTCCTATGAATGGCAACACCAGCAAATTCGTTTAAAAGTAGCAGGAACAAGCTGCCTGTTCTTCACTAGCCTTGCATTTATTATGGCTTCAACTTATGCCCATGAAACATGAGGCAACTTTTGGGCATGGTGCTTCTACATACTTACCAAGCACCTTGTTGTAGGCGACCACTTGCTTTAAAATGTCCCAGAAAAAGTTTTGTAAAAATTGCTTGGCATATGAGCTTTAGGGTTACCACCTCCGAGGCACAAAAACTGGGACATCTGAACAGAACGGTTTTAAAAGTTTAAACTGTCTAGAAATCCTACAGCCATCCAATAGGTAACACTGATAACATTACAATTGTAGTGTTGACAACCAATTAATATAGTGCATCTATTGCAGCAATGATATAAGATCTTGATTGATCTAACTTACAGTACTGGCATTGCTGTAGTATATCTATATGGAAGTATAAGATTAAAAACGGGATCATTTTAAAAACCAGGAACTCTTAGTGTCCTGGGAAGGCATATTGAAATCCTGGGACGCCTTCCAGAAAACCAGAACTATGCAGGGAAGACAGGGATAGGTGGCAACCCTAATGGGCTTTGGTTAGTGGTTTCCCCGAGCACTAGGATTTGAAATCACTGTGGTAACAAACCTGGTGACCTCACCTTGGAGGTTACAAACCCCTCCCTCACTGCCCTGGGTGATCGCAGTGCACTGAGCTCTCAGTTGAGCAGTCACTGGAGGGCAGTGTGGTTTGAGTTGACAGCAGGGTGGGGCAGGGAGAGCTCAGTGGCGCCCCCAGCAGGTGCGCGTGGCTCAGTCACACCACCGTCTCCTGCTCACGTTGCCGCTCTTGTTTTTTTTTCGGCTTCTTGTTGCAGAAGCTGTGCAGGCCGCAGAAGCAGGCGAAAGTGAACCCGGACATCGCCCGCTGCTGCTGCCAGGGAGGTCACTCCTGCAGAGAGAGAAGAGACAGGTCGGCTTAGCCACGCAACATCCGGACAGCTTCTGACAAAAGCGCTCCCTCCCTCCCTTCCTCCAGCCATCACTCCCTAAGAGAAAGGGTGCTCCCTGCAGTCCAGGGCAGGCTTGAGGCATGGAGACTGAACTGCTCACTCACCCCCTAAGAGAAAGGGTGCACAGGCAGTGGTAAGATATATCCCGTCCAGGGCAGGTGAAGGTATCGTACCACTGCCTGTACACAGTGAGGAGTTTGGCCTCCAAGCACAAAAACACAACAAAAAGTTAGCAGCCAATCTGTGTGGGAGTTTTTTTCTCTCTATTGATTACAGGCTGCAGCTGAGCTTTGCCCTCCCACTGGGGTTATTTTCACAGCGCCTGTACTGTATATATATGGAGGAGGAATGTGTGATTCTCGCTCCCCAGACTCTATCTGTGGTCCGTATGGAGCCAACATATGTTAGTCATTTGAAAATGCAAAGCTTAATTGAAATGATAAAATAGAACATGATTAAATCCATTTGTTTAAATAAAACTTTTAACCCAACTTGTGCTGGACATTCATACAGAACTTCTGAACAGGTTTCAGTGATATATTTTTAATCGGCTCAGCTATAATTTATATATATATATATTAGCTCTTAAGACCATGCAAGTATCTTCTTCAGGTGAGAAGTGGAAATAATGCAACATAAATATCCAAAATTCAAAAGTAATTTCTTACGAAGCAGCTAGATTCACACACATTTTTTTAAAAATCTCCCATAGTAGGTATTAAATGTACCCTTAATTGATGCTTACTTCATTAAATTCAATAGCAAATATGTTAGAATTGAATTCAACGCATATTATGAAGCCACATAAATGAACATCCGCATTTATTTTAAATTTCAACGAGGAAGCAGACTAGTAATTAATGAGCGGATTAATAAACACTTAATGCTGTGCAGGGCTCTGTATTCTCATTCAATCTCACAATCTCTCTCTCCCCTTTTCCTCTTTGTTTCATCCATCCAGTGCAATCACTCCCAGAGGGTAATTAGAAGGAACGATCCGGCATTGTAAATCCCATCAGCAGCTCCCAGTGAGTCTAATTTAAAGACCGGTCGTGATAAATAAGCAAGTGTTCATTAAAAACAACCTGATTCAGCATCTCCGCTCTGGGCTGCTGCTCCGAGACTTACTCTGCTCACATCAGCAAGCAATACCGTGTGTGTTTCCTTACACAGTTTTATCCAATATGAATTTTAATTAGATTTTTACCTCAATTCGAATGTCTACTGTTGTATTGATACGATCCAGAACATGCTGATTATCTAATTCATTATCATAGTTCCATTTCAAGACCATTGGGCTACTGAATACTGTTTGATCCATTGCGTTGCCATTGCTGGTAATGCCGTGGTCTGCCACTGGGTCAGCGAACGGTTCTGCAGGGTAACGCACTGGGATCATAATGGGAGACGGTTTTCAACATGTTCTGGTCATTTTATTATGATGGTTAGAAAGTCTCCCATTGGCTGAATTTCCGCTCTGTATCTAGTGGCTTTGAACCCTACATGAGATATGACACAAAATCACATAGGAATAGAAAGCCATAAAACACAGCAGCGACCAAACCCTCAAGATAACTGACCGACATTTTTATTCATGCATGATGCCCAGACCATGGTCCCTAGCTAGGCTTAGGCAAGGGTGTGACTTTCAAAAAAAAAAAAAAAAAAAAAAAAATCCAGACCTTCAGTGAGGAGAATTGCAGGTAGACTCAAACCGAGATTGAACTGATCCCTCACCCCCTAACAGAAATGGCCCTCTGGTCCTGGGTGGACTGTTAACAAGCTGGCCTCTGGAAGTTCTTGAGAAGCCCCATACTGTCATTATATCCCTGCTCTGTGGATGACCAGAGGGAATTCCAACGCGACCAGTCGTGTAACTTTCAGGAGCTCAAAAACTCTGCACAAGAACAAGAGCTGTGAACTGTTGTAGAGTACAAGCCAGGATGTTGGGTTCAATTTTAAACTTTGACAAAGTCTTATTGTCCAGACTTGTTTAAAATTGTATCACTTCTTTATACTTAAAAAAAAATGAAATAAATTCCAGAAGCGCATATCATTATCACACAGTGCAACAACAATTCAAATATCTTCATGACAGAATATTCAAGGTAAAAAAAAATACAATCCCATCTAGATCTCATTGCAGTCAATCACACATGCTCAAAACACTATTCTTCATATCTGTGTATTGTAGTATACTACGGTAAAAGCATAGAAAAGTAACGTTAACAACAGTGAGAGCAAGGTAATCTATATGCTAATTTTTATTTAGCAGACATCTTTATCCAAGGTGGCTTACAGAAACTGGTAATGGCACCGAAAAATCCAGCCGAATTTAACATGAAGAGCTTCTGTGAGGATAGACATACTGTAATTACAGAAGATGGGAGAGATCCAGCTCAGGAGATAGTCAGAATGATGTCAGAACTAGATTGTGCCCACATGGCAGCCAGACTCACCTGAAATACACTGGCACATTAGTGCTGCTCAGATGTGCTTGGCTGATACCAAAGAACTAAGGAGTTCTTGTTCGTCCTCAAAGAATATGATACGTGGCATAATAGCGGACTCTGTACTCGCACTATGAATCACATCCTCAGGTAAGGCAGGTGAGCCAGTAACTTCAAACTCTGTTCTGCTGTAATCCATCCGCGAAAAAATAAATAGAAAGGGGAGGGGGTCAAAAACTGTCCTGAGACAAAGAGCTGAATAAAGAGACAGTGTTCGTGGACTCTGTGCTCCGTGCATGTCTGAGATACATGTGAGGCTCTGGGAGGGCAGGTATTTGTCAATCAGTGCTCACTGTTTCCATGCTGGTTCTCAGCCCTCGCTTAACAAAGCGCCCATTGAAGGAGCCTCTTTCCACTCTGCGGAGGCACAAAGCACTTTGTAGGGCTCTCCAGACCAGCGCTTTCAGGGACACTGCCTCACTGCGTGTGGCTTACCAGCCACAGAGAGGCACTTAGAGATCAACCTCCACTAACCCACATGCTTTTTTAAAACGTTGTATTACTTTCTTTGACTTATTTTAACGAGAAGAAGTGCCTTATATAAGCAGCAGGGCCATTCAGGGTTATGACATTTATAGGTGAACGAGTCCTTAAGAAACCAGGAGGTATACTGCTGGAAAACCCAGGCCAGCATTTGTGATCTGCTTTTAAAAATAAAGCTGGATCGTTGGACAGGTTTAGCATTTTCCGTCAGCACAGCACCCACAATACTGGGGCAATGATTTCTCCATAATCCAGAGGGAAGAGTGCCTGGCTGTATCACTTCATAAACCACCTGCTTCACCTCAAAGGTCCAGTACTGTTGAAATCCAACCTTGCTTAGCTTCTAAAACCTGGCAAGATCAGACTGTGCTGATGTTTCAGCTCTCTCAAGTCTTCTTTCTCTCTGTATCACAGCTGTGTTTGCACTGCCTGCTGTCCCTGTGCCTGCGTGCTCAACCCCATGCCAGCTCAGCAGCATTCGCACGGATATTATTGTAAGAGTATATTGCAATATACTATTACAATAATATACTATTACAATAGATTGCAGTGGTTTGCCATGTTTTTTTTAAATATGCTATACATTTTATAAGAGCCACATTCACCCCAAGGCGGTGCACACAGGTTCTGAACGACAAACCAAAATGACTTCCACATAACAGCTGTGTTGTGTGTTCTGTGATTTGTGCGATTAGGCGGGTAGAATTGACACAATGCAGTATATGGAGCTCTGGAGCTTGGTGTCATCGCTTGTTATTAACGTGTTCTACCCGTGCTGGTTTCCTCGCTAGTCCTTGTTTAATTAGCCCCCCCCCCCCCCTCTGTCCCTCTCTCCCTCTCTTTCTTAAACAGAAGGACTGTGACCGAGGCCCCTTTCACAGTAAGTAATTCAGTCACGTGGGCTGGAACGAAACACAAGCCTGGGATCCAAGGTTACATTGCTTCTTTTTTTCCCCCAAAGAGGTTTTTTTTTTTGGCTACAAAATTTTTGCTGAGCTTTCAGCTGAATGTGAAATAAAACTAAGACTCCCATTCTATCCTTTCTGTTCAATTTTGAAGGCATTTGTTATTTTCTATTTAAAGAAAAGACACATTACTTCGTGTTTATTTCCTGTAGGCTGTCTTTTATTGTTGTTAAGATACCTAAAATCTCTACCCCTTTCAAGAACCAGATACCTCCACAGGGAGCTAATCCAGGTCCTGGTTCCGTGGGCCCAGCCTGACGTACAGCTATGACTACACTCAGTATGTAGGTGCTTCTGCAGCAGTGAATTACTAAGTAAGATGTGGGAGTGTTAACAGTCAGGGAGGTCTCGAACAATCAAGGGTGCCCACACACACAGCACGCACACTCCTTAGCGACACACTCACACTCCGACACACTATGACACACAAGAGTCCACCAGTGATTAGCTGGTAATTGAACACAAAATGAAGAGTTTCAGCAGAAACAATCCCACCTCCTACTAACGATCTATATATCTATTGAGGTTTGAAAAGGAGGTGTATTTCAGAGACATAATTGTTGTGATTGTTCAACTGCTTTCATTTGAAGCCAATTTAATTGGCTAACAGAGCCCTCAAGTGAAGTAATTTGCTGTCATTGTGAGAAGCTAATTGAACACTGCTAATTGCCATTTTGATCGAGGATGTGTTGGAATTGATTAAAAGAGAATGGGAATTGGAATTGAAAAACAGGAATTGACCCAAACCCTGGTGCAGATTATTTGGTAAGTGCACACAGTGTTCCACCACTCCACTCCTCCTCATAGTCACAGTACTGCAAGCACACGGCTTACACTGCGGGCAGAGAGTCCCCTACACTCAGCTGGCAGCCCAGAAATCCAGGATGGGAAAAGCCTTCACTGAGAGGCCCGTTCAGAAGTACCTGATGTATCATCAAATACGCTGGCTTTTTTTTCCTTCTGCCCTTCCAGAAGCAGTTTGCTCTATTTAAATGCAGATTTACTACACTGAACTGCAGGTTTTTGTCTTTACCTCAGATTTACCTCAGAATCTTATTTGATTTTATTGAGTCAACTTTTTATATCGTCAACTTTTTCCTCATCTTTAATTTTTTTTACCTGTTTAATATCCTATTGTAAAAATTAAAAAACAAAACAAAAACAAAAAAAACATTTCCTTGGATGAATCTGTTGCTAAGGAACATTAAATAAAATAGCCCTTTCTCATTGTGTATTGTTTTGAATGACAGAATCTGAGACAAGCGTATCGGAAGTGACCCGCATTCAGAAGATTGACTAAACCAATTGATTTTCGTCATCGAAGCGCAGGGCCAGCCTTTAAATACAGTAAAGCACCAGGCCAGGCTTAAACCCTCTGGGCTTTTGTTTATTGTTTAGCTTGTCGTCTTTATTGCTGAGGTACTGTAATGATGAATTAGCCTGTTCAATCTGCTCCTGCAAGCTCTTTATAATGGTCTGAAATCGCTACGGTGTGGAATACCTAAACCATACTCCTTGGCCAGGTCGTTAAGATAGCAAGTGAAAGAGGCCTGGCCATCGATTGATGTCCGGTAGCTGGGAACTGTCTACCTACATTTGAGAAGTGACTGACTGACACTTAAACAAGGGTTCATTAAATACACTGAGAACGGTAATACTTTTTATGCTGGCTGGGGAGCTGTAAGTTTAGCCTATCAGGACTCATTTCTTATTACTTAACACTATAAATGCTTTAAACTGCTTACGTTTGTGTAGTAGCTGCATTTCTAAATGCTTCACAGACAAGGGAATATGCTTTAGTGGAGTCAAACTGGATCAGGTTTAGCAGGGTTGACCCCACAGCGCTGCAAGGGTTAACGGTGTTATTTTTTTTTTTTGACCTTCTACTGTTCAGACCCACCTTCTTGCAGAGTTTAAAGATAACTAAACTGCAGATCCACATGGCAAACCAACTTGAGTTCGATTTTTGTGTAAAATCGCACACGATCGTGAGAAACTGGCTGCAGCGTTAAATGATCCTGTCTGTCCCCCCCCTGCCACTGCCTAAAACAGGGGCAATTTTACATACGCAATTTTACGCAAATTTTACTAATTCACTTAAATCCGATTGAATAAATCGTTTTAAGAATTGCTTGAATTTACAAAGTAAAAAAATATTATATATTTATAAATCGGCAAGATGCAAAAAATTTTTTAGGTTAAAAAAAAAAAAAAGTGCTGTAGACCTCTGTTAAGATTGAAGGTGTTTTGTAACCTGTCAATTTGGAAACAGTCAATTGTGGGTGTGTTTCCCAGGCTGTTGTCTACAGCAGAAATTGTAACAAATATGATGGCGGCAACCTCATCGAGCGATTCAGTCGCCATCATCGAGGTGAAATTGTTCAAATTTTTTTTATGTAAAGCAAATTTAAAAGCTCACTGCTAGCAAGTGTGTTTCCTTTAAAATCTTTGAATAAAACTCCTATGTTCTGGACCCTCTGTAACACGTTGGTTGGGAGACAATAGAGGCCCCGAGTCAGAACAATCGCTAGTTCATATGAATAAGTGCGGAATGCATCATGAATTAACGATGATTGGGATTGAAAGCGGGAATCCTGTTTTTAGTTTATACGATGTACAGTGACATGATGTTATTGCCACTCATTATAGTCATCCTATCCTATTCCTCCAAGCTTATTTTCCAAATAAAGAATTTTTTAAAAAAAATTGCCTGGGCATCCTATTTCCCCTTGTAGATGGAATCCGTTCCTGGCACAACCAACTTTCATTTGAATCCTTTCCATCATATTTATCACATTAGAAAGAACCCCCCCCCCCAATTTGATTCAGTCTAAGGCCCTGGGGGTTGCTTGTGTATACGCTACTTTTCAAAAACTGGATAATGACGTCAATCCCCATGCAATGTTTGAAATGTATAAAATCAATATTACATAGAAAGAGAAACACTTACAGAAGTCTTGATGTACTTACCTACTGTCAAATATGGCGCTCAACTTGCTTATTTCCTGCTTTCCTAGACTCTCTAGGCTGGGAAAAAAACTGCTCCCACCCTAACCAACAGTGCGGAGAAAGACAGTGAGAGAGAGAAAGAGGGAGCGAGAGAGCGAGAGGGAGAGTGTCTGAAGTAGACAGCCAATCAATGAGAAAATCAGCAAGCACTGGCTGACAAAGCGTCACTGGATTACAGTTTAACCACCTTCTCTTCGGTTGAAAAGCCTCTGTGAATAAAGAGAGGGAAAAAAATAATGAAAAAGTCCCGCCGTCGCCAAGTCCCCCTTTTTCTCGAACTCCTCCTTTTTAAAAATTGGCACCGTGCCCTCGTTGGGGAAAAAAATGCTAAGAAAAGAAAAAATTCTGCCTTTTCTTCTCCTGTTCTGCGATGGCTCACAGGCTAGACTGAGTGGTTACTTGGTGTTCTTGATAAGTTTGCCACAGAAATAATCAACTTTTTTTCCTTCGGTTGTTTTTTCCATTTTCCAATTTTAAAAAATTACTTTTTTCAAAGCTTATTGAGAAGTAAACCTGTATTTTTGTCTTTAAAAGTAGTTTCCACTTTTGTTCTGAAGAATGAGTTTTCTTTAAGATGCTTGAGTATCAGTTCGAAGAGAGTGACTTAGGAATCACAAGGTGTGCTCATTCAATACAAAATCTGTCAAATTTGAGAACAAATTTTTTTCTTTCTTCCAGTTGCTTAAAAAAACGAAGTTGAAATATACTTTTTTTACTTCAGGAGTAAATTAATTTTCTTTTACAAGCTTTTAATTTCTCGTAGAAAGGAGTTTTCTATTCGCTTTGCTTTGGTAGTCCATAAAGCAGAATGCAAATTAATTTTCAAAGAAAATCTATAATCCTTTCCATGTCTGTGACTCTTGGCGCCGAAAAAAGCAGCCTGTGTTGAGAGCTAAGAGTTGGGAGGAAAAAGAGAGCGAAGAGAGATATGCTTCCGAATCCAGGTGTGCTGTCCTCCCTTTTCAACGCTGCCGCACACACTGTCTTCATGTCCTCTATTCATTGCTCTTCATCTCTTCATCGTGAGAGAGTGGGGCATCGAGGTGGGGGGAGAAAGAAAGAGCGAACGAGAGAGGGGGAAGAATGTGAAATGAAGGATAGAGGAATGGAGGTAGTGCAGTCTCCCACACCACCTTTAGTAGTTAATAAAAGAAAATATGACACAGAGAGGGAGAGAGAGAAAGAAAAGAATGAAGTGCTGATTCAGACAGCAGCCTCCTTCCTCCTCCTCTCTCTCTCTCTCTCTGTGAGCAGGACTATTACTGCATCAACTAGCTAGCTCTCTCTCTCTCTCTCTGTGTGTTGCTCTCTCTCTCTCGCTCGTTCTCGCTCTCTCTCGCTCTCTCTCTCCCCCTCCCCAACATGCACGCACATTACTATTCACTAGTTCCCCACTGAGACTCACTCTACTAGCCTACACACTCTCCTGCTCTCTGAGAGCCAGAATTATTAATGCGAGAAGCAAGTGGTTGCAAGATGGGGAGACAGTTGTGTGTCTGTCTATCTATCTATCTATCTATCTATCTATCTATCATGGTGAATCATTGTTATTCTTCTTGGGCAGAGCTGGTTTTTACCCTCATAGAGCGCTCATCACAGCCCTGGATCTAGAACCAGAACTACTCCCTACAATTCCAGGATTCCAAAAAAGAAGGCTGATTTCCATTTTTAATGGATTATCAAAAGACAGCAATACATCAAGTAGAAAGAACTCCTCGCCTGGGGGTTGCACACTCTAGTGGTCTGTAACATGAAATTACAATAATCTTTAATAAAACGCTCGTGATGCCTTGTGCTGTCACAAACCATTTCCTTTCCGTTTTGTCACCGATCCCCCCCACCTTGCTCCAACTTCTGATTCTTGCTCTGGTGAAGACAGACCGTCCATCCCAGAGTAGAGAGAGAGAGAGAGAGAGAGAGAGAGAGAGAGAGAGAGAGAGAGAGAGAGAGAGAGAGAATTAACAATTTACCTTTGCTGCATCACGCACAACCTGCAGCTATTTTCCTGTATCCATCCCCCACATCCAGCCGGGACTACTTGTCATTGACATGGACTGTGTATATTGACAATATGAGTGTGCTACAGTTTGCAGCTGTTTCAGTTTTTTTTTTTGCCCACTTTTACCCACTTTGACTGTACACCCATGCTTTGTCTGTCTAACACTATGCGTATTATTTATGGACTTTTGTTTATATAGGGCAGGGCTTTCCAAATATAAACCAACAGACAGTATATTCTATAAAGGTCTCTTTCATTAGGAACGTTCTCTGTCAGCCTCTTCCTCAACTAGGACCAGCTCTCAGCTCAGCCCTTGAGGGATTCCACATATTACCTTTGTAAAGGTCTTTTTCATCTTCCGGCCCTGGTTTCCCAGCCTCCCTTGATCGGTGGTTAGCACAAGCACTGCTCTGCGACACAGCAAGGTTACTTTTATCAGAGTCACCAAGCAAACCTAAAGCAATCTATCTCCCGTACTATCAGGAAAATTACACCTGCCACCTTGAACCATGAAATGAATCAATATTTCAGCCAGCTCCCCTTAGGGAAAGAGGGAAGCATTAGCACTCAGTGAGCCGTTGAAAAGGCGGAGTCATTTCAACGCGCCTGCCTGCTGTACAGTTAAGGAGACGGTAGGTAACAGAACAATTCTCTAGGTGCTACCTGGAGCGTTTGCTGTGTAGGTCCCAAAAGTTTTAGAAGAAGCACGTGTTATGGAAAACAGGATATCTGGCACAGCGCTAGATTAAAGCACTCTCTGTTTGCAAGCCTCGCTTTCAATTAATGCAGCCCTCAACTTCCTAAAAATAAGGCAAGCAAACTGAGAATTTCCTTCAATTTAGTGTAGTAGCAGATAACCCTTTCAGTCCTGGACTGTTTTTGTCAAGATGAAGAATAAACATCTTTAGTGAGTATACACGAGAACAGGGTACGTTTTGTGTACATATATTTATACACGACCTCAGGCTGGGACCAGGCTGCCACGTGATTTCCGACAGCATATGTTAACATACAGCACTAAGATCAGAATAAATACCCTATAATGCGTGTCTTTCAAAACTACCCATGTGAGACCTTGTGCGGCCAATGGAGGTGAACAACAGATAAGGGTTATAGGTTAATGATTTTGTGGCTGTTTAGTCAGAGGTACAGTATCCCCTTTCTGTATGTGAAGTAATCCTATATTTGTGTACAAATCTGCAGTTCTTGATGCTGAACCCTTCAGGGCTGATCTGATCAATCCATACCCTGCCAGGATAAGCAGGATTGATTAACAGCATTTCAGAGCACTGGGGAACAAACCAGGATTCCCCTTAAAAATAAACAACTGAGAAAATACAGACTCCCTGATAATGTAAAATTCTATAAAATTGCAGCTATGGCTTATCCTTCAGGGCATAGATTGATCAAAGCTAACAGAAAATTAATCAATGGATCACAGGATACAGTATAACTGTGATAGACTTGAACAAAAGGTTTCAAAGCGCTCTGAAGTACAGTACAGTGCAATGCACTACACACTCTTTTTTTAGGGCTGTTAACTGGCCAACAACACAGGAGCAATTAAGGAAAAAAAAGGCTGCTGACATTTTCAGTATCCCCCAGGCTCGAAGGGTTGTATTACTGTATTTTTGGTCCAGTCTTCTCTGTCCGCTCACACTCAGACAGGTAATCAATCTCTGGCTCGCTGGAGCTGTGGGATTCCTAGCAGACTGGCCTAATAAGAAGCTCCAGAGCGTTAGGGGGTTCTCTCTGCACAAAAAAGCAGGGTGTGCTCCTCATTATTCTGAAGAGCATGGTACTGTCCAGGCGAAACAATCTGACACAGGCCAGCAAGAAATACAAATCAGACACTGACCATTTAATAATGTGAAGATTGGGTTTTCAAGGACCTGTCATGTCTAAGCACCACAGACTCTCGCACAGGTGATATTTTGCAAGCATACGTACAGTAATATGAAAAGCATATGCATAGAAAATTGTTTTTTTGTTCAATCAGTATTTCAAAGTAATAGCCACACTAAACTTTTGCAACATTAAATATGAAAACTATGGTAAAAATGACCATTGCGATATGCGCAGTGGAATTTATAACGCAATACTAGAAACAGATATCAGTTTCTTCACTTTACCAATATTCTGCAGCTGCGGGGCCACAATGTCACAAAGACACAACTAAAGGAGACTCCACTTGCTTTTTCATTATATAGAGGAAAATGCATATCTTGAGACACAGTCCTTTCCAGTGCAGGGTGATAGTGTATTTTTCTTCACAAATAAAGCTTGTTTGTTGCCGTGTTGTGTACTTCAGTGGAATTATCCATTGGTAGAATGGTATTGACAGCATCTTCATAAATATATCATTGGTGTGGGGATCCTCACAAACCACTAATGCCTTGCAGTATTAAAGCGCAGGGATATCAGGCCAAATCCATTGTGCTGCCGGGCTGGCAATGCTGTGGGCTGCTGATGGTCCTGTTGGGGCTGTCTCACCATTCTTACACTCAGAACTGTGGACAGTTCAATACGATATTCCTGAATCTCGTGGCGTTTGGCTTGCAAATCCGGTGATACTTTAGCAGCACTTGGACACAGCACCTGTCAGCAGCTATTTGTCTTCAGGAAAACAGCAGCTCAAATAAAAGCATCAAGGTGTTTTTTTTTTTTTTCCCAGAGTTTCTCTCTGTGTTGGTTTAGCAATGCCGAGCTCACTTTGTTTCTCTTTCATTTGTAGTTTGTTAATTAGAGTCGTTAGTGTGTGATAGTGCAGCTGCTGGTCAGGGAAGCTGTTAGCGCCTCGCTGGATTCATATCATTCATATTGCAGGTAGATTGTCACCTGGTTCGCAAAATATTTTGTTTTGCATTTAATAATGCCTTGTCTGTCTGGTTCAGTGCGAAGTTAGAGAGCTAGCAAAATGATTCCAGTAAATCTTAATATAAAGCACTGTTCGTGAATATGTTTTTTTTTTTTTTTTTTATAGCAATTATTGAACAATAGAAGAAGTCGCATGCTTGTGTGTTTCAAAAAGTGAATACAAGTGATTTGGTGAAGGCAGGATTGCCTGCATTTGATATTGTCACTGAGACGTTAGGAACACACTGTTTCTGTATCTGCTGTGATAAAACAGGAAAGCACAATCCCACCTACTCGAGAGCTATTAAAAGTAAGTGGGTGACGTCAGACAGGGGAGCATGGAGGGGGTGGATCCCACGTGTGTGTGTGTGTGTGTGTGTGCGTGCGTGTGTGTAAATCTCAAATATATTTGTCCCAGATCTGATGGCCTGTTTCTCAAAACAGAAAGGGAGAAACCAATCATGGAGGCTGTGTGGTTCAGTGGTTAAAGAAACAGGCTTGTAACCATGATGGTCCCTGGTTCAAATCCCAGCTCAGCCACTGACTCATTGTGTGACCCTGAGCAAGTCACTGAACCTCCTTGTGCTCTGTCTTTCTGGTAAGACGTTGTTGTAAGTGACTCTACAGCTGATGCATCGTTTACACACCCTAGTCTTGTATCTTGTAAAGTGCTTTGTGATGGTAGTCCACTATGAAAGGTGCTATATAAAGATTATTATTTATTATAGTGGCTCCAGCAGCTCCCAGTTGTAATAAACAGGCCCCAGTTTACTTGGCAGCGTGATGCTACATTATAACAATATACTCGGAAGTGTTTGTTAGTGGTAGTGGTCCCTATAGCACAACCTGGTCCTCGGAACCACTGCTTCTGTTAGCGCAGTCCTCGGTCTGCCTTTGCATGCAGGAGGCAGTATTGCCCTGAATCGTCATAATGCCCAGCTCACGATTACAGCATACAAGCGTAACAAAATCAATACTAAACACCAATTTACAATGGATTACTTCAGCCCAAGATGAGACGTCAAACTCTCTCCCGGGACTTAAACAGCACATTGCTCGCACCTCATAAGAACAGTGAAATGGGTCTGATTTTAAAAAGATAACCACAGAATGCAAGCCGTCTATATATGCGTCACACAAGTATCAGGTTTTCCTACGTGTTATATTGTGTTGCAGTGTGTCACGGGCTGAGCTGTGTCTCCGTTTCTATCCCCAGCCGTGTGATACGAGGCAGCTCTGTGTGATTAATATTCTCTTCACACCCCCGGCTGCCCAGGAGTCAGATCCCTGCCAAATTGTCCCTCAGTGTCAAGTAGTGATGAGACTGTGAGACTCGAAGAGCCAGGATCCTTTCACCGTGAGGCAAGCGAAATCGATGACGCGGCTCCGGTCCAGAATGTCAAGAGGCAGGACGGATAATTACGGAGCGTTTCTGTCCCAGCAAAGTCTGGTCATGTACACAACCACACAACACTGTCTGCTCCTTGGCACATCGCACCAGATCCTAATTAATCGCACACTGTTTTCTTTCTTTTTTGTAGATGGCTTTGCGTGTTTCGTGTAGAGCTCAGTGGTTAGGGAAAGCGCTCTTCTGCATTGCGGTAAGTTTGAGTAGCTCAGTGGTTGGGGCTTACTGGGCTGCACTGTGGAAGGTAATGGGTTTGGTTAAGGCTCTTGAAGGTACGCTTTCACTAGTTCAGTGGGTTACCTGCCTGCTAGCACTGTAAACCTGCCGTGATCACTCTGTGTCAGAGCAGACAGCTTGTGCATAATAAAGTGTAATAATACTCACCGTTGAGAACGCGGCTCCCAGCAGTGACCGTCACTGCTACTAAAATTGCAGCACACATGCGGGGTCAGGCTGTGACCCCGGAGTGGAATGCGCGACCTTTAAATCAGGAAGCAATGCCTAACAACTAACTGCAATCAATATGCATGACATGGGTCCTAGTTAGTGTTATGGTTATGGATTAGGGTTAGAGATTAAAAAAAAAAAAAAAAAGAAGTGAATATTTTCCACTTTGACAAGCGTGGATCTGGTGTTTGCTGCCACCTAGTGGAGATAAGAGGATTTAGGCTGTGCAGTATATAAGACCTCCTAGAACGATTTCAAAGAAGTGAACACGAGTCGTTATTTAAAGCGCAACACAGTTGGAAATTGAGGGGAGACCATTTTATCACCCAGAGAGTGGTCAGTCTACATGCGGTCCGAAGCAACTGGTAACAGATAGGGAAAGATGACGGTTGCAGAGACAACCAATATGCACAATTATCAATGGACTGAATACAGGCAGCGAGCAGGTAATGGACGAGAACAGCATGCGAGGAGTCTGTGTTAATTTAATAGAAACGCACTCGAGTGTTGAAGTGCATGCGTGCTGTGCCAGTAAATATAAATCACCGAGCCTTATCTGAAACAGACACACTGCATTACTACACTCGCTGCCTCTCTGGGTATGTGCTGCCTGTTTAATCTATCTCAGCAATTATCAAAGTGTTCTTTTTCATCCCTGTAGCCAGTGGCTCTGTTTTTAGAGAGCGGTCAGGACCTCAGGGAGATAGGGGCGCATCCTTTCTCTACCGCTCCTCGTGTTCAATGACATTACAAATCACCTTGACCGGGGAAATATAACCTGTGAGCGAGGCAGTAGAGACTCATACGTCACACAAACAAGGGCTACATCTCAGTACTAAAAGCACTTGCGGGGGTGAAAAAGCTATTAAGAACACAACAAATACCTCTGCACAGTGCTAGAACACGCACAGTAATCCCTGACGGGGATTAGTAGAAGTATGATGCAGCTCTCTGTCCTCTAGTGGTAAAATGTTGAAATACAGTGAGGATAATTGTACTGTATGACCAGATCAGACGCACCTTGACATATGCAAAACAAACAAACAAAAAAAAAATGCATTGCACGGTGCTGATGTCAAAAAGCCGCCAAAACCATGCAATATAAATTTCTCTGTCTACTAGTGTAAAAACCATAGACAGATGGGCTCCTAGACTGCAAACAACAATGTCACA
Source organism: Polyodon spathula (assembly GCF_017654505.1). NCBI lineage: Eukaryota > Metazoa > Chordata > Actinopteri > Acipenseriformes > Polyodontidae > Polyodon > Polyodon spathula. The sequence continues at coordinate 6,515,867 of NC_054558.1, read as the reverse complement.
GAACCGCTGCTGCATGCAATATATTTGCTTGCAATTCACTGTAGCCCATATATATTTATATATATATATATATATATATATATATATATATATATATATATATATATATATATATATATATATATAGTGTTGCGTTAATTGCTGTTCATCTTTTGCCAGCACACCTCGGTGTCTACTTTCTGCACTTCCCTCTTACAGCACTAATTGGAGCTGACTGTAACAACCAGGAATTAACATTTTCAAATTAAGAGGTTCTCAGCACAAGGCAAAACAATCTTTATACTTAGAAATTCAGCACCCTGTACTATAAAGGGATCGGAATAACCAAAGCGTCAGCAGTTTCACGCCATCGTGAATCCAGAAATGAATAGAACTTGCATCAGAGTGAGATGACTCGAGTTCTCCCACCACCCTTCTCTTCATTATTAATTTTCAACACAGTTGCCATTAGGAGGGCGGCGCTCCCCGTTGTGTAACAGGTGCACCGCCTTGATCTCGTTGTTTTACAATCTTTTCATCTTACGGGCGCTGCAGAATTATTACCGCGCTTCGTTTATTTCAAAGGAATAAAGCACAGAGTGAGAGAAGCGTGTATTGCGGATGGTCCGGAGAGCACAGAGAGCGATCGGACAGAGAGCCCATGGTGAACGGGATAGTGAGACACAGTCAGCCTAAACTACCCTGGGCAGTTAACCTCTCACCCCTGCCGCCTGTCTTTCAGCAGATTCTAACTTATTTTTATAATTGTAAATCGAGTTCATCCTCTATAGAATTCATGCAAACTGTTTGCAAATTTCTAAAAATGTAATTAACTAACTTTATTATTATTATTATTATTATTATTATTATTATTATTAGTAGTAGTATATAGTATTATTATTAGTATTGTGAATAGAAGAGACTGTAGAATAGAATACTTGCTGTCGTTCACACGGGTTTTTCTGGCTGGATAATAAATCAATTGAGTTATTAAAAGGCACAACCAGCTCTTGTGCAAACAATGGCCCAGCCAGCACTAAACCCTTGTTCTGTCAAACTCTGTGTGTTCATTACACATTAACCGGCACCACACACGGCTATAGCTCTTTAAATACATTTCCTTTTTAAATATCTCCATGTGCTGAGCAACCTCTCATTCCCCAGCCTCGGAACACTGCAGCAAAGACTCAACACCGAGCAACACAATCCTCCAGGCAAGAAGGCACTGCAGCTTCCATGCAGAAACGTGCAGCCGCTCAATCAAACATTTAGACTGACGTTTCAAAGCACAGTAACTGCCGTTCAGTGGCACTTCCGCTTCATTTGAAAGGAAAAGCCATTTAACGTATAGAGACATTCTAGACAGTTGCATGTAGAGCGGTGAAAATGAGCAAACCCAGCTAACCGGAAGCATTTCCATTAAGAATGCAGTGCAGTACGATTTTAAATTGCGAAACAGCATTTCAAAAATAACAAAAGCATGTACATGTATTTATGTATGCATGCATGTATTTTATGTAGGTATGTATATATGTATGTTTAACATGGCTTGAATATGAATTGCAATCACCATAAGAGTTAAGGGCAACAAAAACAAAACACAAAACGTAATTTCAAAACTATTCTCTGCTGATCAGAACAACAGGGATTACTGGCATTGTTAGCCCTGGTGCAAAGTGATTAATGTACCCAGGACTGCAGCTGTCTGCTCGGAGGGGTCATGCCAGAACCAGCCCTGCTTGTCCTTGACTCCTAGTGGAAGACAATGTACATATATAATGCAACAGGATCTGTCATGACCAATGGGGATTACTGAGATGCGACATTTACAAGAGTGTCCCGTTGCTTTTCTCTATGACCAAATCTAAGTGGATGTGTGAACTGCCACCAGTGTTACCAATGCGGTTAGTTTAATCCATTTTTTGTTTTAGTTTTTTTCACATAAAGCACAGTGCCACCAGGTGGCCAAAAAGTTGTAACTGCAGCAAGAATCTTTTATATTCAGATATAAACAATGGGGTGTATTATTTTAAACAATGGTATTGTGGGTTTTATAAACTGGCAATGGTAGCTACAAGGTAAGCATCATTTTGAACTGCTACTTCACCCCCTAAGAGAACAGGTGACCCCTACAGTCCTTTTCTTAACTTACTAAGCCTCCAATGCTGCCAATTCAGCACCTGTCATAAACACTAGCGTTTGTTAATAAAGAAAGTGCTCCAGCAGTAACTCTTCAGACACAGAGAGAAGTACTCTCAACACTATTGTGGTGCAGAGCTGGTAAAACAAGCTTCACAATCCAGCGCTGCCATTGGCTGTAACCATAGCAATAGAGGCGGGACGGCAGGCAGGGGGGGGGGGGGGGGGGGGGGGGTGTTGAGCTCTGATTATAGAATACTTCAGAGGAACAGATTTGCTTTTTTTTGTGCTTGTCATTGAGCGGAAGGTAGCTTCTGTATACAGCATAGAGAAAGCTGATCCTGTCAACTAAAGGCTAGCAACTCAACTGGGAATTATTTATTTTTACACTTAGGAAGAACTGAAGCAGTGGAACGCTGTTTCTGGTACAGCCTTCACTCTTGTAAGTATATCAAGAGGATTATCCTGCTCTCTGCTTGTACAATACTGTATGTGTGAATGTGCTTCCTGGGGGAAGGAAAAAAAAACAGTGCTGCGTCTAACAGGTGTTTTGCATATTCTGGCTTGTCAGAATAACTGATGTCTAGGTTCGAGCTCAGTTTTGGGGCTGTGATAAAAGGTAGAGGGTTCATGATATCAGTGCAGTGTGGAAGGCAGTGGGTTCGAGTGGCTCAGTGGTCGAGTGCTGAGCTGCAGTGTGGAAGGCAGTGGGTTCGAGTGGCTCAGTGGCAAAATCAACAGTAGTATAATATATATATATATATATATATATATATATATATATATATATATATATTTAAAATATATTTTTTTAATATTTTATTTAATAATAATAATACTTCTAATGTTATTTTTGCATAACATGTAGTGCCAACTGGTGGAAAGTTTTAAAACTGCAGTTGGTTTGTATTTTAAATTGAATGTACACTTAAGACAAGTACTCTAATGATATCATAGAGACTTAGAGATGGAATCAAATTCACATTCTGTTTAGTTACTAATGACATCTCCCTCGGACCAAACTTCATACTTACTGCAGGGTGGCATGCCATGCAAATTTCCAGTCCTTGGTAATGCGGGGATGCGACACTGCTCTTCGCTGGATTATTTAAAGATGCACTACGTTGGGTTAATCCGCTGCCAGGCAGCACCCTGTTTAGAGGGATATTCAGCTTGCATTAACAAGGGGAAGTGAAGGTGTGTTGGGCAACTTTGCCTGTCAGAGATTTATTGACCACATTGGAGTTTAGCCTCTTGGTTAATAATGAAAAAAAGAATCCACTTTTAACAACAGGGCCCCCAAACGCCATTCTGGGGATCTGGTTGAGTTGTGGGCCATTGGGAAGAGCGCCCCCTACTGAGCTACCAACACCACTTCATATACTGCGTAGCCAGATCTTCCTAGGAGGTCGCTGATCCAAGTGCTGCCAAGCGCTGCGTAGCACCCTAAAGCAGGTCAGCAGTGGCAATGTCCTGTATTAGGAACACACATTGCAGAGGGTGCGTGAGAGATACAGCAGCATCTGTCTGCTGATATGAAACAATGGTACCAGAATGGATGGTTGAACTGGTTCATACCACTGGGGTGCCAGCCGTATGCCACTGTGGTACCAGTTTACCAGTGCCAGCCTGAAGTCACTGTTAGGTTCTCTCATTGTCCCTCAGTCCTGAGCCATTGTGTGACCGCTGGAGATTCTTCGGAAACAGAAGCTCTCCTATCCATCTGGCGCCAGATAAGGCACACAGTGCACAGGAAATAAGAGACAATGGCAATATTGAGTGCGGACACGCTCCCCAGCCTCCCTGGCTTTGCTAGGCACCACTGAGTGTCTGTAAACACACTGGAGAGACACAGTGGAGACAGAGCACTGCTTTGAACCGCCTGGGCTGATTCACTGCTGCCTTCTCGTCGTTTAATCAGTTGGTTTGACTTGCTCAGAGGTTAGAGAAAGTGCTGGGCTGCAGTGTGGAAAGTAATGAGGTTGAGTAGCTCAGTGGTTAGAGTGCTGGGCTGCAGTGTGGAAGGCAGTGTGTTTGAGGAGCTCAGTGGTTAGAGTGCCAGGCTGCAGTGTGGAAGGCAGTGGGTTTGAGGAGCTCAGTGGTTAGAGTGCCAGGCTGCAGTGTGGAAGGCAGTGGGTTTGAGGAGCTCAGTGGTTAGAGTGCTGGGCTGCAGTGTGGAAGGCAGTGGGTTTGAGTAGCTCAGTGGTTAGAGTGCCGGGCTGCAGTGTGGAAGGCAGTGTGTTTGAGGAGCTCAGTGGTTAGAGTGCCAGGCTGCAGTGTGGAAGGCAGTGTGTTTGAGGAGCTCAGTGGTTAGAGTGCCAGGCTGCAGTGTGGAAGGCAATGAGGTTGAGGAGCTCAGTTTTGGGAGACCAGATTTCCTCTCAAAAGCACATTTACTTTATTCTTGCACTGGAGACAAAGAATGCCAGGTATGTCTTATCATCGATTAATAAAGTCTGTAGATAATGCAGTGGCTCTGCGCTTGTGAGGGGCAGTCTAAGAATTCAGAAGCATTGCTTGGCTTGGAAGATCCCCTTCTGAAGTAATAAACAGCACCCTGTGCAGTGAGGATTAATCGCATTTCTGATGGTCCCTTTTTAATAAAGCAACAATTGGATTGCAGTACGAGTTACACTTGTGCTGTCCTGGGGATTGGGTAGACAGCTGCACGACTGGAGGGTTAGTTTCTTTATGCAAAGCTTTCTGTAACACAAACGATGTCAAGACCCTAGTCACAGAGAATTAAACAGATCTCTTGTGCGTTCTTTGTTTTACTAGGGTTAGTCATAAAACTCCACCCAATCCAAAAGCCTGTTCAGCCAACCAGAGTGGTTTACCAGAGAGCTGCATCCAATCACAACAGTGTCAAGCAGCACCAGTCCCAATCACCTACCGCCAATCGTGTCAGTGCCACGTTCACTTCTCAAAACAGCACAGGCAGAGATTCTGAAGCTGTAGTCTGACAACTGTGATCAGTTTAAACAATAATAACCCAACGTCTGAAATGCACTGCACCGTTCTATATCGAACATGAATTGCGTTAATGTAGGACGGCTGACCTTTCCCCTGGGGCTGTCTATCACCCCCAGAATAAGAATCAAGAACAGCAAACCTCATTCCACACCAGAAAGAGCATCAATTCTTCAGGAGTTACTGCCTTCAAAAAACAATGCAGTGTGTTTGTATTCATAAAAGAGAACAATTGAAGAAAGAGTTGATTGTGTGGGTGTTTCATTTGATTTTTCAAGGCGTGTTTGTGTGTGATCATTATTCTTCCTCGATAGAGGCAGCGTTCCTCCAGGGGTGCCCATGTGTATATGCTGCTGTTTTCTACTCCTGCTTCTTTCTGTCTTGTTCAATTGATTGCTGTTACGGACAATATTAGAACCTAGCAGAAAGGTGCTAAGGGAAGAAAGCAATCAAGTTGACAATAGCACTGTGTGCTGTGTGTAGGTGCAGAACTGAATCTGCACTGACCTTTGCATCAAATGATTCCACTGGCGACTAATGCATTTTCCCAGCTATTTTAATAATCCCCTTTGACATGAACAATTTAATAGCAGAGTACCTGCACTGATAGCATTTCACAGAACACTGTGCATGCATTAGCATTCCAAATAGAATGATACATGGGCTAGAGAAGGTTTTATTGTACTTTACTGTTCTGTTTTCCTGAATGAAAACTCCACAATGATCGTGGGAGCAGTTAAGCGTTACCATTTATGCATTTGTGTATTTTACATTTTTTAAAGGCCTCGCTGGGGTGATAACAAAAAGTTTACAAAAAAAAAAATCTACATTTCCACGCTACTACGCATGTAAAAATAGACATATGTTCTCCGGCAGATGAGATAAAAACAAAGCCATTTTATTAGTTGTTCTGGTTGTTTGAAGAACTTGATTTATGGCTGTATATACTCTCTGTGCTTTGTGATTGCTGCTTTGCAGGGTACATTGACTCAGTTTTGTAGACCTGAGTCACTTCCTTAATCTGGAACCAGCAGGAATGACACAGTGATTTAATACACACATTCATCTTTAAGTTTGAAATATTAACAGTAGTACTTTGCTGTTTTTACATTAACCCCGCCTGTGCTGAATTCACAGTTCGACGCCAGATTTTGGGATCAGAGCAGTCGGTATGCTCTTCTTGTTGGAGTTACACTCGTCCTGAAGCCAGGAAGGCTGCTGGGTTGTGACTTTAACCACACAGTGATTGGGAAAGAAGTGAAAACAGTGCCAAGCTCACTATAGAGAACGTGCTGCAATCTGAGATGGGACTGTTGCAGCAACAGCAAGGAATACTGTTAACATGGTATTCATTTGAGCTAACTGTGCTATGTGCACTAACTTGAATGGCTAATTTGCAATAGTATTTGTCCTTCACTGCGTTGGCCGCCTTTCTTGAACATGTACAGAACATGCCTGACCAAACAGTCTCTGTATTGTTCCTGTTTATCGGAAGACGTCGATGCCACCAGCATACTTCCAGATGATTTATCAACAGTATTATGTTTACTTTAATTTTCCATGGAGGTGGCTCAAAGCCTCGATATTTCTTCTGTATGGTGTCAATATTTAGTACCAGCAACTGGAGATTATTTATCTTTTGAGAAGGATTTTTTTAGTTAAGCGAGTCGAGAGTCATCTTGGGACTGGGGCGGAGATGAAGGAAGGTGACAGACAGCTTCCAGCACATTTGAGCCAATCACAGTTCTTTAAGTTTTTAAGTAGACTTTGCAGAAAGGGAGAGAATTGCTGTTTAACTGATTTTCAGAACTTTTTTTTCTTAAAGATAATATTAAGCGAATTTGATTCTCAAGGTGTGGGCGATCAAGTAATAGTTTTTCTACAGCAAGCCTGAGTAAATGAGTGCAGGAATACACTGTAATTACACCTAATAATTACACTTCTAAAGATAATTGCAATTATGCACGAATGACTTACCAAGTACATCAGTTATATTTAATCACAGAGGTTCAGAGATTTGGTTCAAATCGAGTGCCATTATTAAAATTTAATCCCACCCTCTATTTCAGTGACACAAGGAGACCCAAACTGACCACAAGACTGAAAATCTGCAGCTCGGTTTCTCATTTGAATGGCTAATTAATCCACAGCAGTTTTAGGTCTCATTTTGAAGCATGAATGGAAACTTGGACAAATTCTGCCCTGCGCTGACTCTCTGGTCTGTGTGTATGCGTGTGTGTGTGCGTGCGTGTGTGCTGACGTCTGTGTGTGTGCATGTGTGCATGTGCTAATAAACAAGATAAATGGAGCTCATTCCAATTTGAAACGCATTCTTGACAGAGCAATTAGGCACATCAAGACTGAACAAATTAGAACGGGAACATTGCTCTTTTAAAAAGGAAATGCAAATATGACCCTCCCCATGTGCATACAGTCTTGATCTTAAAAAGCATTCATTTACACAATGCACATGCTAATGGAGAGAGTGCTGCAGTGCAGTGCAGATGCAGCTGTGGTCAGGCCCCGGGTTCGCCTCGGTTTGCTATTGCTGCTTCTGTTTTCGTCGCTCTGGCGGTGCTGCGAGGTGGAGTGGCGGGGGGAGAGCGTGCCTGTTTTGTGCCCAGAAATCACCTACTTGGGAAGCACAGTGAACCCTAATTCCACCATGCACCCATTTATCTCACGGGAATGTTACTTTGGTTTGCACCTGATAACGAGGGGACAAGAGGGTAGGAAGACTGAGTCGATCACACAGGTGGCATTAAACAGGGGACAGTGTGGGTCAAACATGCCATTTCCTTTGTAAATTCCTGCACTGTTGGGGTCAATATGCTACTTGTATTAGGTTATTGTGTGTATTGATCAAAATGTCTCTGCAACCGTCATCTTCCCACACCAGCTGCTTATGTCCTCACATAGACAGTCTTCAGGAGCCATAGTTTATCGATCAATCGTCTACCTTGGAATGACCCTATGGAGTTATTTTGAATGTTGCCTAAGCTACAAAGGAACATAGATTTTTTTAAAAACTCTAACCCTCTCCCCTGCTGTTCTCAGTGTCTGATCCTGCTGAGAGGATGCATTAGCGGTAGCTGCTGAATTATCAGCACCACGTCCACACTGCTTCCATTGTCAGGGGATTCTATTCAGACACGAGGACATTTCAGATTCAGCGAAAAGCTATCTCTTTCCTGACTCCCCTGCCGTGAACACTGTGCCTCTTACTGGAGGCACAGAAACCAGTCGCTGAGTAATCACAGTATTACCCCACAGGAGTTGAAGGCGGTGGAGCGGTCCTTGCTGCTTTCACCCCAGGGACCGTGTCTAAACCCACACCAACAAGTCAACTGAGCTCTGATGGTCTCAGCCAGACAACTTCACGAGTGTCCCTCCTGCAGTCAATGAAACTTGTTCTGTCTTGTAGAATCAAGGACCATATTCACGAAGCATTCACTGCCATACATTTTTTTTTTTTAACGATTTTGTTATTCTTTTAAGACATGTATTGTTTTTTTTTTTTTAAAAACTTAATTCAAAGTACAGAGGTTTTGATGAAAACTTTATAAATGAAGCCTTGATTAAAGCGCATTTGTCTGGCAAGCGTTTGTAATTATCAAGGAATCCTACGCAATAATCTGGCTAGGACTGAAAATAATAAACTGAAAACCCAGTGACTATCTGTGCATTAGAAACATCATGTTCGTTTGTGGAAGGATGCTATGGGCTTACAGTGCTAGGAAGCTCCCCTATCAGTGCACACATTTAAGAGCTGCTCTGCAGGACTAGATCTGATGTGGAACTTTTTTTACAGCTTCAGTATCAAGATCACTGCCCGCCTTATCATTGTGCATGTGAACTTTTCTTTCGTGAAACATCTCAGAAGGCATATCGATTTGGACCATGCCTTTCCTGCTGTTAATATCCTACCTTCTCTCCCAGTCTGACATCCAACACTTAACATCCTGGTTTATTCAACAACAGAGAGCACTTGAGGGGTGTTTCTAGGTGAAGACCTTATTGGAAGTTACTAGCTGAGCAGTGCTAAAGGTGGCAGTGAAAATGTGTCCTGGGTCTGAATGAAAACCCCAACCCCCCCTCTTTCTGAAAGCCGTAGTGTTTTTTATTGTGTTTGATGGAATGGACGATCAAAGATAAGGGCTGGCCTCTTCTTATCACAGACAGGAGTGGGGATTGATCAGTGACACTTTGCGGATTTATCACCGTGCCGCTGTGCAGCGAAGGGGAAACAGTGGTCACAAACACAGCTGTAAATTGCTAATCATTACAGAGACGGCAGACTGATCGATAACTGCGAGACAGAGATGAGAGAACAAGCAGTGCCCGACCCCAGCTCTCACTGCCCATCTCTGCCATGCACGCTGCCAATGGAAGTGTTGCCAGCGCTGTGCGTTCAAGGATAGGTGTCAGTGCTCTTCTTTGCTGATGCAGAGGTGTGTAGGTGGCATGCTATATTTAGAAGTGTAGTGCAATGCTGCAAGGATATAATGTAGTTTGTAAAACTAAGCTTTGTGCTGCTTTGGGTATAAGTAAAAGCATGGTATGAATTGTAAAGCACAGCGAATCAGGATAAAACAGTGAATGCATGGCAACATCAAATATAGTCTCGATTGTAAAGTGCTAGCTGTGACAGAGTAATATTGGTCTCGCACAAACCTATGGCGAGTGGAAAAAAGATAAATGATCTCAGCAACTCGACATTTCAAACCATTATGTGGAGATCAAGATAACATTTTCCTCATGTCCTCATCGTACAAACCGGATATATAAATGAACATTTAATGTACATCCTGCTCTCTGTTTGTAGCAGAAATCGATGTATATAATCTCCAAACACACCTTTGAATTATCACAGTGATCTAAAAAGAGGTGTTCTTGTGTTTTAGATTGGACCTCCGCTTCAGTCATCAGATCCAGGAGACTTTTTAAAACGCAGACGATCGCTCCGCAGCACACTGCCCCTAGTGGATGTATGTGGGTATTTATTATTGATGTGTTTCCATGTAGTAGCATTTTGTAGTTACCCAAATATTACCATGTTATTACATGGTTATATATGGCCTGTGATCTAAACTGCTTTTTTGTTTCTTAGTTCTGCGTTTGGAGGGTCATGGGTTAAAGAATCCAAATATAAATTAGGAGACTATAAAGGCTCATTTGCAGCACTTGTCACAGTCTGTGTTGTAAATTAATCTCTCTGTCTCCAGGAGGACTGGCAGTCTGTTTTTTTTCTTACCTGTGTTTTTAATTATATTACACAGTGCAATTGATTCCTCAATCGAGAGAGGTTGACAGCCTCCTCCCACCTCCCTTCCTCTCAAAGTCGTGACTTTAATTAATCAGGCTGCAAACCAACTACAGTAAAAGACTGGTTCAAAAACCAGAGCCCCTAGCAACAAGCTCTTTTGATACCCGGTAACCACTAACCACAGAGGAGAGAAGGAGATGAAAGAGAAGAGGGTAGAGGCAGAGGGGGCGAGGAAGAGAGTACAGAGGAGCGAGGAGAGGGTAGAGAGAGGGGGAGAGGGAGAGAGTGCAGAGGAGAGAAGGAGATGAAAGAGGAGAGGGTAGAGGCAGAGGGGGAGAGGAAGAGAGTGCAGAGGAGAGAGGAGAGAGGAGAGATGAGTGGGTAGAGAGAGGGGGAGAGGGACACAGGGATGGAGATTTGGAAGGAAGGGGAGAGGATGAGGAAGACGGATTTGTCACCAGCAGTGCGAGCTAGTAGAAGGTCTTGAATGATCAACAACAATATTCTGTCTGACACCTGTAATCTAAGTGGTGCACTGCTCAATTATTTCCACAGAGACTGCACACCTTTGCCAGTAGGTTTCCATGGATACCACATGGAGTTCCGTCACGAAGCTCAGATCACAGGACTAACCTGTATTAAAAAACAACGATCCGCTCTGAGGAGTCATTTCTGAGAACGCAGGCCTGGACAGATGTCATGACCCTCAGTTCTCACTCTAAAAAGCTTTCATGAAAGATTCTCAAGAGCCCTTTCAGATAAACTGAACTGTGTGTAATTTGTCAATGTCTGAAGCTAAACACCCTAGATAAATAGGTCCACATATATTTGAATGATATAAAAAGACCCTCGCCTCTTACATGTCTTTCCCTATCATTCTGAGTAGTCCCGGGGGATTGGTGTTACCCTGTAAAGTGATGCTCAAAAGTGAAGCAAAAGTTTTAGAAACATTTCAACTAAACTGTGTAGGGGAGCAGTGAAAAGGGTACAGGAGGTAACTGGGGTAGGAATGGCCAGTGGGCTTCTACTCTGTTTAGTTCTATCAGGTTTCGTCACACAAGTGTTGGCTACGCCTCTGTTGTGATGACGGTATGTTTTTTAATCTGGCTGCGTTTGCTCTTTCCCATCGCTGATATCTCCTAACTGGGCTCCTTGCTCTCTCCCCTGCAGGGTTGCCCGTCCACGCCAAGATGAACAAGATGAAGAACTTCAAGCGGCGCTTTTCCCTGTCCGTGCCGCGCACCGAGACCATTGAGGAATCCCTGGGCGAGTTCACTGGGCAAATTAACCAGCTCAACAACCACATGAGCAGGGGTGAGCGGGGGAGACGGTGGTAGTGGGACCTTTATGGCTTGTCTTTGGAGATCCTTAACACTTACACCTTTCCTAGTTCTTTATACAGTGAGCCTCACACTTCTGCCCTCGCAACAGGTTCCCAATTCCTACAGTCACAAGTGAGGGTCATTACTTCTATCAGCACTCCTACAATAACTAAATGCTTAAATGAGGCTAGGTCTGAACCCAAATCCATTACACAGCTGCTAGTAGTCCTGCTAGGGTTTAAGCAAGTTGCTCCACTGGCGTGAGTCTGTTCTCTGATGACTAGAGGGTGTCATGGTGCTCAATGCCGCCATCTAGTGAGAGCATAGGGAAGCACAGCTGAAACTTTGTAGAACAAACATCATTGTACTGCTTTGTGCAGAGAAAAGGTTTGCATCGCCCTACAGAATGAACTTCATAAAGTCGATTGAAACCTGCTGAATAATGCTAAGCTAACGTAATGAATTGCACACCGCTTTGTGGGTCTCCATAATAACTAAACACTAAAAAACTGAGAAAACAAAATTCAAAATCTAACATGAAATACTGTACCAGCATTATGGCTTCCTGTAGACTTTTGCAATATCATTTTGTCGTTTCTTTGGTTACACGATGTTAAATAAAAGATCACAATTATGTTCTTTTTTTTTTTAATTATGTCTCAATCCTAAAATTCTTGGTGATGCTAAACTTTTGGCCATAGCTGTAGGTTTCCCTGATTTAAAAAAGACAGTTGTGTCTAACACGGTATTTTTCAAACTTTTCTCAAAGCGCTGCCACCCCCGTATCTCTAATGCGTGTGATTTTCCGCTGTGTCTTGGTAGATGAGATGGCACCTCGCAGATGGCAGCTGGAGATGCCAGATCCCTAATTATTCCTCTCCTTGCCTGAGCTGCTAATTAAGCAAAGCCGCCTAATTGAAGCTCCCACACAGTATGCAATCAGAGTGCTGCGTGAAATCCGAGTTCCGGGCAAAATGGCTCTCGGGCTCTTTCTGCAGAAGCCGCTCCGTTACACAAATTAGCATCGTTAGATTTCGGATCTCATTTTCTGTTCCTCCACAAGGTTGTCCAACTCCCAGGCTCGTACAGACTGCACACAATTAAAACAGCACGTTCTGTCATGAGCGCTGCCACCTGGCAGGCTGATGCTTCCCCTGTGGCGCATTTAAGCTGCGCAGAATATTGAAACAGATTCACCAAGTTGAATATGCCCTGTTTAAGACAGTATGTGCTTCGTGTGTCTCAGACTCAGAATGTAGCTCCAGTGAGCGCTGTGCAGTCTGTTTTTTATAATAAACACCCTGCCTGCAGATAAATAGATCTGGTATTTCACTCAATGTAGAGCTAAAAATAAAATAGAATAATGCCCCCAGGAATTGAAGAATGCTTTTGTATGCTATGAAACTTTAACATAATGTGTATTACTGTATAAACAGCTAGTTAGATAAAGCTAAATACATGAAAGCAATCTGATTCAGTGGTTGGAGATGGAAGGGGAATGTGGGGCTAATCCATTGTGGCAACCGATGACCTGCACCATGGCCAAGACAAATGAGCTTAAGTGGGGCTGGCAGAGTGACAGAGGCCCCCTGGACAGCTAACAATAGGCAGGAGATGAATTTGTCAACGCCGTGTGTGTTCTCTCTGGGCTGTCAGAAATGATGCACTGACTGCGTGCCAGGCTGTGGCAGGAGGAATCAATCAAACTTCTTTCCTACAGCGCAGACTGTTTTTTCAAGCACCAGAAGGGAACCGCAACATTCTCACACAGATGCACCAGGGGACGAGGCAATGCCTGGATATACAAACGGCCCCAAGTTCTTAAAAGCGCACCTCCGCACATCTCTATTGCAGTCTGTGGGCTGTTTTAATAACACAAGGAAAGCTAACAGATCTGGAGTAATGCTGTTTTGTACCAGCACTCAACACTTTCTGAGGAGTGTTGTCAGGGTTTGTAGAGCAAGCCCAGGGTATTTAAGTCACAGTAAGGGTCTATTTTAATGATCCAAACAGTTTCTGAATTAATCTATATCAATCCACTATTTACAGACCTGCATATTTACATTGTTGCATATAGTATAAATCTAGTGAAATGAAGTGATCAAAAAAAATCCTGTTTCAGAAAGTTCGGGAAGCCCAGTGGAAGTCGGGAGCTGTCGTTTCTGTTTTAACTATTGATGCCGCCAGCATGGCTTTTCATATGACAGTATCCTCAATCCGCAATTGTGCTTTCTTTTAGAGCAGACAGCCAAAGCCATTCATGGTTCAAGATCTTCCTCCGCCTTGATGGAATGAAGCATTGCAAACGGCCCTTGCAATGGCTCTCAATATTAAAGATGTGCAAGCGGTAAACTCCCTGCCTTAATAAACTGCCCGTCATGTTCTCTACTGATATTGCTTTGGGTTCTGGGGAGTATTCATCTGCACTGGTAGAGTGAGCAGAGAAACAAACAGCAGGTGCTATGAGAGAACAACACCTCCATAGACACATCCATCTTCCTAACATACTCCAGCTGGGTCATTGTACACATGCAGGGCTGACTTGAAGCTGAAAGCCAGGCTGGATTTCAAATCCATTTCTTCATGAAGTCCTGTGTGTGAATACGGCTCTGGTCACAAGAGGAATGAGTCTGTCTTACAAATTAACACAAAACCACCACACAACTTGCACAGGTCAGGATTGAGAGTCTCTCTCTCTCTCTCTCTCTCTCTCTCTCTCTCTCTCTCTCTCTCTCATGCTTGCAAAGCTGTGAAAGAACCCTAACACTGCATCTGTCTGCATCATTGACCTCACACCTTATAATCTGTCAAGCACTAAATTCACACCCCAATCCTGTTTCGAAAGGGAATAAATCAAACAGATATTCAGATCAGCTTGTAGTAGATTTAGGAAGCCAGTGCGGGTAGCTTGGGTTAAAGATAATGATAACAAAAAAACAAAAAAATGACTTGATGCCGACCCTAATTACTGGCTTGAAGTTCAAAGCTGTCCTAATGGCCTTACAATTAAAATCACAAATCCGCTTTTGATATCTGCGCTCGGCTCTCCTTTTTTTCCTCAAGCATTAGTCCCTTCTACAGCAGTAGCAGGGAAGCTGTTTGCTGTTCGCTCGCCCCCGCACAGTGGCAGATGAATTGAGGGCGATATTTTGCATATCACGATTAATCCTGACCAGAAGCCTTTTTTCAAAACCTATGCTCGTCATTGAACTAATTCAGTTTCTCTCAGTATTTTAAAGGTGTCTCTGCTGGGTGTTTTAAATTTACGGGTGAGAGTCTAATCTGTCAATAGATGATTAGAGAAGGGTTTAGAGCAGGCAGCAGATCGTTCTGCACAGGTTTCCTTTTATAAAGATCCCCAGAGAGGAGCTGAATAGTTTGTTCTTGTCTGCTTTGTCTGTGTATGCCTCAAATTGCCTATAACACACACAGAGGAGATTTCAAAAGGACCTCATGTTTTTTTCATGTTGGCTGTTGTGCGCTCAGACAGAAACAAGCTAATTAAGCGACAGTAGATAAGAGTGAATTAATAAGAGGCTGAGGCGAAGTGTTGCCTGGGCTCCCACCTACTGGAGTCACATGGATAACTGAGGACTGTATATAACCATTACATATGGGAGCTGAGCTCTCTGTGAGTACTCGATGGTATTGTTCTTGTGTAAATGAGCTGTCCCTCATTTGACTTATTTGTAATGCTAATGTATTCTTTAAGAGGCCTTTTATATAAGATGCATCTTCCTGCTGCCCCTCTTGAAAGATTACATTTGAAAAATTAACGCAAATACAGTTACAGTTTTTGAACAAGTAGTCAAAACTCAAGCAAGTGTCAAAAGCAAAAAAGAAATCAATAAAAATGATGCCAGTGGGTGATCAAACGATACTATACGATGATCGATGCATCACCCCAGCCTTGCGTGGTTTATTTAAAGACTGGTTCTGAAAGCTGTTGCTTTTGATTAAAAAGGATGGTTTTGTATCAAGGAAATGTGTTTTTAATGAGCATTCGGCAGCTATGGACGGATTCATTTCAGCAATAACGACTGCTCTCTTTACACAACATCATCACGAACAAGACAAACACGCACGTCATGGGAAATAGATGGGACAATCAAGCTGTTTTGTTTTACTGTGATTTAAATGCACGCTATTAAAAAAAAACAAACATACAAAGCTTGAATGTAGACAAGAAAAGCCTTTGATCCGTTAAAAGGTTGGTACTTAAGAAAGCTATCATCATAAGCATAAAACCAGAGTTTAAAACCCATAAGCACTGTCCACAAAAGTGGAGCGGAGTTCGCTTTTGATATTTCTTTTTGAAACAAGTGTTCTCTGTTGCGGTCGACAATCTAATAGAGTGCCAGATAGGACATCAGGTTCTGGTTTACACACTGTCTCTCCAGAAGGTCTGTTAGAAATGTAAAACAAACTCCTCTGGTTACATCACACTGCATTGTTAGAATAGATGTTACCTTTACTTCTTCTTTAAAGCTGTTATATGATGAACTTCAGTACATTCTGCATAGCCCATGCCTTACCACAGTGGTCTGTTTAATGGGGATTGTTATATAAGTATACAATACAAACTTTTTGAGTCTAATGATGATAACTAGCAGTGACCTAGGTAAAGAAAAGGAAATCTTTAAGATTGGGTTTAAGTTGTATTAATAGTAAGTGTGTTAGAGATTGGTTGTATATCATAGTTTGAAACAACAGCTCTCAATTGAAACTGTGCTTGCCTTTTTGCTATACGGTCTCCTTTTCCAAATACATATGAGAAAATGATTATTTAAAAAAAATGCTGACACAGACTGCATCATAAAGCAAGGCATTTTACACTTCTCCAAGTGCCAGTAGTAAATCGGCAGGAAGTCGGGTCAGGTGCATTGTGGACTCTGTAGTTTCATAACAGGAGCGTGCATACCGATACTGGTACGTAAGTATTAAAAAAAAAAATATATATATTTTCTGGATTTTCTAAACAGAGGCATTTCCACGTTTAAAGGTGGCAGCCTTGTCTGTAACACACAGGTCTTCCTATTCTGTCATCCCACAGACCTGGTCCCCAGTAATCTGCAGCTGACAGCCCTGCACCCCGCCCTGCAGCCAGACCGCAGTCCTGCTCCCTGTATTGAGGGCACCCAGTCCCCCACGCAGCTCCGCTACCAAAAGAACCACCGCCTCCGTCGATTCTCCATGGAGGTGGGTAACGCTGCCTGGGTGCTATTCCTTACACAGGGGGAGAGGGCGCCAGAGAGCGGCGCTAGAGACCACCTGTGTTAGTGCTAGGACAGACGTGCTGTTTTACAGACCTCATTCTATGGTGTTTATTAAATTGTATTTAGTAAACTTAATAAGTGGACCTCCTTGTAACTGTTGTTCTCATGTCATGTGATTAAACGGTTGGGGTAGGTTTATGGCACAGAGTTCCTCTTGTAGTTTTGGTAACGTTTGTCTCGTTGCGTCCCCCCCCCCCCCTCTCCAGGACATCACCAAGCGCATATCCCTACCTGTGGACACCAGTCTCCCAGAGGACTTCCTGCAGAAACTGCACATGGACAGTCCTCCTGTGTCCAAACCGCTCAGCAGGACGTCCAGACGGGCATCCCTGGTCAGCACTTGCCTCCTCTCCTGAACTCTGACCTCCTTTCGCTGCCAATCACAAAGCGTTTCTATTCAATGCTGGGAGCAGATTGTGCTATTAAAAGGAAATGCCCCAGCTCACTTTACAGCTGCACTTGCAATAGCATCTTACAACTGCACACTGCAATGGAAAATATATGTAAACTGTTTTCAAGGCAACTGGTATTAACGATTTCACAACTCATTATGTATTTCCCTAGTAGTTATTTTGCATGAGTGTGCCATGTATGAAACATGTAAAGGTTTATAAACGTTGTTAGATTGCTATACAGTGAGTATATAAGCACGGCTCCATGTATTAATGCCCAGATTCTTTCTTGGACATGTTTATTCTCTTTAGTCTGACCTTGGCTTCGGGAAGCTGGAGACCTACGTCAAGCTGGACAAGCTGGGAGAGGTGAGAATAGTCCCTTATGTTCAATAAACAATCACAGTTTTTGTGGCATACAGGGCAAGTTCAGATACATCTAGAGCAGTGGAGCCCACTGACAAACTACAGCCCACAGCCCCTAGACTTCAGAACACTGTAACACTGACTGACTGACTATGTGGATTAACCTCTCTCTCCTTCCTCTCTCTCTCTCCCGCCCCAGGGCACCTATGCCACGGTGTTTAAGGGGCGCAGTAAGCTCACAGAGAACCTGGTGGCTCTGAAAGAGATTCGACTGGAGCACGAGGAAGGAGCCCCCTGCACTGCCATCCGAGAAGGTGTGCCCCAAATATCCCACTGGAGTACCAGGACCAATATTAACAAGAACCACAAAGCCCCTCACCCATTCGCCCGCTGCTGAATCCTTTACCAGAATATAGACGTTGCAAGAGAGACACAATAGATTGCTTTCCCTAATATTATAATTAATAAGGACAACACTGTTGTGCAGCTCCTCAATAAAAGTAAATTTTATTAAATATTTTTAACAGTGTACTTGTGTGTGGGCAGGTATTACTACCAATGTGCGGACAAAATTTGAGAAAATGTCCCTGCAAAGATAGTAACTCCTGAAAAAATGACATGGAGACGCCCCCACTTTGTAAAACACGTTTTTAAAGAACTAAATATGCTTCAAAAAAAAAAAAAAAAAAAGTGCCAAAATATTTAGTTTATTGTTGACTTTCACCCTGTGTGGAGATTTGTCTGATTGGAGTTAGAAATAATAAATACAAATGTAATGAGAGTCAATGAGAGGCCCCCACAAGTATAGGAATGAATATATATAAACATTTTTAATTGGGCGTTAACAAGAACATGGAAAGTGTTATAACTGTGGCAGGCCAGTGACGGGAATGGTATGCATTGCATTGCTGCGGTGTGTGTGTGTGTGTGTGCGCGCGCGTGCGTGCGTGTGTGTGTGTGCGTGTACGTGTGTGTGTAACCCTCCTTCCTGTGCCCACAGTGTCCCTGCTGAAGAACCTGAAGCATGCCAACATCGTGACGCTGCATGATATCATCCACACAGACCGCTCCCTCACACTCGTCTTCGAGTACCTGGTAAGGCATCTGGGATGAAACAGACATGAGCGCATATGCAGCCTTCGCTTCTAAATCAAAAGAGCTATGATGTGGAGCCATGTACTGCATTGGACAGCCCTGACTTAGACTATACACATATAATGAATCTCTTCACTCTGTGGTGTTCTGCACTGTGTTCTGATCCACTCTCTCTCTGTGTTGCAGGATAGTGATCTGAAACAGTACCTGGACAACTGTGGGAATATCATGAGCATGCATAACGTTAAGGTAAGATGACAAAACTGTACAGCGTCTTGCATTGCACTGGACTGCATTGTACTGTACTGGACAGTACTGCATTGTATAACAGTAACGTCACAACAAAACACAGTCCTGATTAAATCCATCATCAGGAATAAATGCTTAATTATGTGTGATACAGACAGGAAGCACAATGGTCTTTGTGGGCAATAATGAATTTGTGGTTAGGTCACTGATCATTCATTGATTATTTGTACCCACTTGGAACCAGTGTATCCTCTCTGTATTGTATTGCACTTCACTACACTGTACTGGATTGGACTGTACTGTACTTGTCACTGGTATCCCTTTCCCCTCCTCAGATCTTCATGTTCCAGCTCCTGCGGGGTCTCTCGTACTGTCACAAGAGGAAGATCCTCCACAGGGACCTCAAACCCCAGAACCTGCTCATCAACGAGAAGGGCGAGCTCAAGCTGGCTGATTTTGGTAAGGGGCATCGGCCAAAGCCAGCATTTTCATACTGGTTGCTATTGGATATTTACTTTCATACATACCTTGGCACACACGGCATGCCAGGTTATTACAATGTCGTTTTGTGTAGTGAAGCAGTGAAATCAGCTGTCTTAGTGCCAGTAAGAATCTAACCAGGTTGCTAAAGAAGCCAGTTCTAGGGAAAGCTAAAGAACATCAGCTTTAATTTATTCTTAACATCAGACTTGTTAGTGGCAAAGAAAGAACAACGTATTATTTTGTGTCCAGAAAGAACTGCAAAGTTACGACCCTGTAATTCGTGCTCCAGGTGCGTGCTTTTAATTGCATGGTTTGTGTTTCAGCTCTTAGTTTGGTCAGGGCTTCATTGGTGTTGTATTCCTCAGGCCTGGCACGAGCCCAGTCAGTGCCCACCAAGACGTACTCCAACGAGGTGGTGACGCTGTGGTACCGCCCCCCCGACGTGCTGCTGGGCTCCACAGAGTACTCGACGCAGATAGACATGTGGTGAGGCTTCAGCTCCAGCTCCCTCTCGATGACTGCAGCCTGAATGGGGCTTCTTAGCACAGGGACCCCTGCCAGTCGAACATTATCAGGGCTGGACAAAGAGAAAAGAGTTCATTAGCTCTTAGTTTAAAGAAAGAGAATGGGTATTAAGATTTGTGTAGCTACTGGCAGCAGTGAAATCAGCTGTCTTAGTGCCAGTAAGAATCTAACCAGGTTGTTGAAGAAGCCAGTTCTAGGGAAAGCTAAAGACCATCAGCTTTAATTCATTTTTAACATCACTTATTTAAAGCGGTCTTGAACTGTTCCACCTGTGTTTCATTTAGAGAGGAGCAGGGACTAGCACTATTGACATTGCACATGTATTAAACATGGAAAGAGCTCTTGAATGTGCTTTGATAAAAGTGATCTGGAGGAGGATGCTAAGCTTTGGTCTGGTAACATAACAGGTAAACTTCAGTGTCTACTAATATGGCAATGCAATTGGGCAGTTATATCCAGTGTTCACTTCTCTGTGCCAGATACCGCAGGGAACAATCACAGGACTTTGACAGCGGACTTTGAAAAGTTCTTTACTACACTAACTTAGTGATCAAAGAAAATCAAACAATGTGCATAGCGGTGATGAGGAAAGGCAGGCGTGCCATATACCGTATGATACCAAATTACATGCCACTGTTTAATATACAGTTTGTACTGTACAAATGAACTTCTGCATTGCACTGTTACAACTGCAGTGCCATGCTGAGCTTCGTTTCTAAGATGATCGGACACCTCAGCTCTCTGAGCGATTAGACACAGGTGCAGGAAGAATACATCAGGGCAGCTTTGTCGTGGATTTATTCTGTAATATCCAAAGAGACTCAGGATTCCGGTTGATTACCAGCTCTAAATATTTTTATCAATTTATACAGAGGAAGAGTCAAAGAAAGACCGTTTGAGTTAAAGTAGATATTTCTACAGGATTTTTACAAGCTTGAAGATAGGGTGTGTTTAGTGAATTTTACTGAGAGATTAAGGCAAATTATAATGCAAGTTTGTATGTGACATTATTGGGCAGCCCTCACTATGGAAGTTGTTGAAGTTAGCATTAGCAGGGCACTGAAACGATGTGTGCTCTCTCTCTCCTCGCTGCAGGGGCGTGGGCTGCATTCTGTACGAGATGGTGACGGGGCGGCCCATGTTTCCGGGCTCCACGGTAAAAGAAGAATTCTACTTGATCTTCAGGCTCATAGGTGAGGTTGACAACTGCACTCTCCGCTTTAAACACTAGGTGGCGATCACAGCTAGTGAGCTCCGGCACGCACTGGCCAGCAACCCAAGTTGATCCATTTCAGCTGGTTCGCTAGCCATGCGTTTACCAGCAATAAACTTAAAAATAGGAACTGTGCAGCTACTGCCGCAGCGTGCCTACCAGCACATCTTCAGTGCAACCATTCTTATTTCTTCATTGTAAGCCAGGTCATAGCAAACGCTATGCTGTGCTACCCTTCAAGAGCTTTTGAATCTTCATTCATTTCAAGCAGCCTAATGCAATCTGTGAGAAAATATAATGACAACTTTGGAGTGTTCCCACTTAAGTGTCATAAAAAACACAGAACCCAGATTTCGATTAAAGGATGCGTGCCGTGCACAAACATATAGATGCAGATTGGATACGGCAGGTGTTTACAGCTTTACATGAAGTGTGTAATTCCTTTGGAAATTCCGCTCCGCCGGAAAACCAATCAAAACCCGAGTTTGAATTTAAGCTCCTGGTTTCCGATTATGCTTGCAGATTTCTAAAGGCAGTAGACAATTATCATCAATAAGTTACCTTGTTGTGTGAACGGAATCCCATCGCGCTTGGGAATAGGAAAAGAGCGTGGGTTATCAATGTTAACCAATATCCCTTATCAAAACAGTGCGCGTTTCCAGACTTGCTCGCCAGCTCTGACTGCGCTCTTACTGAGGATTCACCAATGCACCAGTGCCCCCCTGTGGAATTTAACAGTACCGCATCCAAAACCGATCCCTTTCAGTAACTTATGTACCGCATTTTACAAACATTACATGGAAACATCGGTAAAAAAAAAAAATAGGTCAGTATACGGGAGCGATTGAAGCAAACGATCAGATCTATTGGAGGCCCGTGTGAATTATTTTCAAACGATCTCGGCAAAATAATGGGAGCGGTTCGTTTCCAGTCACACCAGCCTGAAACACTTCAGTCTTCACACGCTGCAGTTTCTGCTCGCTGTGGGGATCACATCTCTTCTACGCAGTCATTTTTGTAATAAGTGTGATGCTTATAGTAGTCCCAGTCCTTCATTTGACATTTGTTGTTATTATTTTGAATTGGGTTTTTAAAGTTTTTAAATGGATACGTGTACGCAGTTTGTTTAAGTCTGGTTTGGTACACAGATAAAAAAATAAATAAAAATAAATTGCAATTTTAAACAACGGTATTTTTGCATAATTGCACTGTGTTGCTGCGTGTTGCAATTATACAAAAGCGAAAGAAAAATCCTAGACAACATAACAAAACCGGCCAATGTCTTTGATAGAGAACTAAACACTATAGCGACGTTTGAGTGTTATTCGAAGTCCGAATTAGGTCGGAGTCCAAATACAAACTTTTGATTTAAATTGTTTTTATATTTCTTAGAAAATAATACCTGGAAAATATTTAATACTAGACAAAAAAAAAAAAAAAAAAAAAAATCGGGTATAAATCAGTAAAAACCGAGGTTCCGTTAAAAAAAAAAAAAAAAAAAATCGGTAAAATTCGGAATAAACCGGAAATGTGGAACATAGCGAAAGCACAGCAAAGAACTGAGAAGTATGACAGCACATGTTAAAAAGCAATGGAAATCCGTAGTGTAAAGGCAAACTAATACAAGCAACAAATACCAAGCAATCACCATCAGGCTGAGAAAGATGCCCCGTGGATTGATACAGCCAAGGAGACAGTGAGAAAGCATGCTGTCATCTACACAGGGATCCGTTGGTTTGACCCCATTGCAAGCTAACTCAGTACAAGCTGTCCTGCATTCATCTTTCCTCTGCCTCTAATCGCTTCCGCTCCAGGAGTGCCCATTTCCAGCGTGTAGAATGAGTTACAGCCAGGCCACGAGGTGCTCACTGAACCACCCAGGACTACATGACTGCACAGGCAGTACAAACATCCTGGTTGCGCTTATTTACATTTGCACGCTGTACAGGAATGATTTACGCACACTCACATCTCCCTTTTTTTGTCAGTTTATCTACCATGATTACTAACTGTTCCAGCTTCTGAAAAGACTCCTCGAGGTCAATGAGGAAGCGAGGAGACATATCAGTATTTCGCCATGCACCGAAGCCTACTGGAGAAGCATTGACGCCTGTACAACGCTAACATACCCCCCCAGACCTCTTTCAGATTCTCAGAATTGTTTTGTTGGAGCAGTCAGTCAGGCAAATAATGTATCTGAGGCCGAGTTTCTCGAAGGCTGCCTGTTTGTTCTTGTTTTACAGGTACGCCAACAGACGACACCTGGTCTGGTATAACAGCGAATGAGGAGTTTAAATCCTACCATTTCCCTCAGTACAAACAACAGCCTCTCATAAACCACGTGCCCAGGTAGCAGTCAGTCTTTTAACTAGGATTGCCTACACAATTGTAGAAAAAGGCATTTTAATAGAAAACCTGGTGGTCAAATGGCATAGTTACAGGTTTTTTTTTGTTCTGTATGGACCCTTTGGAGAGAACTTCTTGTTAAAGTCTATTTCAAATAATCCATGAAAACGTTTTTAGGTTGTGTGAGAGAGGGTTAGATAGTTTACCCTCCTTTTCCATAGCGCTGTTTACACTGTTTCAAGCATGTTAATCTTTGAGATACTGTAAAAGTCCTTAAACAGTCCTTAAAATATTGTGAATAGGACCTAAAAAATAACAATGCTAAATAGCCCTTCCCTTTATTTTTGTTCTAGGTTAGACACAGAGGGAATTGACCTTCTTGCAAATCTCTTATTGGTAAGATATCTTTTTTTTTTTTTTTTATTGTATTTCTATTTGCATAAAATCTACCGACGTTGAGAATGTTCTTTCAGGTGGTCCTGTTATATTATGATTAAAAGCTGTGTCGCTGGTTGTTGATAATGAAACTATTCCTATTAAATATTAGATGAACCCTGATTTAGACCATGTCAGAATGTTTCAACCTAAAATATCAATGAATGGGAGAGCTGCCTTTACCCACTCTAAACAACCACGGTTTTATGTCATTTTAACGGCAGAATAAGAAATAACACTTTTAACTAAACCCAGAGAAGCTTGGTTAGTGGCCTGAGGGTTCGAGTCTACACAATTCCATCCAGTGCCTTCCATGTAGCCTCAATTCTCTGTTGAGACAAGGGGCAGCATGCTTGAACAAATGTATGAGAAGTTGCTTCAGGTGCAGCGCTTCTAGTTTGAGCTTGTGCTGCACTGTAAGAAAGTTCTGACCCTCAGGGCCGCTACTCACTCTTGTTTTGTTTTTTTTCTTCATCCTCACAGTACGAGGCGAGAAGCCGGATATCTGCTGAAGCTGCTTTGAGGCACCCATACTTCAAGAGTCTAGGGGAGCGGGTCCACTCTCTACCTGATAGTAAGACCACAGTTAGGGTGGGGTTTAACAGATTGCCTCTAACACCCAGAGTCCTATTCTGAAGCAAAGCACAAGCGCATTTTCTGAGAGGAACTGAACCCATAACCACCTTTGTGAGTGAGCAATCTCACACGAACCATCACTCAATCCTTTTCAAAGCTGTGAAAATGGCTTTAGATCAAAACGGACCACATGTTTTATTTAACACAGTGTCTATGTATGAATTTCACTGGATCTGTATAAAAGTGGGTCTCGCTTGAAAAAAAAAGGTGCACAATTCTGTTCAAGTTATTAAACATAAAATATTCTTAGTGCGAGAGACTTTGACCTTGGACTTGCTATTCACACCTGCAGTTTCCAGTTCTCAAAACCGCTCAGGTTGTGCAACCGCGTTCAGAAGTGATGGGCATGCTTTGTGTGGGGTCACATTACACTTGCATTTACCTGCTGAACAAGGTAATCTAGTAAGAATAACATAACCAGTGTGCGCTCTGTTTTTTTCCTCTGCAGACAGTTCCGTGTTCTCCCTCAAAGAGATTCAGCTCCAGAATGATCCAGGATACAGGGGCTCTGTATTTCAACAAGCAGGTGGGCTCATTGCACATTCAAATACAAGGCACACTATTAACTCAAAGATTATATATATATATATAGGTATAACGCTTATATTGTGTGTGTCCCTAGACCCGTATTATAGCTTCAATTCTGGTGCATGTGGAGTTGTGAAAGGTTCCTTTCAGGTATATCTAATTCAGGTTCATGATGAAGGGCTGGCAGTATTAAGATCCACCACTGTTTATATCAGAGGTGGCCAATCCCAGTCCTGGAGGGTCATTCCACTCCAGGTTTAACAGGTAAAGTGAGATCACTAACTACTTTAGGGTCTGGATAGAGTTTTAATTAGCTCAATTACATGATTTAGAACAGGGTTGGAACAAAGACCAGGAGTGGAAGGACCAGCCCTGTTTTAGATCATTTCAACAGATCCTATTGTGTTGAGGGCTGATGCTGAAAGCGTAGACACCCTATAGTGAGCAGAACCTGAGCCAGGGCCTTTCAGACTGCAACATGCAGTCTTATATTATACTATCATGAAAGGAGGCTTCTCGTTTTCTTTTGTAGCTCGTGGCAAGAACAGAAGACAGAGCATCTTTTAGGCTCAGGAAGGTGGAATGGCTGTAAAGGAAGGGAGAGGGAGAGGTGGGGGTTTGCATTCCAGAAGAACAAAGAGGATGGGCTGCCCATCGGCAGGGAAGCCTGGTTCCTGTGCTGCACTCTTTACATTGAGAAACTTGAATTCCCAGTTACACCACAGCAGAGCACCATTACTGACCACCGGGTCTGGCTTAGCAACATTCTCTCAGTATTTGTTTCTGCTGCCTCCAGTTACAGTTCCCGAGCCCAATCTATCCCAGAGCCTGCTGGATCCAAGTAGGTAAGAAAGTTAAGTAAGAAAGTAAGTTAAGTCATCGTGTGGAGGCTGGCTCTCATTATAAGAGTCTGAGCAGCCAGCATTGCTCAGCCTTGGTTCACTGTCCTCCCGCCCCAAACCGAACATGTTTGTAATAACATGAAGACACATCACCTACTAACTTATAATAAGGGTAGAACTAGGAACCTCCTGGTGTGTCCAGGAGATTTGATATTGCCCACAAACCCGCTGCACTACCTAGTATGCAGAATAATAGAGCTAGCAACAGCAAGCACCACACATTGTTCTCCAATACTGATGAAAGCAGACCTATTGAGTGCAGCCCTGATACCGTGTCTGCCCCCGATTCAGTGTATACCTCTCATTCACGATGGTCCAAACTAACCCCAGCCGTATCTGTGACTTTCCTTTCCACCCTGTGTATCTGTGTACCTGTCACCCCTGTTTGTGATACTCACACATGGGGGAAAAACACAGGTACATTTTACAGCAACATCTCTGTCCATACATGACAGTTAATATACTGTATGTTCATACACAGTTGGTCTTTAAAATGGTGCAATAGCGTATATATATATATATCTTGTTGTTAATCTTTTTAACTTAATAAAGCACATTTTGCCAATGCAATGCACTTTCATGGTTTAAACTACGGACCTCCATCATATGGGATAAAATTATACAGAGTGAAACTTAACATGTATATATATATATATATATATATATATATATATATATATATATATATATATATATATATAATATAATCTGCAGTTTCTATGCTTGTTTACTTTGACATAAACTTCACTGATGAATAAATACTATATACATACAACAAACACAATGGTAATAACTAAAAAAAATTAAATAAAAGAAATACAAAATGTATACTTTTGAATGAGCTGTATTTTCTGATATCTGGAACTGCTGTACTGTTGAATAAACTGCCGAAGTATTCGAAAGCCGTTTGAAATACTGCACGTGTAATAACTAAAGAATTAATATAATGTCTTCAAGCGTTTTCTGAGAATGTGATCATACAAGGAGTTAAAGAGTGCATTGTACTATTGTAGCTGATGTCTAATTGTTTTATAAATGCGGTATGTTTAGACTTTTTGTATGGAATATGTGGTATTAAATATTCTGTGTGATTATTCTGTTGTGAAGATTATGAAACTGAATGTATTGTGGATGCTGCCAAGCCATAATTTATGACAATGAGAAAAGATAAATAAATCCTAAGTAAATACTTGGCTTGTTTGTAGTTCTGTATGATTGCACAGGGGACCACTTTGGCTCCCATTACATACACCTCTCTCCTTGTTTAAAAACTGATGCCAGTAATATTCTGGCTCAAATGTTTTTCAGGGCTGTCCATCTCATGGCCCTTTGAGTTCCACAATATGCTTATTTTGATAAAGACATCAGCAACGGAAATAAGACTCCTTTTGCATAGCAGTTTCACCCATTCCAGGCTTGAATACGTGTTTGATTATCCATAGTGTACAGGTAACAAGCTCAGGTGTGTTATTAAACCTAGTAAAACCTGGCATGGGGTCTTATTTCCATTCCTGGATGTGTTTTCTAGTCAAGGATCTTAATGGGTTTGAAAATACCACAAGGGTAACCTCTAGTATCTGGATGAAGCCCCCTAAAGATGTAAACTAGATGGTGTGTTTAAACATGACACATGTCTGGTGACCTCAAACGTGCTGCCGCTTCTGGTTAAACCTCATTTTAGTTCTCTCTGTCTTTGCTAATATTCAGTAACCTACATAGTTTTAATGAACTGAATTACGGTCCGCTGCGTGACTGTCTTGCCCACGGGACTACATTTCCATCCCAAAATTAGAACAAAGAAAATCTTGATCAGAGAAGATTAGCTTTCCCATTTCGTTTGATGATGAATTGAGGGCTTGCACCTAATTACATCTTCTAAATGAAAAGCCATGCTGTTCTATTAAAAAAAACCAAAAAAACAATGGCATCTTTCCTCTGGCAATCATTGACCCGTTGCCAGCCCAGGTTTCCTGCTCCCAGACGCTGGATTGTGCAAACCTACTCAGCACTGCCGTTTACAGAACAGACTCCATTTACCCAGGTATGTTATGTAACCTGCAACCTGGAGTGAGATTTCAAATGCATTGGCCAATATGTGTGCTGTAGGAATCTATGACTGACCTAATTTGGAAAGGATGTTATGATTCAAATAGTCTAAGTTATTATACACATGTTTTATTCATTTTCTTTTAAAATAGGCGAGTATCAGGATCTTAACCTTGCTTTGCAAACTGCCTCGTGTCCAGTGTAAAGATGCAAAGACAGGCATTGGAAGAGCTGGGCAAATCTTCTTAAGCCGAGGGAAACACAAAGTCACTTTGTGGCTTGGAGCTTGCTCGCTGGCGACTGCACGGCACACCAGGCAAAACTTGGGGTTTGATAAAGCAAAGTTTTCTCAAACTAGGTCTCCCGGTCGCCTGGTTTCAAGCCACTATTCCTTAAAAAAAGTGGATTTGTGTTCCCTCAGCTTTAGAAATGGTATATTGTTCAGTACAGAACCTGAGGGCTTTCTTTAGAATTATTTTGTGTCTTCTGTAAAGAACCACTCTTATCCACGGAACTGCACAGGGTTGTATATACTGGGTTCCAAGCACACAATTATAATATTTGGAACCTCTGACTGGGTTCCAAATATGAACCCAAGAGTGTGTTGTTGAAAACAGAACAGGGAACTTCTCTCACAATCCAGATACAAGCAAATTGGACCTGTATTTTCGATTCCCACATGTAAATAGGAACTACTGTTTTGAAAATATATGCCATATCATCAAATGATGCTTCTCAAGCACTGCAATGGCAAAACAGGCGGTAACAACTTCTTTATTGCAAAATGTCTGACGTCAGAGGTCTTGTAAACATCTAGTTATTAAAGAAAAAAAAAACACATTTAAAATGTTATTTTCTATCATTTCATTAGTTATGTAAAGTGTGGGTTTTTTTTCTTCTTCTTAAGTTTCTTACTGTAGTGTTTTAAACAGCTTGAAATCACCGGTTTTAAAAATACAAATGTGTGTTAAATCCTATCCCCGCTTAATCAATCACCCGCCTTGCTAACTGTGTACTCGTTAACACCTGAGGGAAACGGGTGCCGTCTTTGGCGAATGGCCTCTCTTACAATGAATATCGGTTTTAAACACACAGTGGATTACAATTAGATTAAAACCGCAGCTCGAACTGACTAAATGTAGCGACGCCGTTGAAAGCATTAACTAAACTTTCACAATGTTTACAAGCCGAAAGGGAGGGCGTTACGCATAACTTCAATATAAAAAATACAGCTTTCCCACTTTTTTTCTACAGTAGTACAAAGCAAACAAATTGTCCAAGACAGTAACACACCGTTTAGAAACAGATAGAGCAGTCTCGCCTTGCAGTTTACACTGGGCGTGGCTTTAGCAACCAAGTCAAAAAGCTTGTCTTGGGTTTAAAAAAAAAAAAAAAAAAGATTGGTCAGGAAATCCTTAAGAAGACGCAGGCAACAGGGGTGAACAAATCGAGCTACAAAAAAGGTGTACAATTAAAAAAACCTGAGATTTGATTCTACCTGCCCGGTCTACCTGCCCCCAGCTTTATTGGCTCCCTGTGCAATGCTGCTGGACGAGCGGAATGTCACTCTTCTCAAACAGAACCTGCAGCACACGCTCACTTACTGGAGCGTGTTCTTCAGTTTCGGACTCTGCATCGCTTTGCTCGGTCCGACCATCCTGGATCTGCGGTGCCAGACACAGTCCACCTTGCAGGAGATCACATGGGTGTTTTTCTCGCAGCAATTCTGTCTGCTGATCGGCAGCGCCGTTGGAGGAATATTCAAAAAGACGTGAGTGTACTTATTTCTGCATCACGACGACATCCTTATTAGTAGGGTTATTACCAGTCGTAGTAGCAATGGTGGTGTATTTGCAATGTGTGTTTAATTAATTGTTGATTAATTAATGAATGGGTTATTAGCTTCCAGAACTGTACCCATCATATTCAAATGCAGTATGTCGCATAGTATACCCCGCTGTGTTAACATGTTAAATATTAAACTTATGGAGTCCGAGTTAAAATATGTGCCTACACTTTAATATAATTTGACAAGGGTACTCTATGGCTAGGCTGACATGGGTCATATAGCATGTTATTGTTCAAAATAATTACATAAAATACAGCATTGTAATTTACATGGGGGGCGGTTGCCTCTCCTCTACTCTCCTCTCCTCGCCTCGCCTCCAGGTAAACTGCTTGGCAGTTCAGGAGCCTGATAAAGATCAATGCTCTGATCATTTTACAGGTTTTTCTTGATCGTCTCACAGGTTCAAACTGTTAGTGTTCTACACCACATTAAAAGCATCAAGCGCAATACTACAGCATGTCTAAAGCACAGTGAAGCAAAGAGATGAAGCATTGCGGTGAAGCACAGTACTGTATATGGCTCCTGTATCTCATGAAAGGGGGGGATATATAAAGTTTGGAATTACTGTGCAGAATTACCAGGATCGACTTTGATACATAACTGGGTGGTATTTCTTTATCAGAAAAGTGACTGATTTCAGTTGGCTACTGTCCACACTAAAACCTGTTTCCACCAGGGGGGGTGGGGTGGAGTCGCTCTAATACAAAGAGCCTGTGTTTTGTTATTGGCATCACAAGTTCATAATGACTTTCATGTCCCCCATTAGTAATCATGTAGTCAGAAAACAGTCCAGGAATAACATGTTGCAAAAATAAACAGAGAGGTAGAACTGTGTTACAGCTGTCGAGATGTTATATTGTGTGAACTAACTGACACTATTTCCTTTTTGCTAAGCAGTTATCTAGTCATGATGCACTACATTTAATAACCCTCAAGGGACACAAAAGCTAATACACAGTTTAGTGAAGCTTCCAGGGAAACTCGGTCCCGGTCTGGGTATTTCCATATAAAACCATTGCATTAGTTTATTGATTGGGATTAGCTATTGCCAGCTTCTTTCCTGAAGATGCACGCAGGTGCATTGAGAGTGGCTGCTAGTTGTGTTATATATTAATCCCAATTGTTATATGAAACTTAGCAAATGCAACATATGGTAACTAACTCTGTGTGGTAGTTATGGCCTGTTAATGTCTAACCCTGTTTTATCAATCTCAGTGTTCGTGGTAACTGATCGCTTTCCCAAAAGTCCCAGTGTGCGTCAGAATGCTTTTAGTGCCATATCTCTCTCTCTGAGGACGATGGTAAATTGAAACTTCGGGAAATGAATGTTCGTTCGTCACAGCTGGATGGTGTGTTTGACACAGCTTTTCAAAGATATCGGGAACCGCTGGCGGTACTACTTGGCTGATAAGGAAGATAAAACAGAAGGGGCTTTTGTTTGGGATGCTTTTTAGTGTTTAAAAGCAGCAGCATTATACATAAAAATGAACAGCTAATATGGGGAACTGTTTTCAGCCTATCCCTTGCTTTGTCCAAGTAAAATTAGGATGCTTGGCTCCTGGGAGGAATCGCATGACTGTGTGACTCGTAGAAGTCCATAGCAGTATTATGAGAACGTGTAACTAACGCACACATTCAATAGAAACCGAGGACTTTAATAATTTGACAAATACTAGTAATTTGTTGTTAAAATGATATCGTACTAAATTGTTATTTGTTGCTGATCATTTGGACCTTATATATCCCATTTGTAGATGTTTTGCAGGAAGGTGTAACTGGGTTCTCCCCCTGTCCCGCAGGTTATTCTGCTCCTTGACTGCTCTCTTTGTCTCCTCTCTGCTCATCTCGGTAGTCTTTGCCATCATCCCGCTGTGCCACAATGTCCTGCTGCTGGCAGTGGTCATGGCGGTGGCAGGGCTGGCTATGGGCGTCATCGACACCATCGCCAACATCCAGCTGGTTAAGCTCTACCAGAAGGACTCGGCCGTCTTCCTGCAGGTCTGTTCCTCCTCATCCTTCCTCCATGACTTCAGAAACACTCCATTCACGCATTCTTTGAGAAAACTGGGAGTTGATTAGATGCACTAAGAATATTGGTCTGTGGCTTAACCTCCAGCAAGGTACAGATTGATCAAATCAACCCCTTGGGTGTTTTTAGATAGTGCCTTCATCAGTGTACTAGCCAAAATATTTATCTACTTTTACTTACAAAACTATCATCCCTCACTCTTGACACACAGCCATGAAATCTGAACAGAACTAGGGTAAGTAACCTGTTCTGACAAAGGACTAGATTCACAACAGGAGAGGCATGACTAAGCCATTCCTACAGGGCTCTTAAACACACTGATGCATGAAGTTTGGCAGCAGCAGCAGCAGCAGCAGCAGCACGTCATTGCTCCCTTTTAAAATAAAAGCAGTACACATATGTTCCTGGGTAGCTCTAAATGACCTTTTCAATGATGTGCTTGACATTTCCTTTACCTTTTTCATGATGTCTGGAAATCTTTTTTTCTAGAGCAGTTGACTCGCTGTAATTGAGCCACCAAACCCAGAAGCACTCTGAACAATTGCAAACATCATAATGCCTAATATCTGATTGTCTCTATACTGTACATTACAGGAAAGCAGCAGTGGTGAGGGTCCAATAGAGAAAGCTGTGGTAAAATCCTGGCTTCGGCAGTTCTGTGATCCTTTGCTGCTGGGTGCAGTTTCTTGTGTGTCATTTCCAGTTTTGTGTCCTCTCTGTCTCTCCTTTTCTTTCGTTCATGTATTGCAGGGCTGCCTACTCTGACAGGTGCTTTACCAGGACCCCTACAAACCTGACTCAAACTCTGCAAACCTGTCTGTGATGTAGTGTCAGCTGTTCTGCTTTCTAATTCCCTTCAGGCTCTGCATTTCTTCATTGGCCTGGGCGCCCTGGTGAGCCCCCTCATTGCGGACCCTTTCCTCTCAGAGACCAACTGCTTGCAGGGCAACAACACCAGCAACGCCACCGAGGTCATGCACCACATCCGGCACACGCTGACCAGCCCGTCTGCCAGTAACCTGTCCCAGTACGAGCTGCCCATGGAGGGAGAGGTGGTCACCCAGGTCTCCTACGCATTCTGGATCATGGCTCTGATCAACGTGAGCAATCTTTACTGCTTTCCGTGTTCTAAACAGAGGCGCGGCTAGTGTGAGGTCGTTTTAAATAAGTTTTTTGCTTGGGATTTCAGGGACGGAAATAAGACTTCCATTGCATAGCAGTTTGATCCATTCCTGGTTTTGTTACAAGTGTTTGTTGCATATACACTGTGGTTAATCAAGCTCATGATAAAAACTGGACTGATTGAAACTGCTATGAAATAGGAGCTTTGTTTCCATCCCTGTTTATCTGAATGATGGTTTTTGCGATCATTACTTTTGCAGCTCACGTGAGTTCAGAATGCAATGCAGTTTTTAAACCTGTACTATAGATATGATGTGATAAAGTGTACTGATGGTCAAACTAGGGGACAGTGTAATAAGACCCCAGGGCAAGGACAAGGGCTGTGCAATCGCCCTTCAAAAAAAAAAAAAAGATAGAGAAAGGAAGTCCTGCTGCACTACACAGTGCATTGTAACAGGCCCCGTGTTTACTCATGCTGTGTGATACTGCTTGGCTCCTGTTCACAAGCGCCTCGGCAGCAGCTGGAAAGCTGGATGGTTCAGGGTGATTTCTCAGCCTGGGCTGTGTTTGTACAAGCAAGATGTGACTGTGCTGTCTTAGAAAGCAAAGGTTGGCCTGACCAGTTAACCCGAATCAAATGATCTTCAGTGGCAAAGCAGTGGGTCGGTATTACTGCAACTATGAAACTGCCATTGGTAGAATAGTACTGTTCATGTGACCAATCGTATCACAATAACTGTGAACCAATGCCCACTAATAATCCCATGGCACCATATCAGTGCCACTTACTGTATTAGAGCCAGTATACAATATTTCTTCCATTGCCAGTGCTGGTATAACCTGCTGTTCTGTTTCTGGTTTTTTTTCAGGTAATACGCTGGTTGTTCAGAGAAGTTTTAGTGCAGAGGGGAAAAGCTCTTTATACTGTAAATGGAATACAGTGACGGTGAGGGTTGTTCTGAACGTGTGGCTGCTCTTCCATTCCAGCTGCCTGTGCCCATTGCCGTGTTCCTGCTGATGAAGAGGGAGAGCATGGTACCCTGCTGTAGGAGCTCTAGCCCCCTTCTCCTCACTCGGGATGAGCTGGCCATGGATACACAAGGCATGGACGCACAGGACCCACCCAGCAAGCACTCCGACATGGAAGGTAGGAGCAGACAGCCACAGCTGAGCCGAACAACCACCAGGAGAACGTGGCATGTTAATCCAGAATGATATCAAACGCTTGTGCTAGACAATCCTGCACTGGTTGGATCTTTTATTTTCTTACAATAACTGAGAGCAACACTTTTGAGATGACCCAGACGAGCATCGCTGGTCCGAATGGCCTTGTCTCATTCGTTCCTTTTCTTCTTATTTCCTTATCGCTCAGCCTTATAATATGTTGCTCTGTTAAAAGGACCCTAGATTGGTAGAAGCAGTAAAAACGAGTGGAGGTTGAGAAGCTGGGCGCTGAGCTGCGTATTCCCCTGCAGGTCACGGCAGTCTGTTCAGTTGCTGTCGGGGGGAGCAGCTCCAGGACGTGCCCGTGTCTTTCTTTGGAATCTACATCTTGGGCGGGCTGGTGCTGTTCATGACCGATGGCATCGTGGTGAGTGGGCAATGGGAACAGGCATTCTAAACAGGACCACTCCTGAAATAAATACAAACGTCGCTTTTTTCATTGACGGCGTGTATGATAGTTTAAACAGTAACCTGCTGTTTACACAGAAGGATTGTGTTTATTGTACTATTAAACATATTCATGTTCCATGCCTGCAATTACAAGGCATTTTCTCCTTTCAATAAATTGGAGCGAATTACTTGAGAGCATGCTTCAATGCACGTTTCTCGTCTCTTCTCCAGGGGGAGTACTCTGGCTTTGTGTATAGCTATGCAGTAGCCAACCCCATGAATATGGCCCACAAGACGGCTGGCTGTTTGGCCAGTGTGTTTTGGGCGGCCATCACCGTGGGCAGGCTGGGGGCCATCCCGCTCTCCTATCGATTCAAACCCGCCGGCTTGCTGCTTGTGAACCTGGTAAGTACAGGGGCCTCCTCTGTCAAAAAAATTTAATCTGGAACCCATGTGGTTCCCTGTAACTGGCTTTCAGATCCAAGCTGATTTGGAAGACTAACCAGCTGCCAATTCTTGCAAATCAGATGAAGATGTGACTTTTCAAAGTTCGATTCTGTTGCCTGCACCTGCGCCTGTACTGTTCAATCTTCAGGATACTGTTGCTCCTGGGTAGTGATCCTCTCTGGTGTCCCAGGTTGTGTGCTTACCCCGCCTCTCTCGTCTCTCCAGAGTGGGGTGATTGTCACGGTCTTGCTGCTCCTGATCTTCTGTAAGAGCACAGCGTTCCTCTTCGTGGGGACCTGGTTCCTGGGCATGTTCCTTAGCAGCATCTTCCCCTGCATGCTGGCCTATACAGAGGACATCCTGGAATACCAAGGTAGAGCGCCCTGGTGCGCAGGGTCGCTGGTTCACGCCCAGCCTTCGCCCAGTTACACTTTTAATCCAAGATTTACATGGTAATCCAAAAGGACGTAGTGTTTTACTAAACGTGTAACTAAACAACTTCATGAAGATCTTTCATTGATTTATAACTTTTTTTTCTTTTTCAGAATGTGTAATCATTTATAGCGCCTTCATGCATTTTACGCTGCTGAAAACCAAAGGAACATTTGATTTGAATACAAAAGTGAAATATAAAGATGGCTAGAAGTCAAGTTTCCTTTAGAACCAGATTCACAGCTAAACAAGATCTCTGCTAAAATTGCTTTGTCGTCCTAACGATTCATTGGCAGTCTTTGCTTTCACCCTAAACTGACCTGTGTATTACAGACTGGAAGCTGCTGTCTTTTGAGACAGGTGGTTTCTAGCACAGATTATATCTTGGTTAGCTTTC
Source organism: Polyodon spathula (assembly GCF_017654505.1). Classification (NCBI taxonomy): domain Eukaryota; kingdom Metazoa; phylum Chordata; class Actinopteri; order Acipenseriformes; family Polyodontidae; genus Polyodon; species Polyodon spathula. The sequence continues at coordinate 6,479,809 of NC_054558.1, read as the reverse complement.
TAAGCCATTGCTGGTCAGGTGGTAATATCTTTATGGTTCTGTGGGTAACGTGTGGCGCTCTTGTTTCTCAAAGGCTGTGCTACGACTGTTTTAGTGACCAGTGCTGGAATGGGGGAAATGGTCTGTCAAGTAATGGTTGGATCGGTACGTACCACTCTCCCCTTCATCTCCTATATGTCCAGAGTGGTAGCTAGGCAACGGAGGTACTGTACGTGACTCCTGTGTAACCCTAAACTAAATAACTACCTGAGCGAGCTGCCCACACAGTATTTCTGATTGTTGTTGTTTGCCAGTGTCTTTGCTGTTTTTGTTTCTTTAATTATCCCATTAAAAGCAATACAAAAAAAAAAAGCTATAACAAATACATAAATAAAAAATAGACCGCAATGTGTCTCTGACTCAAGTTTTTACAATAACATCTACTGCTTGATACGGCCACCACTGATATTGTGGGCTCTCCTATTCATTGGCATAACATTAATCATCTCTGTCTGTCCGTCTCGCTCTCTCTCTCTTTAGATCATTCACATTAAGGGCAGCTACAGCTTCCTGTTGTCAGGATTGATCATTGGCTGCCTGGGCTTCATCCTTTTCTTCATCCAGCTCTTCTTCCACAGAACGTACAAGCAGCATCTCACAGGTACGACCCAACCCAACCCAACGGCATCAGAAGAGCCTGCTGGCTTTTTTTATTATTTGTATGCAGTGCTAGCATGAAATAATTGCATACAGCTACCATAGTTTGTTTAAATGCTTTTTAAAAGCCGTTAGGAGGACAGCAGATTCAAATTAATCCTAGGGCCAGTAACTGCTCGAGTGCACTTCTGAGTGGAGTTTGTTTTGTAGTGGGGTTCGGAAAAACACACACCGTGGAATAGGCAGCACCGCAACCATGAAGGAAAGGAGAGACGCGCAAGAAACTGCACCCGGGGGCAGAGGATCACAGGACTGCTGAAGCCACAGAGGAGCACTTCTAAATGCCACAGAGCTTTCTCTACTGGAGCCCCTGCCACTGCTTTCCTGTAATGTACAGTATAGAGACAATCAGATATTAGGCTAATTTATTGGAGTATTTGTTGTATCCTTTTCACAGTGATAATGTTTCACCCTGAATACATTGTTATGCAATTCACTTTTTGACAAAGCTGAGGTGTTCACCCATATATATGTATCTAACATAAATAAATTTCTGACAATGAGGCTGTGACTTAAACAGGTTTACAGAATAAAAAATCACAACACAAAATGTCAACTACTTATAATTGCCCCCCCCTCCCCCTCATAGATAAGGCAGTGCTTAGAGTTTTCTTGACGGTGTTTGCCAGGTTGATTTCTCAGGGATGGATTCCAAGGCATGGCTCCCTTCCCACTGTGCTCCAGCTTGTGTATTTGTTGTATGCTGTGAGATTGACATCCCTTTCCTGAGAGGGTTTCCTCCAGTTGTTTTCAGGGATTCTGTTTTCTCTGCGTTAGCCAATCACAGATGAAGCACCAGCTCTGCTGGCTGCAGCTAGAGTTTCTCTGCTCCAGTCGGACAGGCAGAGACTTCTCTGAGTAAACAGGCTGCATGAAGGCAGCCCCCTGGTGCACCGAGGGTTAAAGTCAGGGAGGGAGTCCTGGCAGCGGTGGTCCAAACATAAACCAAAACTCTAAAGAAACCGAAGTAATCTTCAACCCATCGAATGCCAGCATAATAGTGGCAACGATATTAACTTTTAGTGTAGGTTATATATAAATACCGTAGCTTCATACAAAAAGTAACCACCTTAGTTTGTTTACTTATAGATTTGGGGGTGAATTGTGAACAGAGTTTCTTTTTCCTGTAGATAGAGTTGTACACACGACATAGTGCTTGTTGCTTCGAGCTCTTCTTTGGTAGCTTCAGATATTTTATTGCTTGCCCTGAGGAAACAAATGTGTTACTTTTATAGTGCAGGTCCTAACAGGTCTTGGTTTCCAACTCTCTGTGGAAAATGCAAAAAAGCTTGGCAGATAGACATGTCAGGAGGGTTTAGAGCTGAATGCGAGAGAAAACACATCAGCAAACCTATTGAAAAATAAAAATATAACTAACTGGCCTCAGGAACACAACTAATATTTCATATCACTCGTTTACACAGATTAATAATTAGTGCTGGGGCGCAAGCAGAGACAATGATAAGGGCACAATTTTGTCAGGCTAAAAATATGTAAATGTAAAAAACTATTACAAGGACTGGTTTAAAAAAAAAAAAAAAAAAAAAAAAAAAAAAAAAAAAAAAACCCTGATTAATTAAATATAATATTGTAAAAGTAATATAGGCAAAATAAACATACAATGTATTTAACAGTACCTTTCCAAACAACCATAACAGCGATATACTTAACTTTTTTTAATTCCCTGTCCGATGTGAAATACTGAATAAATAAGCACGGCTAGTAATTGATTCTTGGAATTAAGTGCCTCCCTTTTCAGGGGCTTCAAGGGTCGTTTTGAACCCTCCTCTTTTCAAGTGTTTTAGAATCCAGTCGCAGAGCTGGAGGTAGAAAGGTAAAAGGGGATAGTACAGTTTTATAGTATGGAAGGCAACAGTATAATTTGTACTATATTAACATTGTTTGAATGTTCAAGTACCAGCAGCTACAAAACAGCTGCGAGTTAGAACACACCAAGGTCCTTTTCTCTTATGGAGACCGGACACTTTGGGACTCAATCTGACAAAGTGACGTACATGAAACCGCCTTTTAAAAGCATAGAAAAAAAGAGTTCAATATGCTTTCATCGGAGTAAGGCAGGCCTGGGGTTAATTATTATTATTACACGTTTGCTGCCATAATTACAATGACGCTAAAAAAATAACACAAACAACTCAACACATTAACACGTTTACTCTATCAATTCTGAAGAACCAAGCAGTAAATCGCAGGTACAAATACAGAAACATACTATATAACAAATGGGGTCACCAAAAGTGGTTGAAAATACAAGAATAATTAAACTGTAATCAGTCAGTGCTGTGGTATAATTACAGTTATGCAGGTGTGCCCAGGTTCATCTGCAATAACACTGTAATTGAAATTCCAAATTGCACAATTCCAATAGTAAGTGACCTCAGTTCTGGTCCAAGGAGACTGCATTAGTTTAGATGTTTGCAGTTCCAGGAATGTAACTTTTACTGGTGGCTGTGGTGGGTCCAGCATGTGTTCCTTTATCCAAAAGGAAAGCGCACGAAAATGTTAATAATAATAAGTGCTGCAGGGTGTGTGCTTTGAAGAATAGTATTTACTGAAAGTTGTACCCCCCCCGGGGGGGGGGGGGTTCCTGCACACTAAACCCTTCTGTAGGTTTCCCATCGGCACCCAGATTGTACCCCTCAGAGATCATCAGATCATCTTGTCAGTCCAGCTTTAGAGCATTTCCAGCTACAGAGATCTCTTTCACCAATGTCTGTTTAGGAAATAATGAATATAAGTGCAATATCATGAATGTGAATGTGAATTAGAAAGCTATTTACTGTAGAAACCACTAAGATTACCTAACGTGTGTTAAAATTTCTGATGCATCAAGATATCATGAATTCATAAATGAGATATATAGTATATTTGGGGGGGGGAGAATGCTGGTGTTTTGATTGTAAATACTGTAACACAATTGAATTATGTTTTATGCCAAGATGTATTAATAAATACAGTGAATAGTGTTTTATTGCTCAGCTGCTGTATGGTTCAAATGACCTTCTTACTATTTGACATACTGCATAACATTCAAATCACACGTGTCTGGTTCTGCGGTCTATGTTTAACTCTCAATTACCTTATCTTGGATAAGGTAGTCCAAGATTAGTGCTTTTCAGGGGCGATAATGATGTACTTGGAATTAAAAACAAAGTCGTACCTTTGATTTAGCGTTCTTACGTTTTCCCTTCACTCCTGATCTCTGTTGCTGAAGTTTAGATCACATCCGCTTTTCCCCCCTGGCTCAGGAGCTGCGACGTGTAAATCCGAGAGCCAAACACCCTCCCTCGGCTGGGTGCTGGCGGAACAGAGGAAGGCTCTTACAAAGACTTAAGAGCCTCCCTCTGCGCCACTCCCTTGATCAAGACACCAGCTTTACATTCATGTAAGGACGAGAGGAAAGCGGCACACAAAACAGATCCCCAACTCCACACATTGAATCATGAATTCAGGTGTAAAAAAACAAAACAAAATAAAACAAAAAAAAAAAACCCAGCAAATTCAAGCTGTCTTTGTCATTGTGTCATCAGGTGAAACGATTGTTTACTCCTTTTTCTAAAACAACTTATTTTCAATTTCTGTTTTGGTAAGTTTACTGGGTGTGTTTTTTTCCTTTCTGTAACATTGTGCCAATGCCAGCTTGTGAGGAACTCTGAGAGTCCAGCCCTGAAGTTTCCTATTAGTTATTCCTGTGGCAAGTACAAACCAGAGTGGCACCTCCTAAGAAATGCATGCCCAAGACACCAAGGAGCACCAAATAGCTTTCAATAACTTGTCAGAATATCTGAATTGGAATAGACAGATTCTGAAATATTTACAGCACAGCAAATCTTACAAAACACCACGTCCACTTCTGGCACCTGCATACGCAAACACCATCTCCGTTCCCACGGCGTGCAGTAATCTTGTCACAATGCCCGCGGTTCAAAGGTTCCCAGACCCAAAACGGGAGGCATTGTTCTTCCACATAAATATTTATAGCTCCTTCCAGCTCAAGGGCATGACATTGCGTCTGCCACGGGTCGTTCATTCAGCATTGCAAGGCTTTCCCATATGTGTTGTCACTTAGCACAATACACACTGGTGTGCGGTACTTCTCAGCTATTTATTCCACACAAAGGGCAAGTGTTGACAAAAATAAGGGCTTTAGGAGTTTGGCTGTGCAGCCACTGTATATTTGTATATTCGTTTGACTGGCTGGCTTTGGCAGCATGGGAGATGACAGTATTGTTTTTGGTTGCATGGGTAGCTGTCCTGTACTCGGCTCACACACACTCATACTCGCAAATCCATCTCCTGGGGTCTTTACATCTATGTTAGTAAACCATATTATCAGCAAGCTGTACTCACTTCTACCAGTTTAAAAGTAAAGGGAGAACAAAACACTTTTCAAATGCAGCCTCTTAAGGACAGAAACACACACACACACATTTCGTTTTTGGCCGTCTCTTTTATGCAAAATTCTCATCCACTCAAGTCCTTTCTTTTTTCTACAGACTGACCAGAGAACCGTAACTATCATGGATCCAATAGCGAATGGGTTTAGACCCCCAACAATCTCATTCACCTAGAAGATAATCTAGTTAAATTACAATATTCAGAGATATTGATTTATCCACCGGGTGGCACTGTGGGCTACGGGAAATGTATACCATTTTAAAAGGGGAAGTTATTTAAGCTACACCCATAATAATATTTAGTTATATATGTTTTTCTTTACTAGTTAATGTATTAAAAGAAACAAACAGAACAAATTCTTGTTGCAATAATACAATTTTAATTCCCACTGTTTACCCTTGTGAAAATCAAACCTGTCCCCACAAACCATGTACTGTACATAGCCCAGATACATTTGTGTAAACATTTCAAAAGCATAAAACAAACAATACGTATCATTGCAGAAGACAAATGTATACAAGCACTTAGTTATTTTTGTCAGTTTTATATGCAAAATATATTCTTTATTTTTTTTTAACCACAAAGTACAAATTGAAGAGTTCAGACAGACCAATATATGCTGAATATTAATAATAATAATACAAATCTTGTTGTAGGTGAATTTGTAGCATGGTTCCCCTACAGTACAGCCTTTAACATTTAAAAACTCCCCGCCCTGCATCAACTCCAATACCATTTTCACTGCTCTCCCAATCACTGTAGAGCACAAGCAGACACTGTCTTACAAGAAAACCCTAATTACAAATACATTTTGATTGGATGCAGTGACTGTGAACGCTCTGCAATGTGCATCTTAAACTTCAACTGCACAAGGCTTGGTAAAGAAGTGAAAATGATGCTAAACACAGTAGAGAAATAGTATTTAAAAGGCTAGCAGGTTGACACAGGTTCCTAAAAGGCTTCAAGGTAACATGGAAACCGTAGTTTCCAAACAGCTGGGTGACAAGGTTAACTGTGGAATTCATTAAAAAACTAAAACACAGCCGAGCAAACACGACAGTACGGTGCACAGACCTGACAGGGTCACTCTACTGCAGCAATGTGAGACACAAGGTTATCTATGTGATCTCACATCAAAGCTTGGGACTGCTGTGCTATTTAGATCAAAACAAAAGTGGAAATATACTTCTCAAAGTTTGGGTAGGTTTAACATATCTTTGTCAAGGGGAAGTGTGTTTGAAAAACAAACAGTGAAGGTACTTATCAACTTTGATGCCATGAAAACTACACGCACTTATTTGAAATCAATGAATGCGCTTAAAAATATGTGAATGCATACATCACGATTTTCCGATCACGATTTTCACATTTTTTTATTGTATTATTTATTAGCACGTTTAAAATATTCATGATAAAGGGCTCAACTCTGCTTATAAATATATATATATATATTTTTTTTTTTTTTTTGCAATTTACATAGTAGGGTTTTGGAAAAATAAGACATCTTGAAAAAAATATCGCTTTTAAAGATCCACATCCAGTTACAATTAAAACACTCTACAGCACAAAGCGTTTTGTGCAGATTTACTCAACACTGCATGTTTGAGAACACACACACGTCTAAAAAAAGATACAAATTGCCATTTAAACACAGGGAAGAACAAAAACCACGGAAACATAACAGATAAGCTAAAACACAATTCGCACATTAGAAAAGAGCAATGCAATGATATTTAGGAAACTGTACTGCAATGCCTGCAGTATGTTTTCAGGGATCATGTAAGTGCCAGCAAGTTGCAGCCAGGGTTGGGGTCAATACCTGCTTATTCAATTCCAATTCCTTTATAAAATCAATTCCAGTACAAACTCTGGTGGAGACACATTAATTGCGATTGTTCAACTGCCTGCATTTGAAGCTAATATCTAGGCTAGCAAAGACTTCAATCGAATTAATTTGTGCCACTGTGAGAAGCTCATTTTTACAGAACGCAGTTCATTGCAATTTTGGTCAGTGACGTGTTGGAATTGATTAAAAGGAAATTGATTTTTTTACAAAGGAATTGGAATTAAAAGAACAGGATTCGACCCCAGCCCTGGTTAAACCAAATCAAATGCAGGTGCAAGAAAAGAGACAGCAATGAACGACAGAGTAAAAATTGAAATTCCTTAAACCGCAAGGTCTGGTTTCCATGAGCACCGCAGAGCTGAAACTTATGAAAGTATCCAAAAATATATATATATTTTTCTATATAATATTTCACATTTTGAATATCCTTTCATGTAAACGGCTTCAGCAGATTTCAGTTGACCCATTAAGAACACACAATGCAAAGAAAAGTGATGTGTATGCACAGTGTTCGATTATGGGCCAGGGGATAATGGAAAGGTCACCTCTGTAATGTTTACCATGCTTGTGTTTTATTATAGTAATCTCTGAGGCCTGAGGCATATTTGATTATGACTCCTTTGAAGGAGTGAGCTAACATGCATTTGCCAAACCAATTTTAGACTAATTTTCTCAGCCCCAGTTAGCATTAAAGACTGCCAGCAGGTTTTCTGCTTGATGGAGGCTGATATTCAAGACGTAGCAAGTGATGTCCTTTCAGTATCGCCCATGTATTCACTGTATTGAACAATCAAGAGTCACTGGAACAAGTTAAGAGAACTGGAATCTGAATCCTGTTTCTGCCCATTCGTATGAAAGGTGATTAAATCATTATAGAACTACAAATCTTTCAAAAATCTGTATTTCAGGCCTTTATAGGGAATGGAAGTTCATGACAGGTAAGATTTATACAATGGATTTGCTAGTTACACGACTTTAAGCCTACTTGAAAATCGCAGTGTCTGTTAAAGATCGCGAGAGGGTTCACTACCCTCTTTGTAACAAGGGTGGCGTAGTCGGGACTGACAACTGTCCCACTCCTGTCAAAAGAAGTTTTACCACCTGGGCAGAACTGCTGCTCTTGCACGTTACATGACACAGCACAGCACGGGACAGCGTAAATGTGCAACAAGGGATTCCAGTTTTGGGCTTTTCCAAGCAACCAGATTTTTGCCCCAAAGAAATATAAATGGGGCAGCAAGGAATGGAATTACAAAACAATACAAACTGCATTGTGGTCACTGTAACCACAGCTTACAGTGAAAACCAGTTACCCAGAAAAAAATGAAGAATCACTATAGACTATTTTAAATCAGCTGTCTGTGCAACTTAAAATTACACTGCCGTACTTACTAAAAGCACTATCCTAGAAAAATGAAATGAGAAAAAGGAGAATGTATTCATGAAGACAGACCATGATCAGACTGCCTATAAAATATTAAGACATGAAGTAAAGCTTGGCTCCACCAGAACTCATGGACAATCTGCAGTGCATTTGTAGTTCCTTGGGATAAATGACTAGGAAGTCAATAATCAAGTCTATATATTGAATGTCTTGCTCGTGCTTAAGGCGTCAGCCCAAGACCAGAAGCATGCTCCACTGGACAAACCGCTGGGATCATCACACTTGAGGCGAGTAGTTCATAGAGAATCTATGATCCCATCTTCTCCATCCCTACCCCAAGCACAGGACTAGGAGACCAAAACTCAAGACCCACCAGTTTCTGCAGGACCACCATCTCTTACGTTCTTCTGGACTGAAAGGTGAATCTAAGGTTTTAAAATCCAAGGGCCAGTTTCACAAAGCACTGCTAGTACTTGGCAGGCTACTAGCTCGCAAGTTATTTTATTTTTATTTGTTTCAATATTTAAAAATAGAACAATAGTTTCGTTGAATTCCACTCAGCAAGTCTCTCTCATTAAAAGGATAAATGTATACATTTTCTTAATTTTTTTTTTTTTTTTTTATGAAAGCAAAGTGGATTTAGCAGGCTGCTAACAAGAAGGGCTTCGTGAAACCAGCCGCAAATTCCCCAACTTACACTAGCGTCTGCACCGGTTTCACTGTCCTCTGTGCATCTTATTGCTTCCTCACTTTGAAAAGCCTCTCCAGATACAACACTTACTCCTCTTCTCCATGCGCCGCAGCTCTTTAAGGGTAGGGAAATGGATTTTGATTCATTTAAAAACCTTAGGAACTACGCCTGCAGGGCACAGACAGATTCCCCGGTGATCGATCCAATTCAGGCGTCACCAAGGTTCTTCGGTAGGAGTCCTAGAGGGGATGGGGGTCAAGTTGAACTTGGCTATACGAATGACCTGAGAGACTGGAAGGATCAGCGCTTCCCCAGGTACTGTACAAGTCTTGTACGGGTTTAGTGATGTCAGTTCATAATAGTTCTCTCCTATCTGTCAGTTACAAAGGATCACTTGTAGGTTTATGAGCTGAGAGGTTTGAAAGCATGGCACCCTTGGAAGATGGGTTCTTTGGATAATGCCTACAAACACACAGTAAAATGACTGCAATGTTCATGACATGTTGAAGGTCTAAGATGTGGTTAGGAGATCATGCATAACACAATGACGGTCAAGCATGTCAAGATGTTTAAAAACAGAACAGCGCTTAGTTCAAAAGATCTCCGTGGACATGGATGTCCTAAAAATATTTTGCAAAATGTCCCATTGGCGTCAAGCTGGTGGTTGAATGCCCCTTTAAAAGACTGGGCATTGGGCTTGGTGCAGTGGATTACAGTATGGCAACCAGCATGTTTAGGATCACTGGAAAACTTGCTATACAGTTTCTGTATAGTTCTGCAAGGATCCACAAGGTGCTAGAAGTTGAAGACAGCCCCTTGACACTTTCTATAAGACATGTTGATAACCAAGAGAGTTTGTTTGGCAGGGCTAGGGGCTGGATTTTTTTTGGTTACCCTGTTTGGTGAATCCCCAAGTCGAGATTGTTAGTTTTTCTGTTTAAAATCTGGACCAGAGCTGTGGACGGGACAGAGTGAGGACTTGATTCGTGGGCTCGTCTGCTATGTCCTCTGGGGGTCTGGGGACAGGGGGCCGGGGGTGTTGGAGCCGTCCATATTGGGGACAGGTAACTGCATGTGGCTGTTGAAAACACTGGGGAACTGAAACAGAGAAAACGGAAGAATAACAGGACGAGTAAGGTAGTGTTGGGAGGAACTTTTCATGTTAGAATATACTTTAAAAATGTAAACAAATATTACAAACGGCTGCAAAACAAGTACAATTTAAACGGCACTACAGCAAGAAAAAACCTCTCGTCTCCCTCAAATTAAGGTACACTTTCTGTCTGGTTAAAGAGAAGCCCAGGGAAAATATTGTCTCCAATGCTGCACAGCAACAATTCCATGCCTTGCAACCTGACTTCCAACTTCACTTATTTAAACAAGGAGAAAATGTTAAATTCCTTGAATGTCAACAGATCACAAAAACTGGACATGTACATATATCTCTTGCATGTCGATAGTGCAGTGTAAGCATTTCTGTTATGATACGACCCTCGTCAAATTCAGACTAGTTAATCATTGACCCTGGCTGAGAACCGTAGAACGATGGAAAAAAAAAAAAAAAAAAAAAAACAGGTGGACCCATTCACTGCCTCCAGGCTTCCACGGTTTAGCCTGCATTGTACAGTATCTCACAGCTGAGCCTGTTCAATTAGTTTAAGGTGTTAAGCTTTAAGGTGGTACTCTCCTTTGATATCTGGTTTCCTCAACGATCTTGGGGACCTAAGGAGCGTCCCTGGTGCTACTTGCATCAGACAGAGGTTAAATAAATAATCCATTACCCCTAAAAAAAAATGGGACACCAATAACATTTTAACATGGGCTTGTAAGGCAACAGTGTTTTTTATGTAGGGAACCTCTATGCTGTGTATATATGTGACAAGGACTTTCAACCTGTGGTTACATGTTAAATACACTTTGCATCGTTACCTGAAATAAGGTGTGTGCTCCTTGCCTTCTGGCAGGACTGAGGGGTGCCACTGGACTGAGCGTGCTCCAGAAGTGGATATTGGAGAGCAAAGGGCTTGGAGTCAACAGCAATGTGGGGGTCTGTAAGAAAGAGAGAGAGAGAGAGAGAGAGAGAGAGAGAGAGAGAGAGAGAGAGAGAGAGAGAGAGAGAGAGAGAGGTAGGAGTCAAGGAAGGTTAACAAATATTGTGAGTGCACTGGAGAACACTGTGCTCAAGCACAGCTGTAAAGCAAGCGTTGTGGGAGGATGTCTTCCATCCAGGACACAGAGAAGCAAGGGATTGATAAAGTGGGGTGCATCTGATCTTGTGTAGAAGAGATGTACGTTCTGTGTCTAGAAGAACATTGTAACTCAATGAAATTGATGAGTTTAGATATGGTTTGGAAAACAGTGCAAGATCACAAAGATCAGCTTCACATACACACACACACACACACACACACACACACACACACACACACACACACACACACTTACGTGGGTGGTTATATGGGACATAGGCAAGATATTTAAGACAGGCACTCATTAGTGCTAGTGAGAAGAGCTACCTGAATCTTCTCCCGATGACAGACGGTCGCTGCACCCGAGTTCTCTCAGAACATCAAGTAACTGATCGCTATCTGATTTCTGTTGCTAGGTGCTACATGGCTGTGTCTAATGATGATGTCTGAACTATGTGTGTGTAACTCATTAAATATTGGAATCAATAAATGATATCGTGCGCCCTCATTTGCAGGCACCAAATTAGTTTCCTTACAGAGAGAGAGAGATGAACTGGATGCAGACCTGTCCGCTTCACTTGAGGCACATGCTAGCTGTACTACAGTACAGCGTTCCCTCTCAATTTCCCCATCGGACTTGCACATTACTATTACAGAAACGTACACAACGAGCATCCTTTTACAGCATTCTTACTGCTTTCATTCCAACACACTGTCCATTTGCACTGAAAAAAACAGAATAACGGCAGAATACTTCATAATGTCTCAAGTCTGGAACTAGAAGTTTGTTACATAAATAACTCGACTCCGAGCCCAAGAGCATCATGCAATTCCTGAGGGCGGAGAAACCACAAGTTCAGACAGCGCTCCTGCATTGCCAGCAATGCCTTTCTTCCTCTGTTAATTTAAACTGTTGACAAAAACTTTACACTTTGTGCTTAAGCATTCGTTTATGTCTTCCTAAATAAAATCGGGTTTCTACCCGAATATTTATTCTTTCTTGATTATGTATAAAGAAAATCCATTTTTATAAAAGCATTCACCCGAAAATCAGACGCCCTATCTATAGGACAATGTATGTATGTATATGCGACCTCCTGCACACCAGCACCTCCTGCTGGACAAAAGAGGTATATGCTTCAGCAGTAACACCAGTCTGCGCTATTTTCTCCAGCATTCACTTTCTTAATGTTCTGTTTTTAGTTGAGGTTTTAGGGGATTTCATGTTTTATCTACATGCAGGAAAATGACATCTTTCCAGTTTATTTTCTCATGCAGTTTGATGAAGATTTCTTTATGTTTTAAGACAAAGCAGCAAGCCAAAAATACACGTCTCAGTGGTCACCTAATTCAACATTAAAATGCATTTAATAAATGCTGGATTATTTTAAAATTCAAACGCACTACACCCTCGGAACTGTATGAATATTCACTCCAAACACAGGCATTAAATTGACATGAGATTAAGAATTAATTCTCAAAACTATGTAAAAAAATGTTGCATTAACAAAAATATTAATACTGTAATTTATGCTTTTAAAAAAACAAACAAAAAAATTATATAATATACACACATATACACACACACACACACAAATAATTTCCACAAGGTGGCAGTATTAGCATCACAATGAGATTCAAGGTATTAGCAAGTGTAACCAATCCAGCTCTTATAATCAATACTGCAGGTGGCCTCAATATCTCTATTAGCCCATAAAAAAAAATTAAAGTAAAAAACGCGTTACACCTTTTTTTAGCACAACATCCGTAAAAGGCCCTCGCTGTTTTACGTCTGTCCTTTTTTGTTTCCCCAAAACATTCACTGATTCTAGAGAAGCAATCTTTTCCTGTCTCCTTCCTGAAGTCCACTTCCTGTGTTACAATTAATAAACAGACCCCAGACCTGAAATCGTTTCCCATTCCTGCCTGTCGCTGTGCCGTGTGCAGTTTCCGTTTAACTCTGGTTCAGTACCAGGTTAAATACACCTCTGTTAGCACGCACTACTTTCAGGTGGTCTGGCTGGTTCTGGTTCACCTGAACTTGCTTCCCTGCCCACTTCCACGTCGTTAACCAATCAGCTGCTTCCCTTACTGACTGACTGAAGGCTATCAAAAAGTCAACCAAACTCACAACTGTCTTTAATCCTGTACAGCTTGCACGCCAGGTATCGTTTTTGTTTAAAGCGTTTCCTGCAAAACCACCCACGTGAGACGTACATGGCGCAGTGTGGGACGGGCGGGCAGATTTGTGGATCCATTTCATTATGTTGAACCCTTCTAGGCTGACACTGACCTGCAGGAAGGCAGGGGTGAGAGAGGCAGTGGGGAGCGAGGGGCTGGCCAGGCTCAGCGGGCTGGGTTCACTGCTGGTCACCACTAGGGTGGGGGTCAGCTCCAGACCCTTGGGCTTCTTGGCCTTGCCGCCGTGGTTGCTGCTGCCGCTGCTGCTGCTGCTGCTGCTGCTGCTCCCCGAGGGGGACCCCTGGGTGTCCTGGGAGGGCTGCACCTGGAGAAGGGAGAAGGGAGTAGGGAGGGGCCCGTTAGAATGAGGTTCCCCTTACACATTGTCATTGAAATTGCCTGTTGATATTTCTCTTGCTGTTCCAGTGTTTGTACAGTACCTGCAGCTCTGGAGGCTGGGAGGATACGGATTTGATATCAGGGTCGTCAATCACCAGCTCCTGGGAGGAGTCTGGAGCCGGACTTGGAGAGGGAGAGCTTGAGGAGCCGGGAGCGAGGCTGGGGAAGGGGGAGGAGACATTTGGCACAGTGGGAGGAGCTCCATCTGAAGCAGAGGGAGGAGGAGGAGTTTCTATCACACATTTACTGTCTGTCCGGTGTTTGACATGAGGCTCTTGTGCTTCTGTCCTAACTACAGGGAGAGGAGCCTGCGGAACAGGGGGCAGGGTTTTTGGAATCATCTCCAAGGCAATGACGGGTAAATTCCAGGAAGGGGTGGTCCCAAACTTGATGACAGACTGGGGAGGCTCCTGCGGCAGTTTCTTCTCCGCTAGCTTTTCTTTGGGATTCTCCACCTTGATGGATTTGAAGAGCTGCGTGTGGGCGTGCAGAGAGTTCAGGGTGAAGGAGGTGTACAGCCCCGAGTGGATGTAGTCGTTTCGGCTGGAGGTTTTGCTGGAGGTCTGGCCCGCTGCTCCCTTCTCAAATCCGCTCTGGTTCTCCTTATCCCTGGGGGCCTCGTCCGGCTCAGGGGCCCCACCACCCCCGTCAGCAGTGCCCTCCCCCCTGCACCCTGAACTTGGATCTTGGCTCAGGATCTCTGGGTACCTCACAAAGCGGTACACAAACTTCTGACCATTCACCTTCTTGATGATATCCTGCAATAACAATTTTTTTTTTTTTTAAATCATCATTGTTTGTTTCTACATTAAAACAGTTATCTGCAAAACTAAAATAAACAGCTCACTTAAATCATCAGACGTAACAGGCAATAGTTCTAGTGGTTCTGCCCTGGCTACATGGGGAGTAGCCTGTGGAACAGGGGGCAGGGCTTTTGGAATAATCTCCACGGTAACTAGTGGAAGATTCCAGGAACTTGATGACAAACTGGGAAGGCACTGTGCCTGACACATGACAGTCTGACCCGTGGAGTTCAGGCTCCAGCTACAGCCCTGCTGTGCCACACTGTACCTTGTCATAGTAGTAGCGCAGGGCTCGGCTCAGCTTGTCGTAGTTCATGCTGGGCTTGTTCTTGCGCACCCCCCAGAGCCTGGCCACTTCCTCGGCCTGCAGCAGCTTGAACTCGCCGTCATCTGAGGTCCAGCGGATCAAATGCTCCTTACCGGGGTCAAGCAAGAGCTGCACCAGGAACTGCCACAGAGTGACTGAAGAGTCCATCGCTGCAGAGACACAGGGAGGGGGGTCAGAGGATCCCTGGAACAGCTGATTCCATCTCCAGCACTGCATAGCTTAAAGCAATCTTCTGTTCACTCTTAAGAACGTAAGCAGACTTTCTTGACGGTTCACTTTTCTACAGAACTTAAGCCACTGCAGCCACCCACATCGTTTTAGACACTTTCCCCGCAGAGCACATCCATTCATTATCTCAAAACGCAGCCTAACAAACGTGTACTTTAATTTTTAAAACATGGTATCTGGTATTACAGTACGAAATTAATCTGCTACGTATTTTTAGAAATATACTTGTGGTATAAAACAGAATATTTAATGATCGTTCGTGGTATGCGGTTTTTATTCGCCGCAGAGGACGTCATTGTCCTGTTTAAAATAACTTGGCATGTATTTTTAAGATTTCAAGATAGAGTCGGGGCTAGTGGTTTACTGTGCCATCCTCCTCCAGTGAAAAAAAAACCATCGACCACGAACACTCATTCAGCATCTTCTATATGAGTCTGTCAAACTCCAGCCCTCGATGGCCGCAGGATCGCATGGTTTTCATTCCAACTTAAGCTCTAAATTAACATAACTGATCGCACTATTTGTTCAGTTGGACATATTTAATATGTTTCAAGGCCTTTTACAGTTGATTAAAAAATGCACTTGATTCAAGGTACACTACTTATAAAACATTCTGAGATCTGGAGAGAAGTGTTACATGTGTCCAGTTAATCAAACCATTAGACCAATTAAGTAACTGAGAGCTCGGGGTGGAACGAAAACCAGGAGACACTGCGGCCCTCCAGGGGCGGAGTTTGACCCCCCCCTCCTGCCCCCTCCCCCATGCAGTCTAAAGACCTCTCACACTGGACCTCTCTCCTATATTAACAGAGCCAATACTGTCTCACAGTGTGTCCTTACCAGTATAACACACTTCAAAAAGGGAGACCGACAACGCTTCACCCTTTTTATCATTGATCGGAGTGGATCCTGTCCCACTGGTTTTTCAGGGTTCTCTCAAAACGGGTCACATTTAATATAGGCAGTACTTCATTTCAGAATTTATAATACATGAATTTGCTGTAACTGAGTGACCAGCTTTAAAAGCAGGTTTTCAGCTTGATTCTGCCCTGCTGAGAATATAAGCAGCTTACAGTGACACATCTGTCCTAATGCAGCCCTTCCATTATCAAAACTGTTAGACTAATTCTGCACAGGCACTTTTAAAATACTACACAGTCAGATCTGTGCAACCACTTTTAGACCGGTGGGACTATTAATTTATTTATATCTATCTATCTATATCTATATCTATATCTATATATATATATAAACACACACACACCTATTGCCAGGCCTATTCCTGCAAACAGAAAGCACAGTGTAGTTGCTCAAACTGGACCAGGGCTAGCTACATATCTCCCCAAGGCTAGGCGCACCAAAACAATCTTCAACTAACATATTTCTCTTGACAGCGTTTTCTTGCAAGTTTCTGCAAGTTTTCTTAGAAGCTGCCATGTTCGACTGCGTCCAATTTCTGCACTACTTTTACAAACCACAAGACAACAAGTGCGGAAACAAACTCACCTAGTCGTTCGAGCTGCAATCGCAAGACGTGAAAGAACACGGGTAACTATTCATTCTGGTACAGCGCTACTCTATTCTACACGTACAGTGATAACGTCCAAACGAAATAGAAAAATCTCAATGTCTTTAACCAAGAACAGGAAATTAAACTCGCTCTGAGATCACTTCCCTTTTTTTCTTTGCATTTTCCTTGTTGTTTCGTCAGTGTTTTTTTTTTTTCTTGTTGTTTTTCAATATCACATACCCCAGACGGCTACATTTTAAAACCCGCTCATATTACTCTTTCCACTTGTAAAAAAAATAAAATTAAAAATTAAAAGTCGATTTAGGCGATCAATCAAAAACGATCGATACCAATAATGAAAGACCACGTGTGTTTGTACTTTTTTTTCCTCTCCAGTAAACGTACACAGCGATTAAGTTGGGCTGCTGCAAACGTGCGTGGGAGGACAGCAGCATTTAATTTGCTGTGCAACCGAAACCATTAAGAGATCCGAGCAAGCATCGATCCAACGATTACGAAGACGAATTTTTCCGTTTGTTATTTTGTGAACTAAAGCTTAGCGTCGACCACGATTAACTTGTTGCTGATATTTTTGTTCATAATTTCCGAGGTCCCATTTCCGCCTCGTTACAGGGCAGTCGTTTCACCCAGGTCCTAAATCCCCCTTCGCCTGACGAGTCTCAATCCGAGAGTCGGTTTTGACAGAGCAAATAAATGTTTTCTCTTATGGGAACTATCCATTACGATTTAAACCTGTTCTTAATTCCAACACACAGACACGTTGCTTTATTTGGGGTTTGTTTTGCAGGATGATATATATATATATATATATATATATATATATATATATATATATATATATATATATATATATATATATATATAAGCAATTAAATCGACATTGTTACCTGTTATCTATGTTCAGTATAGTGTACAGTGACAATTTGTAAGCTTTTGATGCCATTGCGGTTTTCTGCACCCATTCTGTACACTTAAACCACCTCACTCAACCCTGCTGGAAATACCAGCAGCAGCACAGATGGTGTTAAATTGACCAGCTAAAGAGTTTGGACAAGTCTGTAAAACCAGATAAAAAGGTTTTGTAGAAAAAAAGATGCATTTAGGAGTATTGACAACAAACAGAACTATCTAGTCGATCTATATAAGTAGGCCTTTTACACGGGTGACTCACCACAGTGGTCGCTATATAGGCGAGTGGTCGCCTGCTACAGGTTTGGAAAGTGCAGTCTTGCATACAGTGCTGGGAACGCAATATAATATTTGTCCTGCAGAGGGCACCGGTTGTCGATCCATTATTAGATTAACTCTACTGGCTCATTTTTATTTTTTTATTTAGTGAAATTAAATCAAATATAGGTTTTGGCGATCAGTGCTGTGCCATTATATTCAGTAAAGTCGCTTTCAAATGGATGTGCATTCATGTGCGTCTCACTGCTTGCTGATTACTGTGATATTTAAATCTTCATGCGTGACAATTCCGTTTCCATGGCAGCTATGACCATGCATAAGGGTTTATTACAGGTCATTTGTGATTAGCAGTGTTCGGGTCAGCGAGAGTCCACTGATGTAATGGACATATTACACAAACTCTCCACCGCGATCCCAACTCGCTTTTCCTTCAACAATGGGATTATTATTTTTTTCTTTCGCTTTAGTCACGAGTCCTCTGTGTGCTTTACTGGTCTTTTCTGCATGTCTACCCCTCTATCCTGGATACCTTATCACCAGGATCCTGCAAGAAACAGATATAAATAGAGAGCGCAGCCCAGATAGAGTTACAGTCTGACCACTCCAGCAGCCTCAATACAGCAACTCCACAAAGAGATTTTACACTGAAACACTGGCACCAAAGCTGTGTGGGGCGGTGGTGTCCAGTCTTAATATTAGAACAGAGCCTTAGACGACAGATTGCTTTATTTCTAAAACCAAATTGAAAACAACGTAAAGAAAAGCCAAGCCAGGTTCGTTGCCAGCAGATTTGAGATTGCTATTGATAACTCCAGCCTGCCGCCGTGTATCCCACATGCCACTAACTACTTAAAACAAAGGCTTAGTTAATGTAGCAGCTTCTTACAATTGCTATCTATTTTTAAATCGTTAGTCAGTTAGGGTGTTATTCTCAAAACTAAACACATGTGCTACATGTGATCTCTTCCAAAATCTGATTTGTGTGTTTATTTGCATAGAGATTCAATTGCCATTTAACTCTGTTGCTCTCCGATATTGGCATCATGTCTGTCTGATTTGCACTTGCTTGGAGAATGATGGCTCTGTTTGCAGTACAGTTTGTTTATGTTCTCCTAAAGTAGATTTAGCTGTAGCGAACAGCAGCCATCCTCGCCCTATACGTTTCTACCATGAAAACATACATATACATGCAGCTTTGTGTTGTGAATTACACCTTCTAAATCCCTTATAGTTCGGGAACAAAACACACATTTAAAAAAAAAAAAAAAAAAAAAAAAAAAGTTTTCTCCCACTTTTTATTGTGACAAAGTAAACAACACTTTAAAAAAGTGATTTTAATCTGTCCTTTAAAATATGTAACAAATATAAAAACGACTCCGTTTTCTTTCTTGTCATTTGCCGTCGTTGATGAAGATGATGAATTTTAATCTTCACACTTTTCAATGGACAAACCCGCTTGCCTCTGGCTCTCCTCAGTCTCTTCACACAAACAGCTATTTTTAACAGAACACTCTTGAAGCGCGGCCCGCCTCAGAGGAGACCGAGATTATAAGAACAGGAAGGGGCTGGCTTTCAAAAGAAGACACACTTTTGTTTTGTCTTAAGAGGAACGCACAGTACTAAAAAAATACACGCTTAACTTAACGGAATTGTACGTTGAATTGTACTGTAACAGTAAAACATTTATTTTCTTTTCAGAAATAAAGAACGGGAGGATGGTGGAGAGACAGTGCTTGACGCATATCTGCTTATTTCATTTCGGCCCGTTCCAACCCTTGCAAGTTTTTCAGGGAACACAAAAAATAAAATGCAATATTAAAAATACACAGCTGAAAGGACAGCGTTTTAAAATATACAGGCTTCCACTTGGATGTACTGTATTGGTTTTGTTGGTACAGTACTGTATTTTCAACAGAATAAGTATTTTAATTCAGAACGATACTTTTCTGAAAATATGACTTGCCAAAACCAGACAGGCGACACGTGGACTGTAATACGGTACATAATTTTAAATCCGGTGCGTATTGCAGCTGTATGTAAAATTTCCCATTAACGACCCGACAGCAAAATGAAATCTACATGTTATCCATGCACTGAACTGCGTAAAAGGCAATGCAATTTAGCAAAACCAAAAGATGAAAAAAAAAAAAAACAGTTTCCAGAATTAAAATAGTATCCAAAGTCAGTATTGAAAGTTGCAGCATACAGGCCTCGACAAGGTCATGATGTCACAGTTCACTTGCAAATGAAAATGCAAAGCACCTAAAGATCACAGATAAAATAAAAAAAAAACACACACACACATCACAATATCTAGAACTGTTTAATGACTAACTGTTACATTATCCTGGCTTGTCTCGTTCGCTTTGTTTTCGCTGCATTGTCGTCAGGTGAAGCTGGAGGAAGCGCTGTGTGACTGTACAATATAGCACAGAATTGTTTGGCATTTGAGATTTTTTTGTTTTTAAAACGCAGGATGAGACGATATTCAGATAAATTGTAACATTGAAGAGATGGGCTTTGTATCAGAAAATCGGAACTCGCGTGTGAAGGGTAAGTGCTCTGATTTGTTTATATATATATATATATATATATATATATATATATATATATATATATATATATATATATATATATATATATATATATATGGGGATCGATTTTATTCTTAACACAAGATCGATTTTATTCTTAACACAAGAGCGGTAAAACGCGGCTGTCCTGTATCTGGGTAACGAAGCGCAGAAGAGCTGAGCATGCAAGTGCTCCCGTTGTTAACCCTTCTTGTCTCCGGAGTGTGCGGGCTAGCTGGTGGCTCTGCACAGTCGGCCGGTCCTGTGGCTGCGGTGCACCTTGGTGTGTTTCGATAAGTGATCGCTCCGGGCAAACTTCTTCTCACACAGGTCACACTGGTAGGGCTTGATCCCGGAGTGGGAGCGCCGGTGACGGGACAGCTCGTCTGAGCGTGAAAACCTGCAGAGAAACCAACAGCAAGGTTTCAGAGGACTTCAAACCCAGTCTCTTACTCTCCTGTACACAACTCTGAAGACACATGCAATCAAGGCAATTCTTTATGGATGTCGGTGCTTTCACACAAAGGCATCGGTGCTTGATAAGAAAAACGGCTTAGTTGTTGACAGTACAGTTTGTTTATGTTGCCCTAAACTACATTTAGCTAGAAGCGAAGCATAGTTTAACGTTCAGGTCTCTTACTATTATTTAACCCATTAAGCACCAAATACATTTCTTTGGAAAAAAAAAGTAAATCCTGCATTTTGGCTACAAACTGCTGCATTGTATTTTGAAGACAGTTTATTATTTTATATTGAGGTGTCAAAGCATCTGAAGGGCTGTATTTGCAGAATTCTCAGTTGCATTTAGACTTAACTTTTGCGGTTAACAACATCAGAGTAAGTGATCATACCAATCTAGTTAGAGAATTAAACTAACAGGTAGATGCCAGTTCAAAATGCTTCAAACTGTAAGAAACGCAGGAGTTAAAAACTCTATTCACTCCATGCTTGATTTTCCTAGGATGTGTTGCGATGTCCTGTAGATTTTATATTCTGTTTGAACAGGCATAGTATGAAAAATAAATACAAAACACCCTCAGCAAACTAAAGAACCCTCTGACCACTCCTGCTTGATAAACACTTCACCTGCGACACACTGTGCTGTGTGTTAACTGCAACCCCACATAATCTCTTGCTTCCCATGCTCTTGAAGCCAGAGATCTGCTATTAGCAGCTGTGTTGCTGCTGCTATCTCACTTATTATGCTACTATCATGTATTAAGCACTTTCCACTGTATTTAATGTATTATACTTTTTTTTTTTTTAATGTATCTTGTAAAGCGTTTTGTGATGGTGGTCTAATATGAAAGCACTATAAAATAATGATTGATTGACTGATTGATCGATTGATAGATAATATATGGGAAAGCCAGAGTGTAAACAGTATAAATCGCTCACTGTGGCCCATAACTCCAGTTTAACAGCACTGCCACGGCTGCTCCTGTAGTTCCAGTATGCTGAGCGGCTCAAAGCCAGTCTGATAGACGCAGAGTGCTCGGATTAGTCTTACTGCAGTAGGTGCAGCTGACTGTGCTTCTCCACCATGCAAGACTCAGCACTTGCATCTGTTTTGGGGTGTTAGGAAACAGGAGGTGCAGTACTCGGCTGCTCTCATTTTGCAGTCCAGGGAGAACACTGTTCTAGTTTCAGTGTGTGTGCTGCTAACGACAAGTGTAA
The DNA here is from genome assembly GCF_017654505.1 of Polyodon spathula. NCBI lineage: Eukaryota > Metazoa > Chordata > Actinopteri > Acipenseriformes > Polyodontidae > Polyodon > Polyodon spathula. The sequence continues at coordinate 6,457,679 of NC_054558.1, read as the reverse complement.
AAGGCTGTATCCCTCCCTGCCTTCTCCTTAGTGCACTCGCCAGGATTGGGGTCAATTCCGATTTTTTTTTAAACAGATTACTGTTCAACTGCAACTAGCAGCAATCTGTTAAAACGAGCTTCCCACAGTGGCCACAAATTACTTGGATTGAACTCACTGTTAGTCAATTAAACTGACTTTAAATGAATGCAGGTGAACAATCGCAACAATTATGTCTCAAGTATCAATTCCAATTCCTTCAAAGGAATTGAAAATTGATTTAAAAAAAAAAAAGAAAAAGGAATTGACGTCAACCCTGATGCTCACTACAACACAGAGGCACACAGCATAGGGAGGCTTGTAATTAACACACACACATTGCAGCTCTATGCTCTTGAAAATCACAAACACACACAAGGACAGGCTGACCTCCAGCCGCAGCCTTGCCAGCTGCAGGTGTACGGTTTCTCTCCCGTGTGCCGTCGGAAGTGTGCCTTGAGGTGGCTGCTCTTTGTGTACATCTTCTCACAGCCGGGGTGCGGGCACTTGTGGACTCGCATCCTCTCCGGGGAAGCTTTGCTAGTCCTGAGGGGTGCGGCTTTGAAGAGGCTGGCACCCGTGCCCACTGCTCTCACCGCGATGGGCAAGGGGGCGATCTTCACGTACTTTTGGTCTGTGGTGCCACCGCCAGCAGCTGCCCGAGTGGGCGACACAGCCACCGTCTGAGGGAACAGAGTCACGTTTGGGGCACTCTGGACGCTGATCACCAAATGGGCAACTTGGAGGCTACCCTGGCTAGTTCGTGAAGCCTGGTGCCCAGTAGGAGTGGCAAGCTGTAAAGGCTGAAGTTGGAACAATAGGGACATGCTTTCCATCGGGGCTGAGGAGACCACAATGGCCGGGGAGGCTGGGGCAGTTGTGGTAGTGCCTGGGGCATTGCAGGGCGACGCCAGTGTTGCCCCTTCTTCTGGGTTGGCGGGTGAAGTTTCCACTGGCGAACCAGCATCCTGCTTCACCTCCGGCTCCGAGGGCCCCTGCTTGACGGGCTCCATCTTCTCCTTCAAGAACTCCTCGATCTCCTCCAGGGTGGGAGAAAACTCACTGGGGAGGCTGGAGTAAAAGTCTGGCAGCCTGAACTGCTGGTCCTGCTGCTGGGGGCTCCCATCTTGGTTCAGCACGGAGGAGAGGAGGAGCCCCAGCACGTCGCTGTCCTGCAGCGGGCTGCAGCTCAGGCTGCCAGTGTCCCGGGACCCAGGGCTTGAGCAGGACGCCGAGCTGGTGGAGTCGCTGCTCTCGTAACCCTCCTCCTCCCCACAGACAGAGGGCGCCACGGCTCGGAAAGGCAGCGTGGTGTTCTCACATGCAGCTGCAGCCGATGCGGTCAGCGCATCCGAGTTGACGGGGAACACTTGCTCGTGGCTTACAGAGACCATTTGGTTTTGTCCACAGCGTTTGCGAGCTTGCGAGTGCTGTCTGGAGGTTAAAAGGGCTGATGATAAAAAGGTTAATAATCCCAGTAATCCAGCTGAGCTCATCAGCACACACGCCGCATGTCCTGGAGTAGCTGGAGAACAAAACAAAAAGTTAGAGCCCCACCCACCGCGCAGGGCTCAGTCAAGTTGTTGATGGTTTTAGTAATAATAAATAACAATATATTCTGTTATTAACATGCTGTATGAAGCATGGTGTGCATTAAAAAAGGAATACAGCATCTAACAGTTCATTGGTGGTAGCCCTATATGCCTCTTTCAGTTTGGAGATCTCATTCCATTTGGGTCAGACCTATTGAAGCACTCATTATAAATCACAGGTTGTACAGTATATTTAGTCTCAGTTCAATTCAGGAACCTCCCATAAGAATATTGTACTTGTGCATGCAAGAAAAGACCCCAACTGCAATCAATCTATCAACAGTAAAACAACATTTCATCTGGACTGTAAAGGAAAAACTGGCACTAGCACATTCAAGCCTGGGAAGCATACACAACACATACCTTGTCATTGGTTTAGTATACATCAAATTTAATTATGACTAGTGCCTTTTGCTGCGGTATATTCGGTAGCAATGACACCAAGAAACGTGGTTTTACTTACTTATCTCAACCTAATCCCGTCCACCAGACAACGAGAGCATAACCCATATAAAACAAGACACACCGACTGCCATGTGACTAGCTGTGCGCTTCTCGTTTGTAAATTGATAGTGTCTCTTCCCTCTTCAGTGATTGGCCGGATACTCCACCTGGCGCTCAGCCAGAAATCATAGACACTCCGAACAGACGTCACAGCTGTCAATCACACAACGCCAACTAGATTCTCTGTCAAATTACTACAGAAGAAAAGAAGAAAGTTACAAAAACACCGCTTGGCATTTATTTACATGTTTGTATTAATTGCCGTTATAATTATAGAAAGAAATTAAACACAGCGGAGGCCCAGCTGTTATTTGAATCGTGTTAAGATTTGCTAGGGAAAGAGCAATTTAAAACCAACATGTCAAAATGGTGATCGGATCACACAGCTATCACGAGGTGGACACGTAACTACATTGAAAAACACGTATTCCGTTCTCTTTCCAGCAACTTTATCCATTCTGCAATCCATACAGAAACGAGACACGCATTGTACTGGGGGGGAAGGGGGGGGCAAGCCTAACTGAAAACACACGAAAACAAAAGCTGATGTAATCACACGCAGGGAGGGAAAACGTCATTCTATAACTACACACCCACTTACAAAGGTTTTTTGTTTTATGTTTTATTTTAAATGTGTAATCATTTAAAGACTAAGGAATGCAGTTTTACAGAAACACGTTTTTGTTGTTGTTGTTTTTTTTTATATAGTTACCCATCCCATAAAACAGTTATAGCACCAACACAATCCCGAAGGTAATTATGACACTGTTTAACAAAAACTTTCACTCAGCAAGTCGAACCAGAAGAACAACGATTCAAATTACGACGTGAAAGGGGAAAGCTTACGTGAACTTTAGTACATCGTCAAGAAATGAAACTCTATTTGACAGCAATGCACGGTGCATAACGAACCATTAGACTAATTAACATTTACATTATGAAAACAAAACCAGTTCATTTATATAAACCGTGTATTACAAGCAATACTGTGTACAGCTAGCGTATTTATTCAACGAGAACTTGCCAGCTATTTTGATCCAAGAATAAGTGCGTTTAAAAGTCTACCTTTCAGACCCTTGCCTGCGATCTGTACGTCCTTTAATTCCTTCAAGCAGGCGCTCATCAAAGTTAGTCAAAGCGTTGATTTAGTGCAGCTGCGGTCACCTTCCCACACGCTTCGCTCGGTGCCTCTCGATCCATGCCGGCAGAATCTCTCCAGCCAGGTCTCAAGACTCAACCCGGGGGCTCGCAATCTATTCTAACGCTCCTATTGGCTCGCCGAGTGAAGGCTCGACTTGATAGCTTTGCGCTCATTGGCTGTCTTTACTCGGCGGCTCAGCCGAAGTCTTGGGATGACGTTTCTTTGTTGCCGGATTCCACTGACCCTCTCCCTCCCGAGTCATGCTCTCTCACATGGGAAATTGATAACGCTGGCACACACACACAGAGGAAACAATGACATTCTGAAACTAAACCTAGGCACATCAAAACAAGACACAGGGAACCTCTCCTCTGGCTAGAGATCAAAAGTCATAGTTTGCCGTGCAGGACACGCTGTAAATGAAGTTGTAGGTCGAACACATGTTTTAATAGATGCCACGTGTTTCTAATTTCGTCACAATCGCAAGTGTACATTTAGAACACTTCTCGCGATTATTCATGCGGATTTAATGCATTCATAGAAATGGGACAAACACAGGATCCATTTGTATTTACTGTATATTAATTCTGAATATAATTGTAGCAGATGTTTTTTTTTTTTCTTAAAGCGTTGACGTTGCAACAGCTTTGAACTTGATGTCTCCTGCTTGGCTCCGAGCAGGCATAATCAATCAATCAACCAATCTCTCTCTCTCTCTCTCTCTCTCTCTCTCTCTCTCTCTCTCTCTCTCTCTCTCTCTCTCTCTCTCTCTTTCAAATAGCCATGGTCCAGGAAGTTAAAGAATATGAATTATATTAAACACATGACCAGAGTTATTAACCAAGTAATCCATGCGTTTCTTTGTTTTATTTTTGTGTAATAAATTCCCGTGCTGTCAACTTGCCGAGCACACTGCTACTGCTTTTTTTCACTTATACAAAATGTGAATACAAAATAACAAATCCGCGACTGTTCAACAATTTTACTGTTTCTGACTGGGGCAGTCCCAGTTTACCAGGGACGTCTGATCACCCTATTGACATGACAACCGACCAGTTTCCTCGTAGAGCCCTTGAGGGTGTGCTGAGCAGAGCCAGGATTGACTAAAGTGAAGGGCAGACTCTGCGTCATGGGCGCTCTCTGGTGGAACAGCCTTGAACAGCAAGTTATGTATTTTTTGCACACTCGGGGTTGAGAGGTACTAATGTCTTTAATAGGATTTTTAAATACCTCTCAATACCGTGTCACTTTTCCAATCTCTTTTATAAGATTTCAGCACAATAGATTCCTCTTGACATTTAACACACAACAGAATAATAATAATAATAATAATAATAATAATAATAATAATAATAATAATAATAATAATAATAATAATAATAATAAAAACAAAACAGTAACATCTGTAAACTCTTTTGCTGCATTCTTTTTCACCTCACCCAAGAGTGAAGCACAGTACTGTAAACGCTGTCTCCTGGAGCAGCACTACTCAACACAGTCTCCTATAGCGCTCATGCTCGCTGGATCCAGACAGTGTGTAAACCAGATTACAGCAGGCATCACAGCACAATAAGCAGGGAAAACAACACTTAACAAAACCGGAGTTTTGAGTTCCCTCCAGTTTGCACGCCTCCACGGAAGTGCGTTTCACAGGTATTTATTTCACACAGACTGGCCCTTGTTGTAGTTTCTAACTTGAAATTGCACAAATAAAACGGTACAAAAGAACTCAGAGTTTGAATAAATAATAATGCTATTTCCATTTCTATCTAACACACGTCATAGTGAAAAAATAGAGATCTATTTAAAACCCATTGAGCAGAGTGTCTTTCAATGATACCTCCCCTCACCCACTTTAGAAACATGCATCCATTTATTTGATATATTGTAACTAACATCCACCTGCAAGCACATGTGGTAAGAGGCAGCCGTGGTATCAGGTAGATATATTGTTTTAAAGGCACTTGAACATCATTTAAAAAAAAAGAAAGTCTTTGACATGTATAAATGTCTTGGCAACTTGACTTTGTCCTGTCATCAGATCACAGAACGCCTAGTGCTGTAGAGCGAGTGTACGGAAAGGTGTTGCTGGCTCAGTAGGAGACTTGATTCTCTTTGAACTGCAACATCCCAGCATGGCACTTGTGTCAAACCAAGGCTGGTCCTGTGCACAATAAAAATCCCAAGGCACTCAACTGAAGAGCAGCACAGGCGTCGCCTCCAGTGTGTTGTGTGCAAATCAGTTTCGTCAGGGCATTATCAGAGGGGCCGGGTCAGGGCTACGGCACAGGTCACTTTTCTCAAAGACCACTTTGGTGGAGACATAGATGGCCACCAGCCCTATGGCAGAGGCACAGCCCATGTAGGCAGCCACGCACTGACTGAAGTGAACGATGGAGCCCATGAAGAGGGAGGGTACCACCTGGGAAAGCATGAACGCGCTGTCCAGGATGGCCAGGTCCAGGCAAATCCCCGGACCAGCAGGGGGTGCCGTGCCATCGCCGCGCACAGGCACATGGAGAGCTAGCGGGGAGGCAGGGAGTGGCAGTCCAAGTCCAGGCATGCCCCCCGGGTGCCCGTTGGTGTAGGAAGGCTTGTGGGTCAGCCCGCCTTCTTCTTTAGCAGTGGCTCCTGTTGTGTTGTGCTGGGAAAAAAACACCTGGCAAAGGCAAAAATGAGATATGATATACAAAATATTATTTCCAAATAATATATATATATATAATATGAATTCCAAGCCTGAAGGGTCTTAAGCCTGAAGGGTCTTAAGCCTGAAGTATGAACCAGCCTGTAAGCTTGTGAAAGGTCTGTGTGTGGCGCTGCTCACCTGTTGCTCGCTGTGGTAGAGTGAAGCGAGTGTGTAAGGCAGGATCTGCAGGGTGCAGAAGGTGTAGCCAGTCATGCCCGCCATGGCTGTGATGAGGACCAGGCTGTGCGACAGGGACATGACCAGGGTGGCGAAGGTGAGGAAGGCCACGCTGCTCAAATAGACGGCCCGGGGGCCCAGCTTCTTCACCAGCTGGCCCAGGAAGAGAGAGAACATCGCCGAGGTGGCACACTGCAGGAGGAGGCCCAGGCTGCCCATCCGCACCCCTGCACCAAAAAGAAACAGACCACTGACAACATCCAGAACAAATCAACCTTTGTGGAAACACAGGCTTTGACAAAGAAAGTGGAAGAAAACCTTCAACACAGTAAACTTCAGCAAAACAAAACTGTGTAGCAATATTATCAGGGTATAAGCCATGCTGTATTGTTTTTTAAACAGTTAACAGGAGTTACTTAAGGGTAACTTAAGAATAGTGGCGTACCTTCATCGTATCTCAGCCTCTCGGCGCTGCCCGGCTTAGCGTTGGGCACCCCCTTGTACAGACCCTCTCCGATGAAGTCTGTGTAGAACAGAATGAAGGTCATGAGAGCCATCCAGCTGCACAGCTCCGCCACAAACAGCTGCCTGATAACCCTGGGCACGCGGTGGCACAGCTGCCGCAGCCTGGGCAGGAGGGCACAGCAGCTACGCAGGGCAGAGAGCAGGTGGCGCAGGCGGAAAGACAGCAGGCAGGGGCACCGGCACTTAAAACGTGACTCCACCACTGAAAACTCCCCTCTGCTCTTGAAGACCTCTTCAGAGACAAAGGCTGTGCCCAGCACACAGAACAGGAGGATGAGGGTGAGCAGGACAAAGATGAAGGTCTCCTGCCCGCCCAGGGAAGGCACCAGGGGGATGCTTTTCCAGTCGACAGCTGGGAGGAGGTAGCCGATGCAGCCGCCCAGGCTGATCATCAGGGAGTGCATGGCGAAGGCTTGCCGGCACCCCTCCTCATCCTGGAACAAGTCTGACACCAGGGCCTCCAGAAGGGTGAAGCACACCAGCCCGCAGAACTCCAGCAAGCAGATCCCAGTGATCAGCAGAGCCACCTCCAGCCCTTTGCTCTGCACGGACAGCCAGCCCGCCAGCAGCGAGGCATGGGGGATAAGAATCAGGCTCAGCAGGACCCCCAGGCACAGCAACCAGATGAAGGGGCGTCTCCGGCCATAGTGCCCGGTCCAGCGGTCACTGGCCGAGCTGATCATCGGGACAAACAGCAAGCCAAGGACTGGCCCCACACCTGCCACAGAAAAATGAATAAATAAGAAAGTCAGATAGTAGTAGAGAAAAAACACATACGAAAAAAATGAAATCCCTTTTGTCAAGTAAATAAAGAAGCACAGAGTGATACGAAAAAGCTGTAGTGACTACAGAAACAGATAAGTTTCCCCAGTAAAGTGTAGGCAATGGAAATCCTACACCACAGTAAAACACAACTAGTATAGTAAAGCCTACTAATGCAAGTTAATACACAGAAGTATGGTAAAGCTCTCTAAATATATAGTTGAAGAACTGGGGAAAGCATTGTGTACTGCAAAATTACTGTGCCACTGTTCCACGGCAAACTGCCATGAGGGTAAAGAACACAGTTTTCTGGAGGTTATTTTTGAGGCCTTACCCAGGACCATGGACATGAACTGCTCCTCTATCCCAGCCTCCAGAAGCAGGGGGGGCACGCAGCTGGTCCCGGTAGCCATGCAGATCTCCAGGCCACAGGTCAGCATGTTGACCAGAAGGAGCTGAGTCTTGCGGCCTCGCAGCAGAGCCCACAGCCAGGATCGCACTGCCATGTCACAGGCGGCTCTCACAGCCTCAAACAGGAGAGCAGAAAAGTAGCCTGGGGGGGCAGGGGGGGTCCTTGAGGTATTTTTAAAAAAGGGATACTTTGTTTCCATGTTTTACAAGGTTGTTAATTTTCATTCTGTCTCTCTCTCTCTCATGCTCTATTGAGGGTCTGGAAACTATGGCCTATAGTCAACATTTGGCCCGTTGAAAGTGCTTTTCCAGGTGCTTCAGTCGGCACTATCTGAAACCAGATTATTTTGACCCCAATGGTTTTGTTCTCTAACCATCCCTCCTGTCTTCTGGTAGTTTGTAACCTGAGTGGTGAAATCCTTAGAGCTTAAACAGAAAGAAAAGAGATCAAAGAGTTAGTTGTGATTTCATCTTCACTGCTGCTCAGTCCGCTCCGCACAGCTGAGAGCGGTGCTGTTTTTACACAGAGTGGAGCTTGCAGCGTGCATTCTCATTTCATTATCATAACATACAAATAACCTGATTTAGAGAGTCAGGTTCCAGAAGGGAACAGGGTTACCAGGGAAGCAGATGTTTCCAATTGCTCCAGTAAGCAACTTTGCAGTGCTGGAATCATGTCTAGACAGTTCTGAGTGTTAAACTGTAGCTGCAGTGGTAGGATTCCTTAAAGAAAGTTATCCTTTGAACTGTACAAATTGTGACTCGAGGTAGAATCCTATTTTTTTTTTTACTTTTGATACTTGTGCCCAGGAGAACCGAAATGCCACATCGTGTTGTTTCTTGTCAGATTTCACTCGCCCACAGTTTTCGGGACTACAAGCATTCAAAGAAACAGCCGAATACAAAAACATGTTTCCTGTTTAGACCGCTGATGGTCACTGAACAGTGTATATGCTGTTCTGCGAAACTAATTGAAAAGCCTTGATTTATTTTGAGGCTAAAATGACATGTTGCATGTGCATGTTCCAGCTTTTTCTCCTTGTGCTAAAGCTGTTTTTTTTTTTTTGCTGTAACATTCATGTCTTCTTTCGTGTAAAACATGATATACACTTTAATACATTTATAAATGTTAGCCACACTATTTCTGTCTGTGATTATACAGTGCATTTACTATAATTTACCTGGTTTGTTTATTAATACGCTATGCTTACCTATACTCTACCAGGCTTTCACTGTGCTTTATTACGCTTTGCTATGTTTTTACTATGGGAAACTTTTTATAAGGATAGCGTGGGAACAAATAGCTGAATATTAGAAAAAAAATATTTCCATAGGCTGAATGCTCCCTCATCCAGTCTCATTTTGTAGGGCTGTTGAGTGAAATTAATAAAGGTTAAATGTGTAATGTCCATCTCATTTCATACTAATTTCACAAGTGTTCCCATGCCAATCATACATCTATAGCTAAACGGTCAGACTTCTGCAGCTTGTCCCGTTGCCAGAAAAAATAATGTTCTTGCCAAATCAATGCGATTCTATTAAGCTATCTCGGTTTGTGTGTTGGTTTTTGCTTGTATGATGCTTCCGCCACTGGGGTTATAACAATGACAGTTTATTATAACCCCTGTCATTATATCCTGACCCCCCATACATTTTGCATATAGACCATTCGTAACCTGAACAGGACTGGGCAGACAATTGAAACAAGGGAATAGACTTATGAAACCCATAGACCTGAAATAAATTGAAACACACTGTGTCAGGGCTGAGTCATGTGTGGTTTGTTTGCTGTATAAATTTGGCAGGGATGGGGTTAATTCCGTGTGCAGAATGTCACTGGGTCTTGATTATTTGATGGTCAATCAAGCCCCAGCCACGTGGTATAAAAGAAGCCCCACATCCTTTGTTCAGGAGTTAGTTGAGGGGAAAGGCAGCAGGTTGAGCTCTCAGGTTACGCGCCGTGTCAGCACAGCCCGAGTGCGGTTTTGATTCGTATTTGATTTGTTTCTTTTAGTTTCCGTTTTGTTAATAAAAGTGTCCGGCCGCACTGAAACTGCAGCTTTCCGCCTCTGGGTCTACTTCCTGCCATTGACTGACCTTGACCACAACGCTCCCCTCTCACACCTTTCACACAAACTGGCATTTAAACTGTGGCGATGGGGCTTGCAGGTGAAGCAGCATTCTTATCAGCCCGGGGAAGAAATTCAGACATTTCAAAAGGAAACACAATAAGCCCTTTGTCTGGAGAGACACGTGCATGTTATCATTGCTCTCTGCTCACCAGGGGGGTGGCATGTGAACAGGCTCAGGAGAGAGCTCTGAACACCCCTGTCAACTTTCACCACATCCTGCAGAGCAATCTAGAGCCCAACACATTAAGGCAAGAGCAAACACAAAGACACATTTTGAGAAAAGATCACAATACATCAGATAACCAGAACTCATGTCCGCATTCCTTCAGCGTTCTCTGAACTCTCCACCATCACACTCAGGTCCCTAGCTGTACCATAAATATCCTGGTAGTAAACATCCTATTTAGGGGACTGTGTCTAGCTGGAATCTCATTGCAGAATGAAGTTAGTCTTTAGTGTGTGTTTGTAGAAGCTCAATGGTTAGCAGATGGCATTCTCTGTGCAATACTGTAACAATACATTCATGGCAATCAGTAATGGATAAAAGCAACGTGTTATCAATTTTGTCAAACAAAATCTCTTTACATAAAGATTAGGCCTCAGTGTGTTCACATGAGCTGAACACAATGTAACCCTGCAGCAATATTTTAGATTGTTGGTTTTAAAAAGGTTTAAAATGCAACAACAGACTGAATTATGTTAAGGGGGTTAAAAAATTATATATATATATATATATATATATATATATATATATATATATATATATATATAATATTAGTATATAATCATCGTCGTTCCTCCCAAATTATAGGAGAGGATGGATTCAATTAACAAAACCTAATAATAAGATGACAATATCCCCTTCCCCCTGCACCTGGCTATTATAGTAAATTAGAGCCAGGTGCAGGGTATTAAAGGAGAGCAGTCAGTCTGCTCGGGGCTGCTGCTGTTGGAGAGTCCCATTGACAGTGTGCTCAATCGTAATAAAGGTACTGTGTGAACTGTTTTGTTTCCATGTCAGGTAAACGGCTTAGCCGTCCATCTATTAATCGAAGCTACAAATCAATAGATTAACCAACAAATTTGACCAGAAGGGTTCGGGATTAAAAAGAAAGGGTGCGGGTCTCTAAACGAACTAGACGGGTGTTTGTCTTGCACAGAACATCACAGCAGGGTACACCTGCAAATGATGCTGCTCAGAGATCTGAGAATCGACAGAGAGAAAGTTTGACACTTACACTATACAAATTCTCAACTCAAGGCACAAGCCTCACCAGATAGCATCCCAACAAGAAAACAGCTGGACTGCAAGCAAACCTGCTTCCGGAGGGGAGCGAACAATTCACAACAATGCTTATTGATTTATTTAGGGACTGCTGGATTTTCATTGTTTTTATAATTCTGATTTTTCAGCTTTCATTATTCTGATTTTTCAGCTTTCATTATCATCATGCTCAAAATAACCCTTTCCCTTTCTCTACTTCACAAACCTATAAAGTACTTGATTACACCTTTTGCACGAAGGATGATAGATCTGCTTTGAACTACACTGCGTAATTTGATATTCTGCCCTTCTCTATCCCTCTATAGCTATAGAGGTCAAGGAAAGATTACGCCACTTAAACTACACAGCGGTGGGGGATAGAGAACAGTAACTAGTATTAAACACTCTGATAAGCTGTACCTATCCTGGGATACCTGATTTAACCTTTATTAGCAAAGCATCAGTGCTAATCAGAGCCTGTGAAAACAGCAGGGAAATGATATAATCAGAGGAGACAGTCTTGCTGTTACTCGGTGCTGTGGAACAGGATGCTCTGACCTGTAACAGGAGATTTCTTTGTCTCGGTTCCCATTTCTCACCTGAAGAGACTTTCGTGGTCTCAGAAGCTAGTGTACTTTATATACATATCCTGCTGATTCTACTTAAAGGGACCTCCTTAAATGGGGGTTGAAACCATTAATATAGCAGCCATGCGTCTTCAAAGGGGGTTCCATCTTTGACATAACATTAAAGCACCAGATAGCATCATTCACACAGGGAGTCCGTTTTCCTATCTGACAGACGGCTTCCTTCAGTTGTTCTTTGCACAGCAGCAGCCAGTGTGACCTGTTATAAATATGAGCTTGTGAATTCACACAGACAGCCGCTCTTCAACAGGAAGCGAGCGTACCCGATAACAAAGCATCTGGAACGACATCCTGAGAGACGTTTCCTTCGGCAGTTTTACAACAGAAGAAAGCATGTCTGAGTAGAAACATACGACACCCCCACCCACCCCATCAACGCAGGCTTAGAGCAATTCCTGTCACCATGCCCTGTACATGAGTCTCCAAGGGGATAATCAGTGTTTACTTGGATGTGGTCAAATATAGACTGCCTCATTATATATATATATATATATATATATATATATATATATATATATATATATATATATATATATATATATATATATATATATATCCTTTCTGTTTACTGTACATTTATTATAACTGGGCTTTATTAAAAAGCAATGTGGGTGTGGCTTCAGGTTGGGAGAGCCAATGAGCAGCTCCAGTTCCAGCATTCCGACAACTTGCCCCTCGGCAATAAACATTTAAAAGGGAAGGAGAATAAACGGAGGTAACACAACTGGCGGCACGCTAGTAGATACGGGTTGAGCTCAGCATAGTCCGGGGTCACATTTCCGAAATAGTAAATTAACTTTCTTTTACGAAAAATGGTTTGCTATGTCTATTTCAATGACTGCAATGAAAAGCCTCGCCCAGCAAACACCTTTCTTGGCTTACAGGTACATCAGGTTATCTTTTCTACAGCAGGTAGCAGACAATGAAACGACCTTCAAGCCTCGGTAGAGATACCGATGAATAGAGAAGCTCCGGATTTACGAGCATGGGATCAGTAGAAAGTTTTACAAAACACTCAATTAAGCTTTTTTTTTTTTTTTTTTTTTTTGGAGGCACTTCTAAATGCTATAAAGTCTGTCAGAGGAATGACAAGCAGCAGTTAATAATAATATATTTCAGAGACGCGTGACAGCTGTATGTAGCGCCTTTCTGTTTATTAACTAACTAGCATGTCAGCAAATGTATTTGATGTATTTATATCTGTAGTGACTGGTTTATCGTTTCCATAAGACAAGGATCGCGATCTGCAGGCACGGCGAGGTTACAGCTAGCTGAAGCAGACGGAGCGTGTCAGCGAAAGGGTCACAAAGGGTTAAATGCACAGTATCCCATGTTGACACCTATTCTGGCAAACAAGGATGAGACAGCTTTGAGCAAACACATCTAATGGAAATGCAATAGGGGAGCTGATTTCTATGAGACAGGTGCTTACAACGAGTTACCCTGACAACGTGCCAAGCAACGTGTTACTAATAAATAAACTGTAATCTGACCTGGTGATAAAGGTAACACACACGAGTGTGCTTACCTGGAGTCTTCTGGTTGAGCTGGCAGCAGCATCCTGGTTTATTTTAGTTTAGTTTATTCACTTTGACCATCTCAGTAACAATGCAGCAATGTTTTCCAAACAACGACTATAAACCCAGAAACAATACATGTACATATATTTATATACATGCACACTTACATGCACACACACATGCATAAATATATACAAACACACCTGCCTGTGCATACACTTTCCAAGCTGTCATATTTTCTAAGGCAAATCAGTGTCTCTCCCCGACTCCGCTATTGTGTTTGAAGTTGAATGACTGCCTGAGATTCTGTGACTGTAACGGGGAGCGCAGGTTCAAGCTCACAGTACCTGCATAGCATCAGTACTGGCCGGAGAGGCTTTAATACCTGGGCACATGACACCCAAGACAAAATCTGATAGTGATTGTAACCCTGTACTATTCCAAAATATCAACACTAGTCTGAGCGCCAGGATGCCATCTTTGCGGGAGACAAACTGACTCACCGTTACCGCAAACTACTTCTAGATACACCGTACGTGAAAAGAAACCGGGTCATTACCTAATGTGCAATCTAAAAAGGACAAACATATTATTTTCATTTAAAGGCCGTGTTTTTTTTTTTTTTTTTTGTTTTAATGACATGCAATTCTCAAAGACTGCTAAAACCCTATCCACGAAAACAGTAATACAGAGAATACGAAACAGGCAGATTCAGTAAGTTTTGACTGTATCCCAGCCAGTAGCGCGATTAATTGTGACTAAAATATGTGTGATATTTACAATTGCATTAAGTTTGCAACAAAGTACTAATGATAAACTAAAACAAATGAAACAGTATAAAAAGGTGAGCTGTATTTCAGACAGTGTTACAGACCGATCTTACCTTGACAATTCTCTTCTGCTTTTCAGCAGAGCGGTAGGACTCCCATCGTGTTGCTCCTAGCTGTAAACTTCTTAAAATGCCAGGTTAAACTTTAACGGCGAGACCCTGCCGAAGCGACAGGGGCGGAGCCAAAAAAAAAAAAAAAATCAAAAGGGAATACATTAGTGATTCTTTACAGAGGCGCTAAAACGTGATAGCTATAGCGAATATGTTTTATGCGATTTGGAAACGTTGCGACACATGCAGATTGGCCACGACATCATGAAACGTCACGGGGAATTCCCTTTGACTCTCTAGAATCGCCAGTAGATGGAAAACCAACAAAACACGTTGTTTTGGAGTGTAAAATTGAAGGGCATTGAACAAAATGACTATTCATAAGGCATTAGTGTGTCGAAGCACATAGCATTTACTGGCGCGCTAATAGTTTATGATTACAACCCATTGTATGTAAAGCTACGTCCAGCGATACCACCGTACTCAGTCCACTTCACAGCACCTCTACGCACATGTCATTAGTGCATAGGGGTTCCCTTCTCCCAATAGGGAAAGTGGACTACAGAGAGACAGGTTTCACAGTGCATGCTCTGTTCAGCCCCACTGCACTGTCCCGGTGCCCGTGGCGGCTATGGGTAGATAATATATCAGCCTTTTGTTTTTCTTCCTTTGGGAAATGCGCTTTCTCAGGCTGTAATTTTCTGGGCGTAGGGATGCTGTGAAAGGAAAGTAATGGTGTTTATTTAGCCAAGCGGAAATAAAAAGGTAAGTGATCTCATAGTCCTTCTTATTCGTCTTTTGGCATCTCGTATACCCTTTTCCACCCACGGCAGATTCTGTTACAGCGGGGAAAAAACATGACTTATCTGAAGTGGCAGCCTGGGAGCCCAGGAAGGAGTATCGTTTAGCAGCCCGTGTGAGGAGAAGGCAGCGGTGACAGTGGAAACAGGTGAGAGAGAGCGGGAGCCACCTCCAGAAATCTGATACAAGGCCTGATCTCCAGCTACACAGCCGCTGCGGTGGATTATTCTGTGCACTAGTCCAAGCGACCTCTGATAAAGGCAATATAAACAATTGCCAAATGTGTATTGTGCTATTGGGAAAAGTTACTAAAACTATTTTGGTGTCATTTCAACGGCTATTTATAACCCCGCCCCTGCATCTTCAGTTTTTAAAGGGAAACACAATCTTTTATGCAGCTGCAGTAGCATCATCATACGTTAACAAAGCGATTCAAAAACGCCCTGCTGGTAGCCACATCAGTACTAGGCAGCATTATACTATATTAGACCACACAGCGGTGAATTCAGTGTAATTCAGTGAATTACTGACCCACATACTAACATCACAATAAAACACGTGCAACAAGGTTCCTAAATGTCAGTGTGGTGCTATTAAAAGTTGGCACTGTCAGTATAGACCCCAGTATTGTTGCTATTGGTGGTAATGGTACGGTTTGCGAAGTTTTGATTGGTACCTCGTTCGCACCACCTTGCCCTTGACTACACAGTAAATCTATCTTCCTACTCTCTGTGAATAGCAAACAGTCAGTGACGGTGTGCTTGGTCCTAATTAAGACACTCCCAGCTCCTACTCTTCTGGACAGGCAGGGCAGGGCGGATCCTCATGTTTACTGACCCCATCGCAGAGACAGTGTGGTTCCAGAGCAAAAACACCCATCTGTGGAGCAGATTATCCAGTGATGCATGTGGTTTACAGCATTGTATTTATACTGGGTGTGCAGCCAGCTTGATACTCATAACAAACCCTTAGCTTTATATGCTTTTGCTCAGCGTTTAGTTTTTAATTTTTTCAAGTCCCAGGGATCTAAGGGA
Source organism: Polyodon spathula (assembly GCF_017654505.1). Lineage (NCBI taxonomy): Eukaryota > Metazoa > Chordata > Actinopteri > Acipenseriformes > Polyodontidae > Polyodon > Polyodon spathula. The sequence goes on along the minus strand of NC_054558.1, from coordinate 6,441,582 downwards.
GATGGCGATTAGTCATCAGAGTGGTTTCGGTTAAAATAAATGTACAGGAAAGAAATGAAGGAAAGCTGCTGCTGGCTGTTGGAGGAAGTCTACAAAACCTGCTGTGGCCGTGCTTCATGCCTACATGAAGTTTGTCAGGTTCCTGATGAGAATCGTAATTGTCGAAGGGGCAATTCCAGTAAAATAGCTTCTATTTTTTTTTTTTCCTTCTGCAAATAGATTTGTTTTTGAGTTACTGGCCTGAGGTCTAAACTAATCTATCCCCCACCTCCACTTGAACTTCATAAACAGGAACATGTGTACAATATTGTAAACTTCAACTTAATAATTTACAGGTAAAAGAACGCTTTCTATAAACCCAAACCGAAAAATCAGGAACTTGTTCAAGCTTGGTCTCAGGTTAAAAGCTAGGGTCTTTGATGGCTGCTGGTCCTATCACTTTTACCGATTACAGTAGAGCTAACTGCCTTTTCACAGAACAACCTGCTCCAAAGTTGCTTGTTAACTGTGCAAGCACCAGAGACAGAACAAAGACTGACACAGAGAGTAAACCCCTCCGCTACTAAACTAAGCAAAGGGATATAAAATCAACATGAAACCGGGATGTGGTTTAATGAACTTGACTGCAAGCAAACAGTGCTGAACCTGGTCCTGACAATCCTGCCCTGTAGGAGTGCCTGACAGACTGGGCGCGGCCGCTTTATTAAGAAGTGCTCAAAAATGACACGTCATCAGCCAATTTTGTGCAAAGGGCCCAGGCTCTGTCACCTCATCAGCTGCACTGGATGTAGGGCAAGGAGCTGCTAACTAAGACCAGTGTATCACTCCATTATGATGAATATAAAACCTACAACCACAGGTGCAGGAGTCTGATATGGGGAAGGTGACAGCTGCAGTGGACTGCCACCTTAAAAGTTGAATCCCATTCTAGGACCATTCTCAATTGATGCAGGAGACCTCTGTCAATAAAGACATCCCGGGAAATCCAGGGAATTGGTTGTTGGTCGAAGTCGGTGCCACGAAACTTCCTCTTTGACCTGAAGCTCAGCCTCCAGTGGTGTGGTTTAGTACAGGGCTAGCCAATTGATGGCTCTTGAGCAAATTATGAGTTTCCAAGCATGTCTCCCGATTTAGACAAGCATGCAAGAGCAATCACTAGTCTATTAGAAGCAAACAGTCAAAATGCATTAACACTATGTAATCTACACATGACATGTAGTAATGAGCACAAACATCTGTATCTAAGTGCAGCCTGGTTGAACCTTACCTGTTTTTCTTCTTTCAGAGCCATTGCTCCTACTTATTTTAGTGAACTAGTCCACACTTAAATTTGATGATGCAGTCTCATTACTAACATAGCTTCAGCATTGCTAAGCCTGGGACTTACCTGGCTCCCCAGTTTTTGCAGGGACTGGACTTCTCCTAGTTTGCTTATTTCTTTTGCAGGTGTTTTAGGAAGTTAGTTACGCAAACAAGCCCTTCCCTCAAACCACAGAGCTGTTTCACACATTGAAGTCGCCACACTCAGCAGCCCACATTCTTGAATTGTTAGCTCCAGGCAATGATCAAACAATGTTTTTTTAAGCCAAGTTTGATATTTACAAAACTATTATGGGATTGCTGGTGTCTAATTTAATCTAGAGAAGTAGAACACATTTTTAAATAGCCCTAAACCCAGCTACATTTGAAATTTTAGGGAGCGTGATTGAGAGTTGACAAGACATGCAGCAAATTACCAGAAACCAGTAGCGGTGAAACACAAACCAGTCACTGAGAAACAGGCTAGCCAAACCATAGAGGGAGTCATAATTTACCCTTTAGTGGCGGTCAATTTCAGATGATGCATGCTTGTACACAACATCACCCCCTATAGGCAAGGGAGGATGGGGATGAGGACCGGGACTTGGCAAGTTTGTTTCGAGTATACCCGTTTCTGGGTATAATGTCCTGAAAAGTGATGCATACAAATGTAGGCTTGTGATTGCGAGCAGCACAAAACTACGATTGTTTAAGCAGTATAAAAAGTAGGTTGCTTTTATTAGGATCTGGGAAACCAATAATAAAGGACGTGGAATCCCCCATCATAACATGCACAACAGTTCAAAAGGTCACCCCCCCCCCCCCCCCCTTTTTGCTACTGTTAACAAAAAGGTTCCTAACCTTTTATAAACAGGATTCACAATTTTTACATTTACATTAATTTTCAGCACACATACAAGTTTTTTTTTTTCTTTTAAACTGAACACTACAGCATTTAAAAATTAAAAATAACACATTTGCGCCTCTTTGCTACTGAATGTTTATTGAAGTTTCCTTTTTAAGCTTTATAAAACCGAATCCCCCACCCCACCCCAGGAATATTTAGAACAGTTGCATATTTTCTTTTTTTTTGGGGGGGGGGGGGGGGGGGGGGGGGCTAGAACAAAGATGTCCCGCGAACAAACTTAGCTGTTACACAAAAGAACTCACACACACACACGCACAGCACAGGGGTTAATCATCACTACAGAATACGTCATGTCTGACAAAAATGCAGTTTACAGCTTTACATTTTGTACCTGCCAGGAAAATAAACTTTCCCACCCCCTTCTTCAGTACAGGAGTTACAGGTCAAAAAAAAAAAAAAAAATGTCAATTTAAAAAGCTATGTTGTTTTCATTTTCACTAGCTGTCCAAGATTGTTTGACAGCAATACACAAGTACAGTGATGTGCCAAAGTTCAGATATTGTTGCTGAAATATTTTATTGATTATTTCTCATTACTAGTTGAAATTTCAGCTCAACTGTAGAGAATGCACATGGCTAACACCACGAAAACCTTTACCAAATAGATGCAATAGGGATAAAAAAAAAAATTAAAAAAAAGTCATGTCATGAACTAACATTTTAAACCGTGGTATAAATATGGGTCTTTACAAATACACCTAATCTGGAAATTAATGCAATTGATTCACATTCATTCTGTGCAAATAGCACAGGATAAGAGGAGCAATCCCCCTAAAGTTTAAAGCTACGTTCAGTTTAACATAATTTTGAATACAGAGACACGTCTGGCGTTAGGGTACTATGATTCACATTCATTTAGAAGCAGAGGGACTGTACCTTCAAAACACAGTTTAAAATAACCAAATGGTTTTACACCGTTTAGTTCCCCCATTCCCTTCCAATAAACTGTTCAGAACAGACAAACTGTATTGTACATCGGTATTATTGAACAGCATTAGCTGCACACAAACAAGATTCCAGCCACAGGCACCCGCTGGCTTGTAACTCCTCAAAAGCAGGGTGCTTTTACAACACAGACACACACTCGAGTGGACCAGAAACAAACTTACAATCCTGATTAACGTCTTTATCACAAAGAGCACACCTCGACTAAGAGCACTCGGAGCTGTTCCAAGCAGCCTATGTTTCAACGTTAACCTTTTTAGTGCCCAATATTACCGTAAAGGAAGAAAAAAATAACATTTATTTAATGGATAAGTGTTTGCTTGTACAAAGTAGAGCAAAATTAACATTGCTTTAGCCAATGTAACTTGAAGAGGAAAGGCTTTGACACTATTTACAAACCACACTGCAAGAAAATTAAACATAGACTTCCAAATAACAAATGCTGCGTCAATACAGAAAAAAACAAAAAAAACCCATTAACTATTTAAGTAATATTAACCATTTAAGGGGTTTCTCTTCAAAAATCAGATTCAGTTACCTTAAAAACCAACTATGACGTTGACAGAGGAATCATTTTCTGTAGGATTATAAAAGTATAGTAAGTGTTAGATTAGCTGAAATAAATCAAGTGATTCAGACCGTTTCAGCACAAACTCTACAAGGAAGGGGAGGAGGGAGAACCCCTCAAAAGAGCGACACAGTCTCCATACTGGACAAGACAGAGGACAAAATAAATGTCAAGTTGTGAGGGACTGAAACCAGCCTACTTCCTACCAACACAACTCAAAACTTTACTGTTAATTACAATTCAGTGACCTTGTAACTTTATCTTTAGAAATCAACTCTTCAACTGTAGAAAATAGCGATAGCCAAAGGAAACCACTGAGCACTAACGTACACAGGACGTGTTCCAGCCACAGAATTCCTAACAAAATCAAATACACAAGTTCATCCAAAATAACAACACATGCGAGTTCATGTGAATCTAATGTCGGATCTGGAACCCTTTGATTAGAGAACAGGTGCCCGGCAGAAAGCAGAACTTCACATTGGTACTCTTTCCTTTTTAACATTTGAGTAAAAGAGATAGATATGATCATTTTTTGTTTAAAATCAAGATATTTTATTTATTTAAAAAAAAAAAAAAAAGACGTATTTAAAGAAAAACAAATCAATTTTGGACTTTCTCTGAAGAAGAAAACTCTGCACAAGGGACATTTTGTGTTCCCTAATTGTGTAATTATATATTATATATCTATAATATAATATATATGTATATATCTATATATATATATATATATAGGCAATATAATTGAGTCGCAAAACCTAAAGAAGAAACTGTTCAGACAAACTGTATATGCAGTGAACAACTATGTCTACTAGCCACAGATAAACACAGATGTGAGACAGAGAATGGAAGGGTGCTCCGAAGCACAAACACAGGAGAAGGGGTTTGGATCAAGGTTAACATGACCAGCTTATGTCTTAGCAGGTCGACTGATTAATGGTGTAAGACCTAGCAGTCAGATAGGAAGCGCCACAAAGGGCGCCTGCAGTGAGCCTAAATGACCCCCCCCCCCCCCCCCCCCCCCCCCCCCCCAAACATGGAACGCTGAATAAAGTACAGGCACTACATAAACTCCAATTCCAACACAGGAATCGACAACATTAAAAGGACAAAAATTGTTGCGATAGTTCAGCTACTTTAATTTGAAGCCAATTTAAAAACTGAGGGACAGTGACTTAACATCTGTTGCCACTGCGAGAAGCCAATTTTAACAGAATACTGTTCTTTGCAATGTGGGAATTTATTACAAGGGAATGGGAACTGGAGTTTAGGAATTGGAATAAAAAAAAATAAGTCCCAAGTCAACTAATCTGAGTAAATAAAACAGACGTTGTTTATCATTTTTAAATTGGCTTTTTTTTTTTTTTTTTTTTTTTTTTAATCATCGATTTACTATTTGGATAGAAATCAATATTTACCTCAAGCTAAGAAGTTAAGGGAATTGGGTCTATAGTTTATGCTCCCAGGTAAAGATTTACCGATAACTGAATAGCATCCTTTTTTGTTGTAGATTCATTAAAGCTTTGTTTTTCGTTTTTTCTTGGTAACCTGAGTGTTCTTGTGCAGCTTGATCGGGAATCGATGTGGACAGGAAACATTACTGTTAACATGATGAAGATAGTGTTATAAAAGTGACAGCTTTATAAAGAGGATATACTGAGCAGGTTACACAAGTTGGCACGGAAAACAAAGAGCAACATATGGAACTACAAAGGGAGGGGGGCACAACATACAGGCAACAAGCGTACCACTATCACTGATAATGCTATGCTGCCCAACAGAGCTGGCCTTAGTCATAGTTGGGATGCAGCTGTACGATATTCCTGGGGATCTTCCTTAGCAAACACAACTCTACACCAAGTAAGTGGGTTCCCAACATGCAAAGCAGTGACGCCAAGGATATCAGGCCAGAAACAAACAAAAAATACAAGAGGCCAAGTCAAGCAATTAAACCCGTGAACTAGCTAGCCACTACTGGTAGCAGGGTACCAACTTAGGCAACAACATTGCTAAGGTCTGTTAAAGTAGGGAAAAAACAAAACACAAACTGTCTAACCCCTTGAGCCAAACTGACCATTTTGGAAAAAACAAACAAACAAAAAAAACCCTCTATACTTCTACACATAACACCCCCCCCCCTCCCCCCAAATGGTGTCAAACAGCACTCAATCCTCCCCAGATGGGGCCTCCTCTTCTGACAATTCATCCTCCTCTTCCTCCTCCTCCTCAGGTTTGGCCGTCTTCTTTGGGGGAGGAGTGCGTTTCTTCTCTGGCGCCTCGTCTTCCTCCTCCTCCTGGGGGCTCTCTGGCTCTTCCTCATCCTCCTCTTCATCTTTGGGGGAGAACTTCTCCTGCGCCTTGGCTGCGCTGGGCCGCCCCTTCCCCTTGCCTTTCATGGGGCTGGGAGTCACTGAAAGGAGATGGAGAAAGCAGAATTACATACAATGGAACTGCTGTATTGCAATTGGTGTGGACCGGTGGTGGTGTAGGAGGAAGGATTATCTAAACCTAGTCCCTGTAGGTCAGTAATCCATATGCAATACATATAAGTGTTTGCCTGGATCAAAAAAGTCTGCAGTGGAAGTTTGACTGTTCGGCTAAGCATATGGCTTGCTTTGTGAAACAGATACCTTGTTTCAATCGAGCACAGTGCTCCCCTTTAACCGCGCTGTTCTGAGAAGACAAGTGCTGGCTTATTGGTTTTACGGAGCCTTATACCTCGAAACAGGTTTTAAAAGGGCCACCTTTTAACAAGACAGCACTGTGACATTTTAAAAAGTAAATCGAGTTCACGAACCACAACCCTCTATTTATCAAACACCACACCATTTTTATGAGAAACACTTTTTTCCTCCTGAGCAACTGCATTCTTGCGCAGCCTCACCAGTAGCCTTTAGCCGGGGCTTGGGAGACTTCTTTTCCTTCCTCTCGGGCCTGGTCCTCCTGATCACTTTCTTACTCTTCTTCCGGGAGCGGCCGTAATCGCTGTCATCGTCATCATCAACCATGAAGTCTTCATCGCTGCCTGACTCCTCTGTGGGCAAGAGAGAAGGGAGTGTCAGACACACACACACACACACACACCAGGGATATTCAATCAGTCTCTTTGTTCTCAGCATGGGGTACTTACACTAGATCTATATTAAAAAAAACTGAATTCATAGTTCTCACTGACGTATTCAATGCGAAAATCACTTGCATAAAACAGAAAGACCACCAGTAGATAGGAGCGCAGTTTTAGATGGTGTATCTAGAAAGCCAGTACAGCTTCCTGAGTTTCATGCTTGTATAACAGCAACACTAATACATCAGATGAAACACCTGACATGCTATGTATTTTTGGCCTTGCAGCAGTGTCTGATTAGCTGGTTGTCAGGGAGACCGATCTTTCCAAGAGAAACCTGTTCACTGTGTTCGAATCGGAGTGGACTGGGGACCCCTCGGTCACTCACTATCTTCGAAGAGCACCTCCTCGTCCTCCTTCTCTTCCTCCTCCTCGCTGCCTCCGTCGTCCAGCAGCATCTCTCTCTGTTTTGACACGGCTTTCGAGGCTGCCTGGCGCTGCTGCCGCACCTTCGTGTTCACTTCCTTCTCGTCATCGCTGTCCTCTGCAGGGCACAGAAAGCACAGAAAACACACACACACACACACACACATTAGGACTGCTCCATTTCCTCTGGGGTGTGGGAAACTTACCCTTGCACACCAGGTTTTTCAGCCAACCCTGTTCTAAAGTAACCAATTAAACATCAATCCAGGCACTAAGAAATCCACTACTTTTTCACCTATTAAACTGTGAGTGAAAACGCCCACTAGGACTGGAATTTGGCAACCTTATATTAATATTTAAATTCTTTACTAAAAAAAAAAGTAGCATAAATAAATTAATACAGTTATGCTATGAAGCATATGAAAACATCTCTTTTGTTCCATGTATTCAATGTATAGCAGCTTTTTGCAGTGGCTGCAGACCCCCCTAATAACTTTCCACAGGGGTGGCAGGTAAAGAAACAATGACTTGAGACCCACTGATCTAAAGGCATTGCATATCCCACAGCACCGCCCATCTGACCCCTAACCCGCTCCAGTGGTCTCCCTACCTGCTGCCCTTTTCCGGGATTTCGGCATCTGTTTGGGCGACTTCTCAGGTTTGGGTTTCTTTCCCTTTTTCCCTTTTTTCGAGCTGTCATAGTCGCTATCGGCTCCCTCCTCTTCCTCCCCAAAATCATTGTCTTCCTCGCTGCCGAAATCATCTGAGTAGAGAATAAAGTAAAACAAAGAACTCATGCTTAACTTTAAAATATGAATCTCTATTAGTCCAGTAAATACATTTGCTTTCTTCAGTGCAATTTTAGTTTAATTGTCAAAATTCAATAAATAAACAATGTAAAAATAATGAGACTAAATTGGTTTCCACGTTTTTTTGCTCAGAACCTAAAGCACTATTTAACCATTGCATGCATGACGACCTCACATACGGGACAGATTATAAAAAAAGAAATAAGTAAAACTTATTGAGGACATATGGACGATACAAATGCATGATGCTCTCATATGAGGATGCCATTTTTTCTACATATAAAAGCAAATGGATTTTTTTTTTTTTTTTTAAATTAAATATAATTTACTGTGTCCGAACAGTGTTTTATGAGACATTTTATGCAGACTGGAAATAAATATTTAGACCTAAGTTGTAATGTTTCAGGGCAACAAACACACAGGAGTGCTCATTGTGAAGACTCAGACTGGGAGAGACTGTTTCAGAGCTCATTAAATATCGTTGGGCTTGATGCAACATGACCCTCATCTCATTAGGAACGCTGTGTAACACAGAGAGAAATCAGAGTAGTGTGTGGACTGTTGTTCTTTATTTTTTGCTCATTAACCCTTTTTGGCTGGATAATACAAGACAGTTCGTAGTTCTGAACCTTCGCCTGTACGATTTCAGATTCCCCTTCTGTAGCTCTGCACCAGCAGAACATGAGGCTGGTTTTGTCTCTGAGAAACAGTTTTTTTTGTGTGAAACGCTTTGGGTACAAGTTTGTGGTCATTAAAGCGTGTAAAACATTTAAACCACAAACGCTGAGGGCTTACCTGCCGACTCTTCTTTTTTGGACTTTGTTACTTTGTCATCTGAGTCATCACTAAAGGAGAAGAAAGAAAGCTTTTTAGACACAGAGCACCTCACCCTAATCATCGATTCTCAATGTTAATGCAATATTCACCTTGCTGGGACCACAATTAAGCTAATTTTGCGAAGGAGGTCAATTGCTGGTACAGAACAATGCTCTAAACCAGCGGTTCCCAACCCTGGTCCTGGGGACCCACTGTGTCTACTGGTTTTCATTCCAACTGAGCTCTCAATTAACTTAACTGGACCCATACCTGAACTGATAGTTTGCTTAATTAGACCTTTGTGATTGTTTTCAGATCTTAAAACAGCTGCAAAAGTTCAAGTCAGCTATAACATTTTACAAGTAACTTGAACTCTGCAACTGTTTAAGAGCTGAAAACAATAAAAAAAAAAAAAAAAAAAGTTGGTCTGATTAAGCACATTACCAGTTCAATGAAGGGTCTAGTTAAGTAACTGAGAGCTCGGCTGGAATGAAAACCAGACACAGGCGTTCCCCAGGATCAGGATTGGGAAACCCTGTTCTAGAACTCTGATTTGGTTACCATGGTAGCATTCAGGGACAGGGGAACAGCAGGTTGTAAAACAAGACAGAGGGAAACAAGGCATGTTCCGCCTGCTTTACCTGTCTTCTTGAGAGTTCTTCCCAGGCCTTTTCTTGAGTTTCACTTCACGGGGAGAGGAGCGCATTTTCTTGCTTGGAGGTGCAGAACCTCTCTCGTACTCCTCATCTGAATACAACAAAAAAAAAAAAAAAAGGTCCTCAATATAAAACTAAAGAAGCAGTCAAGCTTTGCAACAACAAACAAAGTTAAAATCTCTGCGGGTCTTCCCGATTAGAACAGCTGGGACCACTGCCCTCAAGGTTCGCTGTCTGTCTAACAAATGTTACCATTACTTCAAATCGCTCAATCGGAATTCTAAGGTACATCTCACCTGCATCGTCAGATTCCTGGAACTGCGAGTAGTCAACCACCTTCCTGTTTCTGCAAGAGAAACCGGAATGAAAGAGACAACACTGTTAACATCCCTTCAAATTCTTTACAGCAATCGGCTCACAAGGCAGGCTGGGAAAAGATATCTGTAGAATTAAACCTAGCTTATTTCTGACACTGCAATGGTACTTAAACACTTTTTTTTTTTTTTTTTTTTTTTTTAAATCAGCAGTAGCAGAGTATCCATGCAGCTTGAACTGGGACACTGACAGTCCAAGTCTGAAATACCTGTAAACACAGAACTTGCTTTTAAACATGTACAGATCAGGCAAACATTGTGTAACAGCCATGGTTTAGTTTAGCTAAGCCTAACAAAAATGTGTCAGCTTACTTGCCAGCATTATATGTACCATGTCCAAAAATCTATGTTCCCGAAATGTGTTCCAATTTAAACATGGTGTAGCTCCCCCTTCAGCTGGATTTGAAGGGTGGGTCGCTGTAAAAAAAATTCAAGCCTGGCTTTTCTTAAATGCATTTATTTCCATTCCAATGTAACAATAAATGAAGGCTGTAAAAGTTAAGACATTACAGAAATCCAGTCAAGAAAAGGAATATGGAAAACACTACTAACCTGATAGGACTTGTTTACAAGGGTACGGTATAGACTTTCTATGTTAAGAGTAATGCTCTCATTTTGGAGTCTAAATTCATTGTACATCACCTCAAAGTACCAGCATAGCCAAAATGTAAATACGCTCGCACCTTTTTTTAGTGGCAGGTGTAAGAGGCAGAGACGCACATTCGATAGAACCAACTTCAATTATATGGGCTTTCACATATTTTAGGGGTTAGAAAAATAGGGAAGCACGACATCATATACTATTAATCTTATGCCGCTTTCACACGTAAATGCCGCTACTGAGCTGCCTCAAAATTATTTAAAATACCCATGTACACAGCACGAAATTGCCCAATCTATGCCGGTATAATACAGTCATAACCCTTTCGCACACCAAAAGGGATCATTTTACAACTTTCAAACCTGTCAGTCAACAGATCGTTGGCACAGCAACAGCGATTCCCCATAAATTACAGCATCCTGCACCGTCCCGTCTATTTGTGATTCCTTAACCTACTCCAGACTCCTATTACTACCTCGTTCTTGCTCAGCCATTGTATCTGACAAAAATACCCAACACGTTCAGGTATACATGCAGTCATGTGGGGTGTGACTTTCAATCCACAGCCACTACAGCGCTTCAGTGCCGGCACAGCCTTTCACACAGGAGTTAAGACTGTTCCGAGCTACCTCTAAAACAGGACGGCTCTGTGACGCTATAAGCAATTCACACAGACCAAAATGCTGCATCAGTGCTGATTCTCAGCAGTCATAACTAGTCTGTGTGAAAGGGATATAAGAGGAGCAACTTAACAGTAAAACTGTATTATTCATTTTAGTGATAAGGGCTGTCTAAAAAGCCAGATGTTTTAAGTTTAATTAAGCCCTATGACGCGCAAAGTGAGGGAAAAATCGCTATAAAGGAGAGAACAGAACTACAATCGGTTTAAAAGTTTGTAAATTGCACTTGAGGACGTTTACAAAAAAAATTTGTTTTTCCAAGCGGCTTTTTAAACTTTTGTCTCATTCAAACTAGGTCAGTGTGGGTATACGTGATCGTTAAGAAATCATTAATTTAGTAAAGTTGCAGAGCAACAGCTTTTTAGAACTGTATAATATGGTACACCTTTAAGTAGATATTTGGTCCGATGCATGCTCTAAAGTTATGTCAGTCGGCCCTCAAAATGGTAGAATTCACACAGTCCGCAAAGGGTTAAATGTAACTTACTGTATTCCTTATTTCGATCTTATTGGAATTTGATCTTATTTTATACTGATTTTACCGTACCTTATAACTGTGACTTTTTATAATGTGATATTTTGTAACAATTTTAAGTCGCTCTAGGTAAGGTAGACTGCCAAGAAAAAAAAAAAATTATACAGATAGAGATAGATGAACTGTGATTTTTTTCTTGATTTTTTTAAAACTATCCACTTACAGGAGTTCAAAACATATCTGTGTCCTCTTAAATGTCTCCCCGTGTAATCTGACACCCCCCTTTATACATCCTGGTTCGAGTTACCAGCTACTTCTATAAAATGGGCTCCTAGCCAAATAAATACGGTACAGCCAGAGCCTCTTCCAAGCCTCGCTCAATCATCTGCCACAATGTCCTTTCCAATACCACAGCACCACCTAGCAGTCCCTCTGAGGTACTACAGGGTTGGGGTCTTAAAAGCATGCAAATCTAATGGAGTTGTTATCTGATGAAAACGAAATCGTTGATATCCATGAAACTGTCCTAGAACGTTAATGCATGTTTGCATCGCCATGCTCTATGAAGAAGAATTCCCAGTGTGGAATTCAAGCTTGCACTACGCTTTTTTTATTTATTTATTTTTTAAATCAATTTATTTTCTATTGTCTGTAACCAGTGGGATGCTAACCTTCTGGATTTTAAATGCATTGCCTTGAATGTTTTCCAATTACTGACTAATGAGATCTATGGAAGACCAGAGACTAAGTGCGTCACAGGAGAGAGTTTATTATTAAAACAACTTGTTTTGTTTCCCGGCTGCTCCGATTATTTTACCAATAACTTAGATCTCCTCCTGATATTCGGTAGCACGTTTAAACTCTGCTGGTGCAGCCAGTCGGTAGCAAGCTCTTCCAAGCAGGTGTCACTCACAACACCATACTGTCCTGATTGTAATATTTTCCTTTGCAACTGCTAGAATATACTACAGCCACTTCAAATTTAACACGCAAATAGGATGTTTTTTCCATCTTGGTATATGTGCAAAACGTTGCAGCTTATTATTAATCGTATCAGAGTTAAAAATAAACGCCAATATAAACTGTGTAATCATTATGCACATTACTGTGAATAGCAGGAGGCAGCTTTTCTTAATGACTGTGTTCGAGTACAAGGCACCCTGCAATCACACAAGCCAAGCAAAGTCAGCGTTCTCTGGAATGAAAAAAAAACACACACAACCCCAGGGCTGGATTTCAATTCTAACAGGGAGTGGGGTTAGAAAGTCTCTTCAGCAGGGAAGGAGAAAAAAAAAAAAAAAGAAGAATTTGGTTTTCAAATGCCAAACATCAGCCTCAAAAGCACTGGGGTATTTCGCGAGGCTTTGGCATTCCAGGTAGCTGGCTTTCAAATATATAGGATTAAAAACGAAACCCACAATAACAGGGAGTACAAATACACAATGCAGGTTCAACCGGAACACACAATTAATACAATAAGGAATTCTAAAGCAAAGGGCAGGGTTTGAAACTCAGTCCTGCACCCAAAACCTCCAATCAAGTCTATTATTTAAATGATCAGATTTGATGTTAGATAAAATCATTCCTTTATTATCGCTGTACAAACAACTCCTATTAGTAAATTCAGGTGTTATTCATGCTGTGATAAGCGAGACCAGTTCAGGGGCCCGAGTTCACAAGGTCATATTAATAACACACCTAGGCAATCCTGAAACCCAGGACTAGGTCCTGCAGGGGGGAGTGAGATCTGAAGCCATGAGGAGAGCGCACTGTGTAATACAACAGCTATGTTAAACTACTAAACTTTAGAAAGAATGTATTACTCCATTGTAGACCAGAAGAACATATTCGACAGCGTGGAAACCCTGCCACTGACATGCCTGTAGAGAGATTGCAGTTAAAATGCAGCATGGCAGCCAGGTCCAGTGCAAATGTAGGTTCACCGCTGCACAGGCAATTAATTCAGGCCAGTTCCATGTCATGCCAGGCAAGTTAAGCTGAAAGGAGGTTTGATAGTGTGTGGAGAGCCACAGATCAATTGATATGATACATGCTCAAATAGAAACTAGCTGAAAAGTTGGTCTGCATGAGATTTGCAGATTGTGATTAGCACTGAAATTGTATGTTGCACGTAGACCAAAAACGATTCTACCAGTCACTTGTAAATGCCATGTTTTTTTTTTTTTTTTTTTTTAAACACACAAGAAACAAATGCATCAATGTAGCTTGATTTCCATTCCTCTATGAGGCATGTTACATGTTTATTTATACTGCATGGGAGTTTACTTTTAATTAACATTTGTATTACCAACCCTGGAAAACTGGTAATAAACAAACTGCGTACGAAAATGTGGGGAGAATTACTTTGGCATTACATGAGCAGAGGCCATGCCCGACTGAAAATTAGTAAAGGGCGGGCCATTTTCTATTTATTAAAAGAAGACTGAGTCAGTCTTCACAGCACTAATTGATTACAATGGTATGAACTGCCAAGACTGAAGCACATGTGCCAAGCTGAACACAAAACCGTATCATCGCTGGTGTGCCTGGGAAGGCACTTGTGTGGCACCGCCTCAAACGTGTAAGATGTACACGAGGAACATGAAATGTAAAATTATTATTATTATTTTTTTTAATTCAATATGAAAAAAATCACAGCTGCTCCACCATTTTCGTGGCAATGTCATAAAACTCTGCAATCCAAAATAAAAACATCTAACATATGCAACACGTAAAAACTAGGTACATGGGCATCTGAATGCGCCCAGGCCACTGCAAATTACTTTTCTGAGATACATTTTTTATTAAAAAATAATAGTCAATGTTAATGGCCAGTAATGACCCCTATTTACATTATTATTTTTATTTTATTTATTTTAAGGGATTCATACACTGTAAGACTGATTTCAATAAAAAGGGTGTTGGAGCTGCAATCTATTAAAAAATTAAGATATTTCTTACCGTTTCAGTGAGAGAGAGTTCGACGTGCATGAGTTTGTGTGTGTGTGTGTGTGTGTGTGTGTGTGGTGTGGTGTGTGTGTGTGTGTGTGTGTGTGTGTGTGTGTGTGTGTGGGGTGTGTGGGGTGGGGGGGGGGGGGGGGGGGGGGGGGGTATTTTATAAGGTTTAAACAGAGGTATGTCTTGAACACCTCCAGGTCTAGCTCGAGCAGTACAATTAGGCAGTTTGTTGGTGGGGGTGGGAATACACTGTACTGCAGCTAAGCACAATGGATAGCACGGATCTGTGTAAACCACAATGAAAAAGACCAGACATACCTGGGACTATGTCACAGAGATAGGAGTACTTATTATAATATTTTAATAAACACTTCAATCATTAGCTTAAAAACTGTTGAAAAAAAAAAAATACACGTTTGCTTTATTTTGGCCTTTTTGCAGAGGGAAAAGGCAAGCATGACTTTGAAACCAAAGCGCCGAGGAGGTGTGGTGCTTTTGCGACCCCCACCCCCTCCGTGACATCACACCGAAATACCTCGGCTTAATTCACTGCGACCACAATTAAATCAAACACGTTTTTTTTTTTTTTTCTTGCAGGTTACCTTGTTTTTTTTAAACTTTATCATGTCCGTGTTAAAATAGCAAAGCGAAGAGCTGCTGCAATTAAAAACGCATCGTGCTGTGCGAGTTTCACTTCATACGAAACAGATATAAGAACAACGAGTCCGAGGCTTTTTTTTTTTTTTACCCTTTTGGTGCTCGACTCTGATGAATGGGTAGCCATACTGCTCGTTTCGGTAGCCATGGGGGGGAAATAAACAAGCCATTTTTATTTCAGCACCCGATTTAAATATGCACACAAGAGTGAGCGAGGGATACACGAACCGTACCCAGAAATACAGCAAAAAAATAAAAAACGCGCGCAAAGGATTACACAACGCTGCATGGGTCTGTTTGCAATGAAAATGATGCACGGTGCAGAATCGTGCATGCTAACTTTAAATATATCCTATTTAGATACGGAGGATGCACATAAACACAGCTTCAAACAGGCACGTTTCGCCTTTTAGCACACAATTCACACGTTACGTAAAAACACATGAAGCAAACGTACCTCACTGGTCTTGACATTCTGCAGAAACGCTGTAGAGGTTAAAAAAATATACCAAAAAAAAAAAAAAAAAAAAATCTACAAGAAATAAAAAATAAACCTCTCTCGGCGCGTCAGGCAAAAAAACAAACAAAACAAAACGATATGCAACAGAGTAGGCAGATGCCAGGTTACTTTTAAAACAAAAAAAATAAATGTTTTTTTTTTTTTTTAAAGGAGATTTTATTTGAATTTTCCCTTCAGCTTCACAAAATGGTGAATAAAACAAACTGAAACTGCTGCTCCCGCGCAACCTAACCCTACAGGGGAATGGGCGGGGAATTGTCGAAAGGGCCGCCTAAGCTCGCCGCTGACTGGACCACACTCCACAAAGCGAGCCGCGATTGGTCAGTTTGAATCATCATTCAGCGGGTGACTGGCGGGCCTCGCTGCTAGTCAGACTCGCCTCTACCCTCCCCCCCGCACGGCTTGGTTGAGGTCGCGCTCTCGTAGAGCTCAGAAAGAGGCCCTTGCTGGGTTAGCTGTTGCAGTTTAGATGCTGTTCAAAATTAATGCGAAATTAAACACGTTCACAGGGGGGTCTGGTGCAGACCTGACTGGAAATGTAAGCTTTACACCACATTCCACCGGCGCAACTTTGTTTTAAAGCAAGGTGAAGCAGCTCGTCGTTTCTAAGATGAGGGGACGAGTTGCTAAGTTTTGTAGGATGTAGCCACAATTCTTGCAAGTTTAAACAAAATCACAGATTATATATATATATATATATATATATATAATATAGCGAGAGAGAGAGAGAGATCTCAAATCTAAGCCCTCCACAGAAAACCAGTGTGCGTTTAGGTTCTATTTATGTGCCGTATCTAGTCTTCAAACTTCGGTTACTGGGGATTTTAATTGGTTTACCCCCGCCCTCGTCTGAGAGGGATGCTGTAATTGACTTTTTTTTTTTTTTATCTTTTTAGAAAACCAAGCTGGAGCACTGCTTCAATAACCCAATGTGATGAACCAGTGCAGTGCCAGATTCAAGACGTATATGTTTGCGCATCTGACAGGAAACCACAGGAGCTGCATCATTGCTTCATCCCGTGCACCATTACTTCATCTTCATTTAGTCTGTGTCTTATCCAGTTAACAGGAACAACTGTGTCATAGTTTGTGTCCAGTTGCATTGCCTGTGTTAAAAGTCCAGGCAAACCTTGCTTTGTAATGCCCTAGGAATCCAACATGGGTCGGTGATTCCTGTCCATGTGGTCTCTTTGCTGAGGGCTCTATCACTACTGGAAAGTTATTCATCTGCAGTCTAGGGAAAGGTGCTAGACTAGTAGAGCCATCACAGCCAGCTCTCTAAAGCTGGCAAGTGCATCAGGATAGGGTGTGAGTGTTGCTTCAGTTGGTTGCCTGTGTGCCTTTTTCCGAGCCTGCCTCGCAGTCCACATGTCTCTAAGCCTCGCTGAAAGCCCTTCTGCCAAGAGTTTGTTTCTGCTTCAACTTAAGATTTTTTTTTGCATGACAATAGCGAAACTCCTGAGCTCAGTTGGATCCTTCTGGTTAGGTTGCCTGTTTCTGCAGAAAGCGAGACCAGTTTTCCTTTTGTTTGTTTTATTCATGGCAATCACCTTTTGGCAAGTTGTGAGTCTCACCTACTCGGCTGGAAACAGTCAGTGGAAAATGATAAAGTATGAGTAATACTATATACTGTGTTGAGAGCTGGGGATCACAGGGTGCTATTGCTGTTCTGTCTGTGAGTGTTGCTGTGTGCGTACTGCCTGCCCACTGCTATCTCAAGGAACCATTTAAAAGCACAAGGAAATATTCCAGTTCAGTTCCTCTTGTATAGATTCACTTGGTTTATTCTTTTCAGCTTCAGTGATCATATACTTTTTAAATCCACAGGGGTCTCAAACATGCCTCTCTAGGTACTGCTGGTACACCAATATGTATCCATTAATCTGTCCCCCCTGCAACACTGGGGGCAGAGCGTTCCAGGGGGCCAGGTTCATGGTTACACTCTATATCAGCTGTACTTGTCTGAGAGCTCTGCAGAAGACAGGGGTGCTTTTAACTTCTCATTTTAAAGAACTCACCAGGATGACTGAAACAGATAATGAACTGAACAAGAAGAAAACATTAGTTAACCCTTTCAGTTCTGAATTACTTTTGTCACGCTGAAGAGTGTGAAACGAAGTTGACTAATTAAAAAAAAAGGAACTCTTTTTACAGAGTATTACGTGAGAACAGGACAGAAGAATGTGTTTTGCACATGTTCCAGTAAATGATACTTTAAAGTCCTGTCAGTACTCGAAGAACCCTAAGGTAATTTCAAGGTAAAAGAAAATAAATGTGTAGCAAGTCTTTGTTGAAGCACAATACAGCACAGCACAGGCAAGCATGGTTAATTATGGCTGAGTATGGTAAACGTTCTTAAAACAGCATAATTCAGGGTAAAGTATGGTAAAAGCATATCTCACAGCGCAGATGTAACTTGCAATGATATAAAAGAAAAACATTCTTATACTGACAAGTCCCCCTTGAAATAGCAAAATAAACTATATTAACAAACATGTGCTCGTAGGTTATCTAAGCTGTCAACACTATTGTTCAGTATGTGGTACTATAGCACTAGCATATACACACAGACCTAGTTCAAAGGCTTTCTGGTTTTCATCTTCTCTTGGTAACATCTGGTCCATGTCTTCCTCGCTTCTCTAATTGCCTTTCCATAATGACGGCTGCTCCCCGGTATGTAAAGGTCAAAGGTCACTGGTCACGTTTACAGTGACACCGTGCAGCAGTGTGATAAAGAAGGGTCTGTAGCGAGTCCGCGACGGAAATAGCTTGTGGTCATTCAATGCAGAGAGAGAGAGCTGAATGACCATCATAGTATACGATGGAGATAAAGCATTGTGCAGCTGATAATGGAATTCGCGGGTGGTGACGGATGGACAGTAAAGCACTATGGGAAGACATTAGACATGCAGTTGCATACAGAGGTTCCTGATGTGGAAATGATATAACAATTCATATTGTAGGGCGATGTGCTTACATTTCTGCTTTATGAGAAAAGCAATTCATTATGAATGTATTTCACACTTCTTGTAATACCTGGCAATATTGCAAAGCCTCAGTAATCTGAAATTACACAAAGTTTATTTCCCCACGTTTTCCAGCTATTGAAAAATTCTGATTAGAGCTAAAATATATATAATATATATTTTTTTCCATTTCCAGAAACCCTCCCCAATTTATTACTCAAGTGATAAACAATATTTAGTGACACTAGTAATTTATCATAATTTGTTGTCAGTACCATCCTCCTAATCTCATTTGAGTTAAGACTTAGGAGTTTTGTATTTTCAAGAGTGGTAGTTACCCACTATGACCACCTGAGGGTGCTGTTGTTTGTGTCTCTGCCATTAATTGTCTTGTCCCGTACGGGCCTTTCAATCCATTCCAGCCTAACACCTTCAATCATGTACTTATTGACTTGAGAAGCTGTGAGCCTGGTTCCAACCAGCTCTTTATTGATTAATTGAACCCAGGTCTTCAGTTATTGGAACAAGGTCCTGGGATGGACAGAAAGAGAACGCTATATACAATAATGTAATCTTAACTTCGAACAACCTTTATTGATGTATTTTTTCAGAATGGAAGGCGTCCACCAAATTAAAGATAATTTCCCTAAAGGGAGGGAGTTGCAAGTGGGTAAAGAAAAAGGTTGCATTATTTTATTATCCAGTAGAGGGCCTTAGTGTGCAAGGAAGAATGGCTTGAGGACTGGACCGCTGAATACCATGTATAAGCTGCATTTACCACACAAACACAGCAGGTGATTCTGGTCCCAGGAATTTCTGTAGACAAGGTTGTAATTCTTAATAATTATTCCAGCAACAACGACCCACTACAGCAGTAGAGATTTCCCATTTACTGAACCCCAGTTTCCAGCAATTTACAGCTGAGCATTTAAGGAACAGCCACTGTGGTAAAAAAAAAAAAAAAAAACTAAGCTTGGCTTGGCTTGGCTAAAGAAAATTAGGAAATTCTGTGTGAAAAAGAAAACTGTAGCTATTTTTTTTTTAAACTTAGCAATGAAAAACATAAGGAGAAAAAAACTCCTGTTTGCAACAAACATAACAGTGTGTTAAAGCGATAGGGAACTACATGTAAACAGTATAAAGAATCCTTTTAATGGAATGAGCTGTGAGGAAAACGCTACATTTTATTATGGGTATGGTGGTGCCATAGTTTTGATTTACTGCAGGGAAAATAAAATGTGTGGAATAGTACATTTTCTTTATTATTTATGCATTTTTCAGACGCCTTTACCAAAGCTCTTTAGGATGGTGTGAGATAAGTCGAATTAACCAAGCGTCCTCCTCCAATCTCTTAATCTTGCGTACCTACAGTCAGCCAGCCAGCGAGTGTTCTCAGGTTATCACAGAGCTCTGTGTGTGCCGTGGCTGAAGTACCGAGCACAGAATCGTTTCCATTCACAAGACAGCTGTTAACATGGACTCTCCCTCTCATAAATACCACCGAACGACAGCCATTTGGGTGTTCAGTGGTGCAGGCCTTTCTTGTTTTGAGGACGCTGTGTTGAAATGCAATAGCTTCACAGCTCATAAAGTGGTCCTGGATTCACACATTCATTAGCTAGTGCCTCATGTCAGGCTTTGCTGAGTGCAGTATTTGATTTGTCACACGAGTGGTGAACTACATGTATGTACTGTAGTACTGAATCACAATGCAGTCACAGGGTAGATTTCTGTTCACACAGTCAATCATAATTACCCACCTGTTTGCTACATAACTGTCATTTACCTAAAAACATACCTGGCTGGGTGTACAGTTAGTGTTCATTCCCCTGTATGCAGAATTGAAGAATTATAGCCAAACAGACGTACCCCTGCTTCTTCTGGCCCATAAGGTAACAACCATTTCAAATATGTACCTATCATTTTGTTTTACCAGTAAGACCATATTTCAATTCAGCAGCAACTACTTCCTGCATTTAGAAAATCTGTTTCGGAAATGTGGCAAAATTTGCGACCCCTTTAAGATGATATTGCTTACCTTTGATGCTCCTGTATTCTGTGCGTGTTTTATTTGTACTTAAAAAAAAAAAGAAGCTGTGAATAACTGCAAAGAAACGATTTGCTTTTTAAAATCAGTTTATTTGCCTCAATTTGATTCGTACAGCAGCTGATGAGTTCCCCCCTTTATCCCACAACTGATGGAAAATGAGAGCACCTTTTTTACAGCCATGCTATTGTCTGTGCAGTGCAGCACTGGTATATCTATATAGTGAAGTTGTCATTTCTTTCCAATACAGCTGTGACCCATCTGCAAATACAGTTCCCTTTGCTAGCCAAAGGGCAACACCAACAAACCAGATGCTTCATACATGTGGGATAAACAGAATACACAATGACTCACAGTGGAATAAGTCCAAATATCTCAGGCATGAAGAAAGCCTATAATTAACTCCAGACTTTACCCCTTGTGAAATATTTAGCATTTTCCACTCTGAACCAATGGAAGGCTCACTAATCTAGCTAGATCAAAGTTATTGTTTAAGCTATGTGCTAAACTCTTTTGAAACTTTCTGATTTTACTGTCATTGAGGAGGGCTCACAAAAACACAACTTGTTTTTTTTTTCTTAGAAGCCAAAGTTGCTTTAGTCAGCACATTGCTCAAACACACCCCAATCTATCTGTTTTCTTTGCTGCTGACGGCCTGTCGGTCTAAGCCCAGCTGCAGCAGGAGCAGCTGGTGTCAAAGACCAGCCCCTGAGCGCAGTGCTGGAAGTAGGTATTGCCGTTGTTGCACTGGTAGAAGTCGTTCTTGTTGGTGGGGTCAGGGTACAATCCGCTGCTTTTGCCCACACAGAAGCTGGTGTCTCCCCCACCAGTGCCTCCACTGGGGCTGCCTCCTCCAGACCCAGCAGTGGTGCCCACAGGGCTTCCTCCTGTGGTTGTTTGGCCCTTAATTGGGGGCAGGGGAGTTGCAGGGGGTTTGCAGCCTTAAAAAAACAAAAAAAAAAAAAAAAACAATTATATGATAGATTTTATTAATTTATTGCTCAATATATCCTTCATTCACTGTGTGCATAATGGTACCATGCTGTTTTAAAATGTAGAACAGTGTAAATGAAAAAACGTCAATGAGCAGGATCTGTATGAACAGCCTTTTTTCAATCCCTGTCATCCTACTTCAGAAAAAAAGAAGCTAACTTTGCACCTAAGCATAGTAAATCTGGTCCAAACCTGTCTGATACTAGTCTCTTATGATAACAGACTCTGCTGTCTGAACAACGTATCAGATCGCTTGCTCAGAAACTCAACTAGCTGAGCATTAACAGTCCAAATGGCTGGACTAATACATGCTAGTACAAATGTCCTGCACTGTACAGGTCATCGTTATCAAGGTTGCTAAAGCGGATAGTGTCATGGAAAGAACACACTGTAAGAGCCCAGTGCTTTCATAATGAGCCAGGCTTATCAAGATATTGATATGCAATTTGCATCGTTTTAAAAACTTACAAGACTATTTACAAAACAACTCAGGCATGCTTCTGCATTGCAGCGTGCTTGATTTGTGACAGATGTGTTTATATCTCACATTGCAACTGGGACAGGATTCTGTACGATCTTAAGAAAAGTAGCCTAATATATGAACTCGGGAAATGTGCACTAGCATTAGGACATGTGCTAAAGCAAAATCCATACGTTATTTCTCAGGACAGCTGGTTTCTCTGCAGAATGTTAATCGCTTGTAATGCAACACGATAGGTTTGGAACAAACTTTGCACAATGGTAGTGATGCAGTACAGTGACTGCAGTGAATTACCATTGCCCACTACTGTGATGCAATTCTTCACATGCCAAAATGTGTTACCACTGTGGGGCCATTGTACAAATGTCTACCGTTCCCATGTGTACAGAACCACTCAAGCAGTGGGTTCACTTACTTGCTTGGTCCAGCCCGAAGGCTTTGTGCAGCACGCTGATCAGCGGGTATTTGCCCTGATGGCAGAAGTTTCCACTGAAGTCATCAGTGTCGATGGTCCACACCATAGCTCCTCCAAACTTGTTCTGCATCAGCCACTGAACCTACATGAACACAAGAACACATATAAAGCAATTAAACACCTTGTAGGCATTGCAATCAAGATTTGAAGTGCATCAATAAAGAACTACAGCACTAGGAAGTTATAAACATTTACAAATGCATTTAAAACGCATGTCTTTTTTAAATGATAAACTTATTTTCAAAAACAGTGGGACAGGGCCTAGAGCAACGGTATAGGTTTTGATAGGCGAGCTCTCTCTGCGTTCCGATCCCGGATGAGTTAATCTGTCCACTGCTGGGCCTGTGTGTAGCTCTCCTACCTTGATCTCAAAGCTCTTTTGGTTGTCGTAGCCGACCCATTCCGTTCCTTTGTAAGCGTAAGGGACATCCTGGGGCGCGTTCCACACGACTGTCGCTCCTTCCAAAAAGTCACAGATCTACCAGGGTGGGGGGTGGGGGGCCGAGGGGGAACAAAGAACTCTTGAGTAACAGACTCACCAGGATCTATTTATCTAGTTCCTTTATTAAGTGACTGCTTTGCCAGGGAAGTTCAAATAAGATGCCCATTCTCCAGGTATCAAATAATAATGCATGACCATAAGTGGCCTCCTGTGTTTCAGAAATGTAGTTTCCAGTGGTAGGGGTAGGACCTAGTGACATCACCCAAAATGCTCTTTTAAGGGGTGCCACTTTTCCATATGCGAGGGGCATATAAACAGCGAGTGCTAATGTCAATAGCATAATAGAAGATAATAATACAACTGTAAAACCTGGACAGTTACTATCCCTTTCTTTTATCCTGGTAGTTTGTAGATAATCCCTTACACATTTTGCAGACGCTCTCTTGATAACTAGATAATCGTTTGTTGCTTCTTTGTTTTACAAAATCGTTGAAATCCAGCATCAATGGCGTACTAACCTCAAAGTATGCCAAGGAGCCGGCTTCCTGGGTGTATTTTCCAGCAGGGCCAGGGCCAGAGATGGGGGCGCCCACCCCGTTATCGGAAGGGTTCCTCAGGGTGAAGGTCTGCCCGTAGGCAGGGAAGCCAATCAGCAGCTTCTCGGCCGGGGCACCGTTGTCTTTCCAGTAGTTCAATGCATAGTTCTGTGAAGGGCAACGTTTTACACAATTTGACCTAATTGGAGGGTGACTTTCAACCCCAAGCACATGTTGTTCACCATTGACCATGGAGCGTGACTTTCTACCCCAAGCACATGTCGTTCACCACTGACCATGCTTCTTTCATTAAGCGCTACAAAGCTTGCTTAATGAAAGCAAACCTCTCCCCCCAGCATTAAGAAGAGGAACTCACAATGCTGAAGTAAACGTCTCCGCCCTGGTCAGCTGGGCTCTTGTAGAGAGGGCTGTTCTCTCCGGTGAAGGGCTCCCAGGAGCCGTGCATGTCATAGGTCATGACGTTGATCATATCCAGAGCCCTGTGTGGGATAGAGCAAGCACACCATGATTGAGCAGCCTGGACGCAGGCAGGAACACAGAGACATTTCTCTATAATCTGGGAACTCTATATAATCATGCTCTGTGTATTCAAGGAGTTGTTGGGCATCTCTTAAGAGGGTGAAGGGGCAGCTGTCTCCAAACCCAACCAATCCAAACCAAGGGATCCAGTGCCAATTGTGCAGAATTGTCATTGTGTTACAGACTAGCATGTGACTTTTTACAGGGATGGAAATAAGATTCCCATTGCATAGCTGTTTGATCCACTCCTGGATTTACAAGGAGTTTAGTAAGATATACCTGAGATTGTTACCTATACACTGTGGCTAATTAAGTTTGTGGTAAAACCTGGAATTTTGTATCATTGAACAAATAACTTTCAATAAGCACTGACAAAAAGGGAACCAACAATTGGACAGAGTCCAGCAATATATAATGAAAGGAAGAACAACAGCCGGCTGCTTGTTTTGCCTCCAGGTAAGTCATAAATATATATTGTTGAGACATCTGGCTTATTTTCAAATGGAAAATGTCAGTGTGAAACCGACCAGAGCTAAACTGAGATCATCCAGCCATACATACCCAGTATGTCCTACATAAATCTCCCTCATAAATGTTCTCCACTGTCGTGGTTAATTGAATTATAGAATGTGCATTTTTAGCGGAGGCCGTGTTAAACAGTGAATTAAGAGAACTCATTTTTGTATCTATGAAATGTATCTGATGGATGTCAATGAAAGGGGAGTGAAGACAGACTGATAAACAGCATGGCTTGTTTTCTCTGTCCGGGAAAGTGAACGCCCGAAAGGAGACACTTACTGTCCGACCGTGGGGATCTCGTAGGCGGACTGGATGGTTCCTACGCCCGCAGACACAGCCGCGGAGAGCAGAAGCCTCGCCCTGCTGGTCTGCTTGGCCTCGTTCTCAAAGGCTGCACGCATTTCCTGCAAAGGAGAAAAGACTGAGACCAGATACATACAGTGGAGTGGTTTGCTTGCAGTTCGCCTACGAGATCTTACATACAGTGGGACATGTCTGTTATCCTCGCAGTCTGATACTGTGCTGAATAATACCAACACCATGTTTCAAGGGAGACAAAAACAATTCTGGAGCTCCTCATCGGAACTGAAGGCATGGTCCTCCCAGCATAACCCACCAATGTGTGTATAGTGTATTTGACAATTTAGAGTGTATATCATTGGTGGACAACCTCAAGGAGGACAGAGAAGAGCTGCTGATCCTGGGGAGGGCTCCCCCTGTTGGCAGGGTACTCCCAGTCGATATCCAGACCGTCAAACTCATACTTCCTGAGGAATTCGATCACAGAGTCGATGAAGATCTTCCGGGTCCCTGATGTGGCCACCATGGCACTGAATCTGTGACGAAACAAAGAAAGATGCTTTGTGAATGCAACAGTGAACATAACCCTACATTCCAAAAACCAAACCAAACAGCGGGCACATGCATGGGTTTCTGATGGGACAGTGCCTATTCATGATTACACATAGAAATACATAAATGCATACAATATAATGCAAACAGCGTCCTTCACAAACCAGCTGGGTGTGTTTATTCATAGAGTTGTTGGAATTGATTATAAAAGTACAATATTATCTTTATAGTGCCAGCAGCAGCAGCTATCTACAATTGTGTTTTACAAGGAAGCAGGACCACTTAGATATAATGCCAATCATCCTCGTACCAGCTAGCTCTCTCATTGATTGGTTCTGGATAGTTATGGGCTGGCTAATGGGTACAGAAGGAACAGATTGGATTAGGGAAGAGACTATTGTGTTGATAAAGGGAAGGGTGGAGTGGAGAATGTGATCCTGTCTAAGCTTCATGGGGGACAGAACTAACGGATTACAGAGCAAATAAACAAGGGGAGTGCTGATTTATACATCGACTAAATCCAGTGAATCAGTGAGATAGCGATAGAGAGTAGGGATCCAAGTTAAAAACATAATTGGAAGGATCTTAGGCAGTAAAGCTAAAATAACCAACAAATTATGAGAGAAAACAACAAAGGAAATGATGGATCCAAAATTTTGAAGTGAAGACCAGTTAAAGACTTTAGTCAGATCTTCGCTGGTCTTCAAGTGAATGCAATTCGACTCGTTTCAACCTAACGATGGATCAGCTAAACCCATCACCCATCTGGTTAGATTTTAAGTTCAGATGGAAGAGTGTTCCAGCACTTTTATAACACATCTCAGGTTTTCATGGATGTCTCCAAAACGAAGCTATGTGGTCTCGTGGAATAAAAGGGCTTGCAACCTGGAGGTCCCCGGTTCAAATCCTGGCTAATTCACTTAACCTCCTTGTGCTCCGTCTTTCAGGTGAGACATTGCTGTAAGTGCCTCTGCAGCTGATGCATAGTTCACACACCCTAGTCTCTGTAAGTCACTGGATAAAGGTGTCCGCTAAATAAGAATAATAATAATAATAATAATAATAATAATAATAATAATAATAATAATAATAATAGTAACCACAGTGCTGACCCGGTCCAGCCATGTGATCATGGTGATATAGGACCAACCTTGCTACCATGGAGATTGGGGACCTGCCATATTACCATGGTGATATGGCTGGAGTAGAAGACTCACCCAGAAGAACCAAAATTCCATCCACCGACAGACAGAAGAGTCTTCAGGTTCCCGTTCCTGATTGACACAATAAACAGAAAGGCAGCTGGATTAAAGTCATCAAGGAGCACGCTGTCTTCTAATGCCTACAGTGTGGACAAGCTGTTTGACTTGCATATCGAAACCTAAAGCCATTCAACCACAAGGAAAGTTTTTTTCTATTTTTTATAGATTAACGGTATAGTGTCTCTGGGGTTAGGGCTCCTCTAGTGTCACATTTTAGAATGGAAACTCTGAATCTCTGTTATACTTCTCTAGCTTTTTATCTTCTGTTATACTTCTGTGTTCTTTGCTCTCTATCTATATTGCTATATTGCTTAGCTACGTTTCCCTATTCTTTTCCATGTAGAAGAATAATTACAATGTATTGCTATATATATTGCAATACAAACAAATACAGAAATTCATTTTTTCCCCCATAGGGGTTCCAGGTCCTGTTGTCCTTTGATAACTCAACAGTTTTATATAAACAGGCTTTCCGAAGGGCAGGATGACAGCATTGGCTGAGATTTGGTTAAAATCAGATTCAAGCATAAAGCAGAACAACTGCATTTTAATTTAAACAAAACAGGATCTTTAAACAATGAAGACCAAAATGTGCATCAGGTAATAACTGCAATTAGAAGAAGCATTTGGTTTATTTCAATCTCCCTTGCTTGTAAAAAAAAAAAAAAACGAGTAGATTATATGCTAACATAACAATGTAAAACATGGTAATAACAAGGTAATGACCAACATTTCCGGCTCTTACTTACAAACTACTGATGGAATAAGTGCGCAATCACGTGGAAATAGGATGCGCCATGTAACTAAATCTGGTAACATAATGTTGTTCACAAGCCCATTTCTATGTTATTACACAATATTTACCATGTAAGAGCTGGAGTCATTGATAGTTATTGCAATGTAATTACATTGCTTTTTCTACCCTGTACTCAACTCAGATTTTACCCACTTGAAAAACTGCTACCTCCTTGCAAAACATTTAATGGACAAAACAAAACCCCTCGGATTAAGAACAGTCTTTCCCGGCCAATCAAAGTGCTCTAGATCATTCTCTGGAGGCATAAAATCTAGATACCACCACGAATGACTCACTGTGTGGCCGATGTGGCTACTTACTGGTTCTTGAGGGCGTTGAACTCGCCATACAGGGTGATGTCGTTCCATTCGAAGGTGGTGATCTGGTTGTTCTTCATGGTGGCGAAGGCGTAAAGCAGGTGTGTGCACAGACAGGGGTCGATGTTCTGAGGCATGTACACTGTGGGCGGGGGTCTGTACTGCGCCCAGTTGGTGAAGTAGCAAGACAGAATGTAGGAAGATCCTGAAGAGAAAGAAATAACACAGCAAGCTTAGGGTTTAGAAGAAGCGTGGAATTACGGTAAAAACCTTTGTTAAGTCTAAGGGGGGGTGGTGGGGACTACTTGTACACTGGTGTGGCTTATACAGCGGTTTTTGTGGTATCCGTCTGTCTGCTCTCCTGTCTTGAGAGGATGTGTGGAAAGAGGTTGGCATTATTTGCCAGCTGATCAATACAAGTGAATAAAAATATCCTGTTGGAAAATATATTGCAGGAAAATATCCAGCGCGGGTGATACTGGAGCGACGGAATGATGTTCTATGGAAATGGCAAAAAAAAAAAAAGGTTTGTGTTTTCTCTTTGAAAAGCT